>NW_028258377.1:40230431-40539066 GCF_053883595.1 Heterocephalus glaber | reverse complement strand
AAACGAGACTCACCCTGGGGTGGTGAGATGGGGGCTCATGTAGGGGCTCCCTGGACGCTGGGCCAGCGCCCGCCACTTCCCTGGAACGGAGCAGAGACCGGAACCTGGGTGAGACAGCTCAGCCCCAGGCAGAGGTTTGTGTCGGGGGGCTTCACGCACCGAGCACATGGGCTGGGGGGACTTCTGCCTTCTCACCCTGCCCCGGCCCCAAAGGACTGGAATCCCTAAGGGCCCTCTCCCTGTGCAAAGGGAGCGTGTGCAAAGGCCTTACTGCTGTTTTGTACTCCCTGGGGGCTCATAATACCTGCTTGGGGCTGTTTGTTAGCAGTCAGGTGCTCATTACCTAGATTATTTTTAATTTTTAAAAAATTTTCCTTCCACACAGAGTACTGAACACAGGGCCTTTGCTCTGAACTATATCCCTGGCACTTACATTTTTTTTTTACTTGGAGACAGGGTTTAGCTAAGTCACTAAGATGCCAAGGCAGGGCTCAAACTTGCGATTTTCCTGCCTCAGCCTCACAGAATCCTTAGAATACAGGTGTGTGCCAACATGTCTGGCTGCCCCAATTTTACTGCAGTATAATTAACACACAAAAATATACAATTAGATGCGTTTGGCCATAGACAATTACGTCTTTAGGCCTTGGGAAATGTTAACATTTTAATTGCATCTTTTCTTCTGCATTTATTGGTGGAAAGATAATACAAGAGAAAGTTCTCATCAATAGTTTGGTTACTCAGCAGTCTGCACAGGAAAAGCAAGCTCATTAGTTCCACATAAAAAGCGGGATGAATGCTCAACCACTGCCTCATATACCAGTTTTCAAAATAATTACTGTGTTCCTTAGCATGCTTTAGGGTTAACCGAGCATTTATTTCAGTTGCACTGTGACCTTATCTATCCCTGCCTCTCTATCCAGAATCATCCCTTCCACTAATGAAACAGGACTTAAAGAAAAACAAGTCCTTCCCAGCTGTGTTGGTGACTTTTCTCTCATTGCTGAGACAAAATACCCGACACCCAGAGTTAAAGGGGAAAGGTTTATTTGGCTCACAGTCCATAGAGGTTTCAGTCCATAATCGGCTGGCTCTAAGCAGGGCGGCAGAGGGGCAACAGCTCATGGCAGCAGAAGACAGGAAAAGCAACGAGAGATCTTACCAGCGTCTTCCTGCCTCTTTTACCCCATCCAGACTCCCAGGATTAGGGTGGTGCCAAACTAATCACTCACATGTAGTGGTTTAGTAATCACACTCCTGAATCCCAGCATCACCCATTCCAGGTTCAGCCACCTCCCGAAAAGAAAGCCCCGCCTCATCCACATGGGGGGATCGAACCACAAACCTTGGGCCAGGCTTGGGCCGTTTCACCCACATCCCCCTCTCCTCCATAGCAGTAACTCCTTGTTGTGGTACAGATAAAACTGACAACTGTGTCCTGTTAACAAAGTTCATGACACTCTGTTCTCATATGATTTCTAAGACACTGGCTTCTTTCAAGGCAAAGTTACAAAATTGTCGGCCCTCACTTTCCCTATTTGCTGTAGCCCTCCTCAGAGCCCACAGAGTCACCAAAGAGATCTTCTTTCTTAAGGAGAGCTTTCGCATCACTTGCCACAGTCTCAAGGAAATAATAATGCAAGTAAAAGGTCTTTGTAAAGTAAAGGCCAAGACCGATGGGTCCTATCATGACTGAAAGAACCTTCTCAATGTACTGTTTCAACATTTCCCATAAGGATTCCTTGGTCTCCGCTGACAGCAAGTGAGGAGACTGAAGGTTTGCCTTCAGGTGCTCCACAGACACATGCAGCTCCCTGGCCATCTGTTCTAGTGATGCGTCATCCAGCCCAAAGTAAGACCTGTAGCGGGTTAAGGTCTCCTGCAGCTTCCCAATATCATTGTCACTGAAGAGGCCCATGAGAGGGATGGCTGCCCATACTCCAGCCTTCAGGGCCTCCAGCCAGACCTTCTGCTTCAGGGAATCTCGCTTCTGATCAATGGCAGCTTCCGTAACGCTGGGCAGGCACAGCATGAAGATGTGACGCTTGTGAGCTGGCAGGTCCCTCAGAAGGGTATTCTCCAACTCAGGGAAGTCGTAGTCAGACCTATCAAGGCTGGAAACTAAGAAGACTTGAACAGCAGTCACATTAGCCCTCTGCAACTGTGTCAGACAGTCTTTGTGCATTTTTTGCAGGACGTCTTCCTTATTAAAGGTTGTAGGTTTAGTTCTTTGCTCACTGTTTAATTCATTATCGATTTTTGTTCGAACAAAATAGAATTTCTTATTCATTTTTGCAATGGCTTGGGCTAATTTTGCATCATTATCTTTGAAGCGTGTGGCAGAAACGACCAGGAAAAAGTCATACTCAGCAAACTTTACTTCCTCCAGATATGTTTTGGGAGGGAAGGTGGTGGACCCAAGGCCAGGCAGGTCCCATATGGACACACTGGGAAACACTGGGTGTTTGTATTCAGTTCTGACCATGGTGGTCTCCGTTGGCCCAGTGGCAGCTGCACCTTCTTCTTCATGCCCCACGCCCCGCAGGGCATTTATCAGACTGGATTTTCCTGTTCCACTCTCCCCTGTCACCGCGATGCTCAGCGGAGCATTCTCTATGTCTTTCAGTGCAGCACTGATCACAGAAACTGCTTTCTGAACATCTCCCCGCCTCAGGTGGTATTCAATCAAAGTGTGAATTTCCTCTGAGAGGATTTTACTTTCCATCTTGAAATTTTTGAAATACTCATCAAAACTGGAGGCTAAATCACCATTCTGTGTATTGGAAGATGTGGAGGAGAAGATCTGGCCCATGGCTGTGAGCAGTCGAGGGCACTAGAGGAAGGACACAAGGAGAAGGCCAAAGTTAACTCTGCAGGGAAGACCTTGGATTTTCCCTTAAGACAAAGCAGACTCATCCCCAGGGCCATGTTATAATGGGCAAAAATCTTCCCTTTCTGTTCACAGGCGTTGCCAGGGGCTCCTGGGCTGGCTGCAAACTCAGCCCCACCCAGGCTCTTTCTTTGCCTTGGACACCCCGGCTCCTTTGGGAATGCTTCATGAACTGCAAGGTCTGTGTTTCCATCCCACTTTCCTGGCCCTTACACTTTGTTTACATTGTTTTAGCTATTTTTCTTGTTAGGAAAATCATGTTTCCTCCTGGTGGCCATCTGAAAAGGCTGCAGTAGATGGACCATCACTAAACCGCTTCTGACCTCTAGTGTGACAGCGATGCTTGGCTTCACTACACAGCTACGCGCATCAAGACAGTGAGACGGGCAGTGTGAAAGGAGAGAGAGATGGACCAGTGGAGCCGAGGAGAGCCCAGAAATACAGCCACACACAGTCCACCGATCTGAGACAGAGATGCAAAGGAGAGCCATAAAGCACAGAGAGTCTTCAGGAGAAGCGCTGCACCACATCCACAGGTCAGCGGGTGCAGAGGTGTGGAGCCGACTTTCTTCACAAAAATCAAGTCGGCTCATAGACTTATGTATTACGGGCAAAACTGTAACATTTCAAGAAGAATGTATGGCGATGTTTTGAGATACAATTCCAAACCATGCATGACAGATATAAGTGATGAGGTGGACTTTGCCAAAATGAAAAAAATTCTTTATAAAGGACAGTACCAAGAGAATGAAAGATGGCTCACTGATTGGCAAAACATATTTGCAAGTGCCCTGGGGGTGGCGGTGTACACCTGTGATCGCAGCACCGTGGGAGGCTGAGGCAAAGAGATGGGAAGTTCAAGTCCAGTCTGAGAAACTTACGAGACCTTGTCTCAAAATCAAAAATATAGGGCCGGGGATGTGGCTCAGTGGGAATGCTCTGGATTCAGTCTCCTGCACTGCAAATTAAAAAAAATGAAAACACTCACTTGATAAAGGTCTATAGTACAAAACAGAGATCTCTAAAACTGAACAATGAGAAAATAAGCAACACGATTAAAAATCGGGACAAGGACTTTAGTACACACCTCACCAGAGAAGATGCAGAAGCCTAAATGCACGCTGCCTCATATGCTGTGAGGGAAATACAAAGGAAAATAATGGCGAGAAACCGCTATAGCTCCATCGCAATGGCAGCAGTCTGGACAATGACAGCAAGAAATGCTGGGAAGGATGTGGGACGGCAGGACACTTCTCCACTGCAGGTGGAAATTCAAAATGGTACATCCTCTATGCAAGACAGTTTTGCAAATTTTTACAAAACAAACATGCTTAGCATTCAGCCTTCTTGATATTTACACAAAATATTTGCAAACTTTTCTTTACACAAAAACTTGCAGGTCAGCATTTCTAGAAGCTTTATTCATTATTACCAGACTTTGAAATCACCTAGGATGTCGTTCAGTAGGTGAACTGTTTAATAGGATGGTGTTGTGCTGGACAGCAGAATACTATTTAGCAGACTAGAGAAATGAGGCGTGAAACCATGAAAACATTTGAAGGAAGCTAAACCTTATAGGCGTATTTCTATATGAAAGAAGTCAAAAGACTACATATTGAATGATTCCAGTTCTATGAGATTGTGGAAAAGGCAATTACGGAAACAGGTGAAAAAGTTGAAATACCGGTGGTTGCCAGGGTTTGGTGGGAGTGAAAATGCACAACCTAGAGGGATTCTAGGGTACTGAAAATACTTACTGTTACAGTTTATATCTAGATATTCCTCCAAAGCTTCACGTGATCATAGGTGGGGGTTTGGGTGGTGATTGGATTGAGGGGAGTTTTACTCCTCAGTGGACTGTTGTGTTTACAGACACATGTGACTCTGGGAGATAAAGACTGTTCAGGGGACGTGGGTTATTTGGACCATGGACTGCCATGTCCCGAGCTCTTTCCCCTGTGCCATTCCACCCTGCCTGGCGCCAGTGGACTATGGACTAAAACCTCCACAAAGTGTGTGTCAAGGTAAAACTTTCCTCCTTTGAGTTGTGTCCCAGGTACTGTGTCTCAGTGATGAGGAAGCAGCTAGGACAGATTTTGGTGCCACAGAAGTGTGGTGGTTACTGTGACAGGACCTGCTCATGTGTTATAGAAGCTTTGGAATTGGGCTTGGGAGGAGCTGGGAAAGGTTTGGAGACGCTGGCTGGAGAAACAGCCCTAGAACTGTGTAAACCAAGCTTGATGGGAGATTCTGCTGAGTCCAGAAGGGCAGAATACTGATAAGAGAGCCAATGAAAAAGACTAGGCTTGGGCCAGGGATTTAGCTCAGTGGGTTTGCCACCTGCTGTGCAAGTGCAAGGGCCCAAGTTCAATCCCTGGTACCAAAAAAAAAAAAAAAAAAAGGAAAAAGACCAGGCTGGGGTGTTTCAGTGGAGAACAAGGACTCCACTGGCATGTCTACTCCAGGCCGTGTCATTTTTATCCTGTCCTGAAAATGTGCAGGAGACTGAGATTAACGGGTGGTGGACTAATTAATCCAGGGGAGGAAATTTCAAGGCTAAGGTTGAGGTGGTGGCATGGGTACTATTGGGGCTTTTAGCCAGCTCTGAGAATCAAGAGTAAAAGGCCCAGCAGAATGAGTTTAAATGTTGTGAGCTTCTCCAGCAAAGACGCTCCTATAAATTTGAAGCCTGCAAAGAGGGAGCGGAGGTGAGCTTATTTGCTAAAAAGATTGGCATTAAAAAGAACCAAGTACAGTGTTACCTCGGTTCATGAACTGAATTCATTCCACAGTTCTGGAAAAGACGGCTGCATTGCTGTTCATGGGGGAAAGATGGCCTTGGTCATGTTTGTCATCCCATGCAGAGTTTACAAGCGAAAACAAAATTTTTCCAAATGCTTCTGTTTCCAAATCAAGTTGTCTGCAAACAAAAGCCTTGATGAACTGAGGTACAACACAATACAAAGTTCTCCATGAGGGCATGGGAGGAATTTGAAAGAGCCCACCCTTCACAGACTCAAGGGTGGAAGAGGGAAAGGCTTTGCTTTCAAGAGAGCCCAAGGCAGAGTGTCGGCGGCCTACGGGATGGAAATGGATTCTACAGCCCTCAGCTCACCAGGATCCGCCACCAGGCACCCGGGGACCTCTGCACCCAGCAGCGAGAGGCAAAAGGGACCGATTGGCTCTGCTCCAGCTGGGCAGACCTTGGCAGCACTGACTCAGGCTGGGTTTAGGTGCACAGAGAATGTAAGAGTTGTGAGGTCAGGAAGGCTTCCATCCAGATTGCAGAAAAAGGCCTGTGAGGCCATGCAGTATGGCCCAGACGGCAGTGTGTGAAGCTGTGAGAGTGAGGGTGAAAGCGCAGAGGAGACCCCAGGAAGCTGGAAAAGCAGGAACACGCAGTGTCTGAGGAAAGCTCTGGGAGTGACCACAGCCAGGGCAAGAGAGAAGCCACGAGGGCAGGGCCCCCGAGCCTGCTGGAGCTCACATCTCTCCACAGCTGGCCCTGGGTGCTGCACTTGGAACCTGAGGATTTGATGTTTGCTCTGCTGGCTGTCAGTCTTGCTGCTGTCCATTCCTTTCTATTCCCCTATCTCTCCCTTTTGGTTTTGTTTTTTGTTTTTTGGTACCAGGGATCAAACTCGGGACCTTGGGCTTAGGAGGCGGGCAGCGGAACCACTGAGCTCCATCCCAGGCCCTATCTGGCCCTTTTGGAATGGGAATGTTTCCATTGTGCCTGTGTATGTTATAGGCCTTTAACGTTCTTTCTGATTTTTACAGGGGCTCACAGCTAAGTTTGCCTTGAATCTCAGAGGAGACTCTGGACTTAGCCTTTTCAGCAGTGCTGAAACTCTTAGGACGGTGGCAACTCTTGGAGATGGACTAAATGCCTTCTGTACAAAGGGATGCGCTCGAGTCTTCTGGGTGCGTGGGAAAGACTGCTATGGCTGTGTCTAGGAGCCCCCCAGATCGCAAGCTTTCATAGGTGTGGCTTTGGGAAGGTAAGTGGATCGTGGAGGCGTGGCACTCACGAGTGGATGAGTCCACTGATGTGCTGACAGCCAACTGTGATGTTGAGAGGCGAAGCCTGGTGGGGACAGGTGAGGCACGGGGGACGTGGCCCGGAAGGGTCCATCTCAATCCCTCGCCCCTCAGTCACCCACTGCTCCATGACCGCCATGCCCCCAAGCAGTTGTCCCCTGCCGTGCCCCTCTGCCATACCACCCTGCGGTGGAGGCAGCAGGCTATGGACTCAAACCTCTACACACTGTGAGCCAAAACAAACCTTTCCTCCTTCAAATTCTGGTGTTGGGTATTTTGTCTCAGCTATGAGAAAGTACCTGGGACATCCGATACGATGTGATTCTATAAGAGGGCTTACATGGCATTATACAGTTAATTATGCAGACCCTTGAATGTACCACTTCAACAGCCAGTCCTAAACTACCTGCTTATGCTGTGTCAGAGTAGGTTCACCTGTTGTAAGAAATGCGCCACTCGGGGAGGATGCTGATAATGAGTGAGGCTATGCATGTGAAGGGACAGCGAGTACCTGGAAAAACTCTGTGGCCCCCTTTACATTGTTCTCTGAAAGTATAAGTGCTTTAAAAGTTAAAGTAATAGAAAAAAGAGAGAACATGCAAGATTATCACCTTGGGACTTTCTAAGAGCCAGCGCACCTGACTGGTGGCCCAGTCCTCACCAAACTTCAGCTTCCGGTATAAAGGGTCCACAGAGAAGCGACAAGGGGACTGATTAGTGCAGAGAGCGTCACCGGTAGAAGACAAAGTGTGAGGAAAGGCTGCAGAAAGGGCTGAGGAGCTGGATGGAGTCAGGCAAGGCAGGTGCTCCCTCTGTCACTTCCTGATGTTGCTGGAATTGTCCTGGTTCTAGAGTCCCTGACACTTCCACGCCTTTGATAACAGTAGATGTAACCCTGAGGCAGGGCCCAGAAGGAGCCACATGCCCGGGACCAAATATAAGGGATGATGTGGAAGACCTGTGGCCTGAAGCTCGCAGAGAAAACATTAGTGATTTATACTACCAAGTGACACTTCAAGTCAAGTTGATGTCCTACAGGCTGAAGAGGTCCCCCGGCTACAAGTGTAGGATCAGATACACCCTCCAGGGCATCCTGGAAGTGACCTACCGAAGCCCAGGAGGACAGGACACAGCAAGAACAGCTTCAGAGAGGAAGTTCCTGGGCAAGCATCCAAGATCTGGTTTGGTGCAGCTGACCAGGGATGCAAGCAGTCTCCATGGAACTGAGTCCCGGGGAGAGATCTGTTAGCCCCTAAGGGGTGTGATGTCAGTCCTTCTGACTGCCCGCAGGAATTTTCTTCCCATAGATGAGAGGGGAAACCTTGAGTATCTGGCTGCTGCAACCCACTGCTTCGGGGAAAGCAGCCCGAACCTAGAGCCCTCTGGGAAGCAGGTGTGCCAACACAGAACCAGTAAGCCTGAGAGCTGGAGATTCACACCCAACCAGGGCCTCGGGGAGGACCGACTAGGAGAGACATCAGCCTCACAGGTGCGGCTTCAGAGGACAGCAGGGTGTGGGACACACGAGGGCGTGCCGATGTCTGCCTGAGACCGGTCCTGAGGAGCCGAGCAGACAGAGTGGGAGCCAAGTGACAGCAGGGAGAGAACACGTGGACATCCGAATTCTGTGTGCTGAGCACATTTCAACAAAATAAAATCCATGCCTGTTGTTCAAACCCCACAGATCGCCTTATGATGTAAGTGGATTTCTGTTCAATATTAGTTTTTATTTAACAATTAAGTTGTGGTAGCTGGGGCAGAGCGCTTTCTGAGACGCCTGTCCCAGAAAGTCTTAGAGCCATTCAGAGAGCACTCATGGAGTAGGAGAGCAGTGGGCGGCAGCGTGAGAAATACCTATGACTACCTTAGGAGACTATCTATACCGAAATCCTCATCTCACCCTTGTGGCTGTGCAGGACCATTAACATGGCTCTCACATCCAAATGAAGGATCAAAGTCACTGACAGGCTGTGAGATAAGGGTGGTCTAATCCTTAGCACAGCATGATCAGTGCTGGCTTCCAGGAGAATGCTATCTAACTGCAGAGCTCTCTGCCAAGAGGCAAAGGCCACACCCAGGATGTGGTGGGAGAGGCGCCCAGGGCTGGGCAGGGGGTACAGACCCCTCGGCAGCTCTGCCTGGGTTACAGTGCTGTGTTCTGACTGAGGGTTTAGATGTGGCACCCGGAGCTCCCAGTGCAGGACCCTATGCACTGACCCTGCTGTCTCTCCCGGACCCTTCAGCCATGCAAGGGGGACAGTTTGTGTGTGAGCGACAGAGGTGAAAGTGTCCAGACGCTTAGAAGTCTGAGTGCTTTATAGCTGTCCATGCACCTCCCCCTCCTCAGCTTTTAAATCCCTCACACCCCAAATCGAGCATCTAGGTCCTTCTAGCCTCAGACCCATGGAACTATCGATTCAGAGGCCTCTATTGATTCCAAAATATTTTCTCTCTCACCAGCTCCTTGTTGCAAACAGAATTCTGGTGCTGGAGTTCCGCTCCTACTTTTCTCCTAGAAGAGCTGAACGTGTGGTCGGTGGAGCCCCCAGCACAGGAAACACCTTCTGCCCACACCTGTCCTCTGGTCAGGGCAGCCGGGCTCGCGTGGCCTGCACACAGGAAAACTGTGCCGAGCTCACCATGGATGTCTGCCTCCTGTGAGGACTCTGAGGACTTAAATCATCTCTGGCTTCTGCCCTCCTCAGGCAGGAATCTGACAAACCACAGGGAAGGGAGGAGCCTCAAGCGTAGGGCACTGGGACTCCAGACCTAGAAAAGTGAAACCGAAATTCTAGAAGCTCCTCTTCCCAGAAACAGAGCCCTTGCTGGGCAGTGAAAGTGAAAGGCACAGTGGTCATGGTTTTTCAGTTTGGGGATACTGGTGAGGGGAGGACACAGGGGCCAGGACAGGGCTTCCCCGTGGCTGAGGAGAGGTCGCCCTGAGCAGGCTCCGGCTTCGGGCCAGGCGGGATCTGATCCAGTGGGTCCAGAACAGAAGCTGAGTCCTGGGCTAAGGACTCTGGCAGTGAGCGGAGTAAACAGCAGGTCTGGGCCACGTCCTTGACCCCAGGCACAGAGCTTCCAAAGCCCTGGCGTTTCCACTGCAAGGACTGTCTTTGTTAACTCACAGAAACCAGGAGACTGCTGTCCTTCCCCCTGAGGTGTGATTCTAGGGGCTCCCACAGGGCGGGGTCTGGGACGGAGCAGAGCCTCCCCAGCCTGTCCCGGGCGCAGACATTTGGCCCCTGAGCACAATGACCCATTTGTCACCTGTACACCTCCAGGGGGCCTTGGCTCAGGGGCTGTACCAACGCACTCTGTATCAAGTTTGGTGCAACCACTGGCCATGTGAGTGATGTCAGGCCCTTCTCTTTTCCAAGGGTTAACGTTCTCCACATCACAGCCATATATTCATTCCAGTGGATGGTGTTTCCAGTGACTAGACCCTATCCGAAAGCTACCCGGAAAGCCCGAACAAAGTTTTATAATACATATTATGTAGAAGATGACTATGATAAGTCAAATCAGCATGCCATGAACTGTGGGTAATTAATATCCTGAAAATAGCTAACCAGCCTAATGGAAAAAATGAATTAAAAATATACTTATTTAAAAAATAAGGCAGGTAGAAGAAAAAAGACAAAAGAAAAAGGAAAATAGCAAATAGGAGGACAGCAGATTTAAATGCTGGCATGTAAATAATAAAGAAGCACATTACATGTTGACAGGTCTTGGAAGGTGGCAGAGTAAAATCCAGCAGCCTATCACAGCCTCTATAGGACCAGTAACTGTGAAGTCTGGAAAACAATATAGCAAAGAAGAGAAAAAGAAAGAAAGATAGATAGATCCGCAAATCAAAAAGAGCCAACAGGAAAGCTAGAAATCAGAGAAACTGGAGAAATTGCAGACAACACAGGGAAAAGAACAAAGCAGTCTGGAATGCTAACTTGGCTCCTGAGGAGGAAGACTTTCCTTGAAAACACAAGGTAAGCCCAGAGAAGGCCATCAACCTCAGGCAGAAACAATAGACCAGGCCTGAAGCACCAGACTCAAAAACAACCCAGTTATTGTATGCTGCAAATACAGTGTGAGATTTTATTCTGAAAGTGAGTCTTACTTGGCAGGCTACACGGCAGCACCTACCATATTTCAGAGTGATTAATCAGGATCTGTGTTGCATACTTTTCCCATTGCTGAGACAAAATACCCAACACTCAAAATTAAAGCTCACAGTTTATAGAGGCTTCAGCCCATAGGCGCCTGGCTCTAAGGCAGGGTCATGTGGCAGAGAACAGTTCATGGTGGACTGAAGGTAGCAAAGCAACAAGGAAACAAATAGCATCTTTCTGCCCCTTTTATCTTATCCAGACTACCAGGATTAGGATGGTGCCAAACCAATCAGTGGACTGATTCAGTAATCACACACCTTTAATCCCAGTGTCACACACTCTAGATTCAGCCACCTCTGAGAAAGCCCTAGGACTGCATGAAGCTTTGGGAGGACATCTAGACACAGCCGTAACAGGAGCCATTGTGGGAAAGCGTTAATGGTTTAAGACTGAAATACTCAGAATCAGAAGCTACAGAACAACTACACTTCAGGGTTTCTGGGGTCACCCTACCACAGTGACTGGGTGGGAGGTGGCCACAAGGGACATTTGCAAAGAGAGGACAGTGAGTCATTAAACCCACTGAGAAGTTTAAGCAGTGGTGAGCCCAGGCTGGTAAGGATACAGTGGACAAGCTCAAGCCAGGAAAGACAGTGGCCCTGCCCTTCATGGTGAGTAGCCAGGTCCCTCCCATATGGTTTTCTGAGCAGGCTGAGTCTAAAAGCACTGGGATTAAGTACAGCAGACTTTGTAACCTTGCCCCTTTGGTTCCTACATCCACCACTGTGCTCGGCGGTCTGTTTGCTTTTCCCATCTGAAAACATGATCGAGGGAACACCTGGGCTTGCATGGTTGCCACAACCTGAGGTGTACAGCAGAGGGGCTCTGAAGCAGGTGGGGCACTGTCCTATCCCATAGGCTGTAAGTTAGACAGACAGAGTAGTGACTTCATGCGCATGGAGTGGCACAAACACTAAGAGCTGCTAGAGTGAACACAGCCCTAAGGGAGACAACACACCATTGATTGAACTTGCCTGGAAGGAAAGGAGAGGCAGGACAGCATACTTTCAAAAAAGTGGGTGTCAAAACAAAATAGAACTCATTATCCCTCCTCCGTACTTAAGGGTTTCCAATTGTTGCGGGCTCAGGTTAGAAACCACTTATTCAAACACACAGAAGAAATTTTTGGACTCATTGGGAGGGGGGGAGTTATTGGGGTATTTGCTTTTTTCTTTCTTTTGCTGTTTCTTTTTTCTTTTTCTTTTTCTTTTTTTTGATACCGGGGATCGAACTTGGGTCCTTGCACCTGTGCAGCAGGCGGCAAAACCACTAAGCGAAATCCCTGGCCCATACTTTTTAGATCTTTAGTTGGCTGTATGCTGTTTATTGTTGAATTCTTTTCTACCATCAGTGGTGACACAGTTGCATTTAGTAGATATTTACTGTATGTCATTACTGGTTTGACTTTATATTATTATTGCAGATCTCTATTCTATTGTCAAGGGTGATATAGTGGTAGCTTTTATAGCTTTTTATTCTGGTCAATATTCAGTTTATCTTTCTTTCTTTCTTTTTTGGTACTGGGGATCGAACTCGGGTCCTTTCGCTTGCTCAGCAGGCGTCGAAACATCAGTTTATCTTTCACTCTATTATTATTGTGGATTTCTTTGCTATCGCCAGTGGTGACACAGCTGTCACTATTAATTGGTTTTCACTGTTAAGTCACTGTCTGATTTGTCTGTGTCATCAGCATCGCTGTGGTTTGTTTGCTTCTCTTTGCATGGTGCTGGGGCTCAAGCCCCCAGAAGAAGGTCGGACACTAACATGATGGTCCAGTATGAAGCTGAGTATGTTGAGGAGGGGTGCAAACACCAACACCTAACCAAACACAAGGACATATCACAGGGAGACAGATTCTTACTAAAGAGGACTCTATAGCAGTGATTGAGTGTTTCTAACCCAAATGCTTTTCAACTTGTACCACAAAACAATAGAATGGTTTTTTTGGTACTGGGGATCGAACTCAGGACCTTGTGCTTTCGAGGTATGTGGCAGCACCACTGAGCTAAATCCCCAGCAAAACAATAGAAATTTGAGAAAGCAAGGCAACAAAATACCTCCCCAAACCCTTAACTCTCCAAAAGCTGATTTCATGGACACTGAAGTGAAGGAAGATACAGGCGAAAAATTCAAAAACTAAATGTCAGAAGAGCTCAAAGAAGAAATACATAAGCAAATTTATATTACCTTTAGCAAGCTTAAAGAGAATCTTATTAAGCAGATAAAGGAATTTACTAATAAAATGGTCAAAAAGTTTAAAGAATAAACAAACAATAAACAATCAAGTTAAACAAGACAATACAAGATATGAATGACCAGTTTGGTAAAGAAAAGCAAGCAAGCAGAAAACCAGAAAATTCCCCAGCAAGCATGAGATTTGATAAGAGCAAAATTACAACTGACATCACTGAAATCCAGTGGATTATAAGAAACTACTTTGAAAACTTATATTGCAATAAATTGGGGAACCTAGAAAAAAATAGAGAAGTTCTTAGACACATATAAATTATCAAAATTGAACCAGGAATATATGAAAATTCTGAACAGACCAATAATTGGCAATGTCAAAGGCAATGATAAAATCTTTACCAACAAAGAAAAGCCCAGGATCCAATGGATTCACCACTGAATTCTATCAGAACTTCAGAAAAGCTGCAATGAGCATAGTCCTCAAATTCTTCAATAAAATTTAAGGGGAAAGAGTACTGCCCAGCTCATTCCTGGATCCTGGCATTATCCTGATACCAAATTGGGACAAGTAATTAGCAAAAAAGAAAACTACAGGTCAATTTCCATAATGAACATGGATGCAAAAATCCACAACAAGATACTGGCAAATAGAAAGCAGAAAACCATTAAAAGGATCATACATTGTGACCAAGTTAACGTCGCTGCAGGGATGCAAAGATGGTTCTACATATGTAATTCAATAAATGTAATATATCATGTAAACAGAAGAAAGGACAAATACCACGTGATAATCTCAATAGATGTAGAGGGGCGGGGGATTTAGCTCAATGGTTCCGCCATGTGGCTCACAAGTGCAAGGTCCTGAGTTCGATCCTCTATACCCAAAGGGAAAAAAAAAGATTTCTTTTAGGGCCGGGGATTTAGTTCAGTGGTTGTGGCGCCTGCCTCACAAGCTCAAGGTTCCGGGTTTGATCCCTGGTACCCAAAAAAAAAAAAAAAAAAAAAAAAAGGTCCCATTCAATAGATGTAAATAGATGTAGAAAAAGCCTTTGACAAAATCTGACATTTATTCGTGATGAAAACCTTAAAGAAAATAGGAATAGAAAGAAAGACCTTATCTCAATCTGACAAAAGCTATTTATGAAGAACCCACTCCAGGTATCCTATTACATGGGGAAATACTGAAAGTTTTTCCCTCTAAAATCAGGAACAAAAGAAGGATGCCTACTCTCACTACTCCTGTTAAAAACAGTACTCAAATCTTCAGCCAGAGCAACCAGGAAAGAAAAAGAAATGAAAAGAAACATATAATAAAAGAAAGAGTCAAACTACGCTTATTTGCAGATGACATGATCCTTTAGATAGAAGACCCAAAAACTCGACCAAAACACTGCTAGAACTAATAAATTCAACAAGGTGCCAGAATACAAAATCAACACCACTCCTATACACCAACAATAAACCCACTGAGAAAAAAATTAGGAAATTAATTCCATTTATAATAGCTTTGAAAATATTACATACTTAGTAATTAACCTAACCAAGGAAGTGAAAGATTTCTGTAATGAAAACTATAGTACCCTGAAAAAGGAGATCAAAGAGGACATCAGAACATGGAAAGACACCCTGTGTTGCTGGATAGGCAGAATCAATATTCTCAAAATGACCATATTACCAAAACTGATATACAGGTTCAGTGCAACCCCAATAAAATAACAACAGCATTTTTCAAAGGATTAGAAGAAATCTTAATATTTATGTGAAGCTAAAAGAGACGCAGAATAGCAAAAGCCATCGTGGGCACTAAGAACAAAGCAGGAGGCATCGGATTCCCAGATTTCAAGTTATATTACAAAGCTACCATGGTAAAAATAGCGTAATACTGGAACAAAAACCGACATGTGGATCAATGAAACAGTACAGAGCAGTGGTGGCAAACCTATGGCATGCATGCTGCGGTAATCAGGCAGAGCCCTGTCTTTGGCATGCGAGCCAGGTCACCCAGCATCGCCCCAGCAGCCGAGCATTGGATAACAGTGCAATGTTGGTACTTAGTTTGGCACTGCAGTTTGGGCAGTCGGTCTCTAGAAGTTTCGCCTCACTGTTATAGAGGATGCAGAAACCACCCCAGGTACATTCGGCCACTGGAGTTTTGACAAGGGAGCCAAATACCTATGCTGGAGAAAAGATAACTTCTTCCTCTTTTTTTTTTGTTTTTTTTGGTACCAGGGATCGAACTGAGGACCTTGTGCTTACGAGGCAGGCAGCAGAACCACTGAGCTAAATCCCTGGCCCCCAAGATAGCTTCTTTAACAAATGGTGCAGGGGAAAAGTAGCTATCCATATGCAGAGGACTGAATCTAGACCCGTATCTCTCATCCTGTACTAAAATAAAATAAAAATGAATCAAAGACTTACACATTAAAACAGAAACAATCTGGGGCCAGGGATTTAGTTCAGTGGTTCTGGCGCCTGCCTCGCAAGCGCAAGGTCCTGAGTTTGATCCCCGGTACCAAAACCAAAACCAAACAAAAAAACAAAAACAGAAACAATCTGCTAAAAGATAAAATAGGTAAAACTCTGAAGATACAGTCATAGGCAAGGTTCTGAACAGAAACTTGCTGCACCAGAAATAACACCAAGAATCAAATTAAATAGCTTGGCCTGGCAAAAGGAACAGCCAAGAGTCAGAAGAGGCAACCTACAAAGTGGGAAAAACATTTTTCTGGCTACTCCTCTGATAGAAGACTAATATCAAGAATACATAATACAGTAAAAAAAAACTAGATACCTGCTACATAAAAGAATCAAAAGCCAGGAAATTAAAATGAATAGGTATTTCTCAGAATAAGAACTTCAAATAGCCAGTAAGTTCAGAAGAACTACAAATGGCTAGATATTCAGCTTCTTTGGTCATTAGAGAAATGCAAACCACAACAAAACTGAGAATCTATCTTACTCCAGAAGGAATGGCCATCATCAATAACTAAAAAAACAATAAATACTGGTGAGGTCGTGGAGAAAACGGAACCGTTCTACATTTTTGGAGATGTAAACTACTACAATCACTGCAGAAATTAATGTAGAGATTCAACTGAAACTAAAAATTCTGTTTTACTCAACTATTCTCCTGGGTATCTCCCTGAAAGAGGTAAAGACATCATATTACAGCAATACAAGCATATCTATCAATACAGCAGCACAACGCATAAAAGCTAAATCCTGGAAGCTGCCTGTATTCCCATTAACAGATGAATGGATGAAAACATGTGGTATGTGTACACAATAGAGTACTACTCAGTGAGCGAAGAGGATAAGTATGAGTCACTTGTAGTAAAGTAGATGCACCTGGAGACCATAATGCTAAGTGAAATAAATCAGATACAGAAGGTTAAATAGCACATGGTTTCTCTTATATAAGAAACCCAAAATACAAATAATTTAAAGAGTAAAATAAAAGATACATTATCAAAAACAGGGAGGTAGATCTTCTGCAGATGAAGGGAAAAAAGAGAGAGCAGTGTATGAAGAAGGAAATAGAGCTAAGGTACAATATGTACATGTACCAATTCCCCACAATGAAAGTATTCATTATGTATCACAAACATGCATTAATAAAAAGTGAATAAGGTAACAACTCAACGAAAAAACAGGGTGAGATTGCCAGACTGGTTAAAACAGTCAAGACATACTATGCTACCAATGAGGAATCCATCTTAAACTATTTAAAAGTGAAATGGTGGAAGAGACATGTGACACTAGCTTAATAAAAGACATTATAATAGCTACACAAACATCAGAAAACAGAGATTTCAGAAGAGAATGTAAAAAAAAAGAGGGATATTTCAGGGTGGCATGTGGTTCAGTGATAAGAGTGTTTAATCCTAGTACCACCAACAACAAAAAAGTGGGATATTTCATAATGATAAGAGGTCAACTGAGCAACAAGACATAATAATTCTAAACACACATGCAACAAATACCAGAGTTTCAAAATACTCAAATAATAAATTGATCTGATGGAAAATGAAATAGAAGACAAGAGTCTAGGGGAAAAGCACACTTCACAAATACATCTTTATGTAACTGATGACATACACAAAAAAATTAGTAAAGAGATAAAAAACTTGAACAACAGTATAAATGAACTTGACCTAATTGACAAATATAAAAACTTCATTTAGAAACTACAGAATAGAGGAAGAGGTGAAAACAACTTGACCAATGATGTAGAATTTAAAGTGATATAGCCATAAGTCAAGGAATGCTGGCAAACACCAGGAGCTAGAAGTCAAGGAATGGATTTGGCTTCAAAGCTTCAGGAAGC
The DNA here is from genome assembly GCF_053883595.1 of Heterocephalus glaber. Taxonomy (NCBI): domain Eukaryota; kingdom Metazoa; phylum Chordata; class Mammalia; order Rodentia; family Bathyergidae; genus Heterocephalus; species Heterocephalus glaber. The sequence goes on along the minus strand of NW_028258377.1, from coordinate 40,521,449 downwards.
ACAGTCCTATTACTACCTTGATTTCAGTGGATTAAAGCAAAATGCAATTTGGAAACTCCTCCTCTGTCTACCTGGTTACATGACTGCAGAGAAGTGTACTGAAGAAAAACTAAATAAAAAATTAGACGGAACTAACCAAAAACTATTATATATATAAATATACATAATAAATAATATATAATATATATATTATTTTCTGGCACTGGGGATCGAACTCGGGACCTTGCACTTACAAGGCAGGCAGAAGAACCACTGAGCTGAATCCCCGGCCCTTATCCAGAAAATATTGACCAGGTGCAATACAAAGACTTACCTACCAAAATGAAAAGCAAGAGAATATTATGGAAGAAGAATAAAGAAATGTAATTGATGGCTTGTGTATGTAACTCAACACACCTAGGTGCCAGAGACTCCGGCAGTAAATCTCTAGTCCCCACCTGCCCAGTGTGCAATGCAGGTCTGAGAAAAAAATACACTAAGAGACAGAACTAAGAGAGAGAGAGCAGGGTACTAGGACAACCAATGCCAGTGCAATCGACAAAGTTCAGTCAGTTCCAGGCACTGACTTGTATGTACAATCAGGGTAAAGGCAAGCTTTGTGCAGTTTCTATGGGAATTAATGTAAACAAGGCTCATAAAGGAAAAGACAAAGCATTTTCGAATTAGGAACAGAATCGACAAAATATATTATTGTAATTAGAACATTGTCCTTCTAGTCTGAAGGTTTTAGTTGTGGGAACGGAAATTTGGGTGGGAGTTACTCTGACCTCGGCACATAGGCTTTGGGCAGACTCACTTCTATAAACAAGCCAGTTGTGGGGTTAGCTCTTCACAGCCTGCCTTGGGCATAATCAACATTACAGTCCTCTGCATCTGGGGATGTGGATATAGCTTAGCGGTAGATTTCTTACATAGCATGTGCAAGGCCCTGGGTTCAATCCCCAGCACCAAAAGACACACACACACACACACACACACACACACACTCATACACACACAATCTAACATAAGTATATCCTAAACCACTTACTAGTTAAATCACAATAATTACTGATCAAACTAATTTACTCAAGGACACTGTTGATTCTGATTTTGTGGGTGAGGATGTATTCTCTAAGCATAAACTGCAAACATCCCTTTGAACCAACTGAAAATATAAATTATCAAAGAAAACTTCAAACTTTTAAACACAGAAACATCAGGACCTCAACAACTCAAAAAAGTTGTAACAAATTAGATCATCATATGTATAAGTCGGTTTGGCAGCAAACAGAGACGATGAATTTATAATCCAAGCTTTTGACAGGGGTGTAAGACAGTCATGTTGCGAATTGCAGCACTGGCCAGAAATCAGGAACCCAAGCCATCTGTCTTCCCATGCATGTATGTTTTCTGACAGAGCTGAACATGTAGGCAGTTAAGAGTAACAGTATTGGGCCAGGGATTTAGCTTAGTGGTTTCACCACCTGCTGCGCAAGCACAAGGACCCCAGTTCGATCCCTGGTCCAAAAAAAAAAAAAAGAATAACAGTATTATAGTTACATATGTAAGAATGAGAAACCATTTAGGCATATGTGCGTCACAGTTAATGACCATGGCATGGTGTAAACGATGAGAGATTACTTGCAGTTGTTGGCCAATTCAAACTCCAAGAAGGCCCAGAGGGACTGTGCCCTTAACCTAGACCCTTCAGTGTGAGAGAGTCTCATAAAGACAGCCCCAAACTGAAGCTTCTGTGGCTTTTTATTGGTTGAAGCAGGAAGCAAGGATAAAGGGCAAAAGAAGGGTGTCAGTGCAAGATTTCACGTAGGGGTCACGGGAAGGTCAGGGTGATCTGTTACATGATTGAACTTAGGGCCAATCTATGTGATAAATCGAAGAATGGGAGGAGAGGGCCAGAACATTCATTCCTTAAGGCAGTGTGTTTTGATCCTACATGGGCTTGTGGCCCTGTAGGTTATCTTTTAATCTCTAACCATGCATTACAGGAGGATTCAGAAATGTGGCTATAAAAGTCTCTTATCACTGCATATCCATCTCATACATACCTCTGGCCAATGTCCCTACATATGTTCATGAGTACACTGATGTAGTATTCCAAAGAGTAATCACAGATATGTGATTAGCAAAATCTATGATTATTTAACAGATTACAGAATCAGGAAAAAGGAGTAGGGGTTGCTTTTAAGACTTACTAAAGTTTGCGTCTGATTTTTTAATATTAATGTCAATAATAAAGAGAAAATCATATATTAGACTTTGGGATGGTATTAGTATAAAAAAGCATTGTCTTCAATATTTTTCTAAAAGAATCTATTGTTTCTTATGTTTTATGTTTTACATGGCCTAATTTTCCATTTATTATAAAAGTTACTACTTGGGAAGTAAAGAAAAAAAAGGAAACTATAGAAGTTATTTTCAAGAATGTGATTCCGGCACCTGCCTTGCAAGCACAAAGTCCCGAGTTCGATGCCCGGTACCAAAAAAAAAAAAAAAAAAAAGAATGTGAGGAACTTTCATCCAAATAGATGTGATTAAAAAAAACCCCAGCCTTCTAATTTTGAGAAGATTCAAATTACATAGACTGTGTTCTATGACCACAATAGCATTAAATTAGAAACAAACAACAATAAGAAACATAGACAAACCAAAGTATTTGGAAATTAATCACATTTTTTTTTTTTTTGGTACCGGGGATCGAACTCGTAATCACACATTTCTAAATTACTCATTGGTCAAAGAATTAATCCCAAAGAAAACCAGAATATCTTTGAAACTAAATTAAAATACATCACCATGAATGGGATGTAGTTTTAGACATTTACAGCTTTGAATACCTATGTTAGAAAAGAAAAAAACATTCAAAATCAATGCTCTACACGTCCACTTGACAGAGGTAGCAACGAACAAACCCAACAGAGTAAGTCAAAAGAAACAACAGAAGGAAATAAATGCTAAAGTGAGAATTATTAATGAAATAGAACACAAGTCAAAGAAATTAATAAAGCCAGAAGATTCTTCGAAAAGATCTACAGAACTGATGAATCTATTAATTGACCGAGAGTTCTCCAATTTGTGGACTTCGGGGCCAGTGGTTATCTGTTGGGCGAGCAGCTGGCCAGCTCCGGTCAGGACATCTGCAGCATCGAGGGGCTCTGCTCACCACACGGAATCGGTTGGCGAATATCTCCCGGGAAAACTGCCCAGTTAAGGACCACCGAGGTAGATTCATCCAGAAGACACAGAGAAAAAGGTGAACAATGTCTGAAATTAAAAAGTGGATTTCGCTACAAATATCACAAACACCAAAAAGCAAGTTATTCCTCTTGCTAGTGTTACAGACTGAAAACAGCACAAATTTATTATCGTACAATTCTCTAAAGCAGAAGTCGAACAAGAGTCTGCTGGGCTGACATTAAAGTGTCTTTGGGGCTGCATCACTTCCTGGAAACTGTAGGGGAGAATCTTTCTTCCCTTATCAGCGTCTAAAAGCTTCTCCTTGGCCCTCTTCTCTGCTTCAAAATCAGCAAAGATATATTTGTCTGCGCGGCCTTCAGAAGCCACACCCCCTCTCACTCTCTCCGTTGCCCTGCGCGGCCGTGTTCAAAGATCTCTGTGATTACACTGGGCTCAGAGGTATCCAGGGTAACCTTCCTGTGTTATTTTATTATTTCTTTAACCTTCCTGTTTTAAAGAGTGTATTATCAACTTTAATTTCATCTGCAACTTGAAATTGCCTTTGTTTTGTTTTTAAAAATTAGTGTATTTTTATTAGTTTGCAAAGAGTCATCACTGGGAATTGGTACACACACATAATGCATCTTGATCTTTTTTACTTCTTGCTCCTGTCCTGCTCCTCCTCCTGTCTCCTGTTCCCAGGTGCCCTTCCTATCTTCACAAAGTTTATCCCTATGTCTTGTATTATCTATCTTTTATTTTGCTTTTTAGATTATTTCTACTTTGAGTTCCTCATATAAGAAAAACCATGTGATATTTAACCTTCCATGGCTAATTTATTTAATTTAGCATTATGAACTCAGGGTACATCTATTTTCTTTTTTTTTCCAGTACTGGGAATTGAACTCAAGACCTTGTGGTTGCCAGGTAGGCACAGTGCCACTGACCTAAATCCCGGGGCTGGTACATCTAGTTTCTTACAAATCACTCAAACTTATTGTTTATGCTTGAGTAGTACTCCATTGTGTGGATATAGCAAATTGCATGTAGGCTACTTCCAAGATTTAGCTGTTATAAGTTGTGCTATCAACATAGGTGTGCATGGATCACCGAAACACAATGTCTACAACTCTTACTGGAAGATACCAAGAAGTATAGGTGGGTAAATGTTTAGTGGTCTCATATTTTTTGTAATGGGAAGTTTTTCCTTCTTCATCAGTTGTGAAGGTTAATTTTGCAGGATATGAAAGTCTGGGCTGACAGTTATTTTCCATTAGGGCTTGCAGAACTTTGCTTCAAATTCTTTTGGCCTTTAAGGTTTGTGCTGAGAAATCCATTGTTCTTCAGATATGCTTGGCTTTAGAAGTTACTTGCTATTTTTCTCTAATAATTTTAGCTCTGTCTCTCCTTCCTCTCTGTATCTCTGTAATTTTGATTATAATGCACCCTGGAATGATTCTTTTCCACTTGTGGCTATTTGGGGTTCTATATGCCTCTTGTATTTGAATTCTTTCCCTAGACTTTGAAAAGTTCTGCTCTGATTTCAGGGAATAAACTTTTTATACCTCCTGAGCCACCTTCTAATGTTTTCATTTCTGTAATTCTGAGTGGGGCTTTATCTAGCACCCTTGGATCCTGCCTTCATGGTGTCTTGTTGTATGTGGATGTCACCTCCCCATGCCCTGCCACATCGGTGGTCTAAGGGGGTCCTCTGAACACACACACTGCCAGGACAGTGCCCATCAGTTATGTGGACAAGAGGGTGGGCCAGGAACTATGAATTCTTTCAGACTCTGGAGACACTAAGGCCGGAAGGAGGTAGCACTTAGCTCACCCTGGGGGGAGCAGGTGCCTGGCCAGGGCAGATGACAGTGCTGGGGGAGAGCAGAGGCACCCAGGGAGGGAGCTGCAGCAGCAGAGATGAGTGGCAGGAAGCAGCACTCTGCCTGCAGCTATGGAGGTGCCGGGCCTCTTGGGGTCTGGACGGAGCCCTTGCACAAGGTAGATGCCCTCCTCTGAGCTGGGGTCTCAGGTGGGGAGCAGCAGGGTCAGATGCAGTAGTCTCTGATCCTGTGCTGGACTGTCCTGGTCCCAGAGCAGACTTAGGGCGCCCCGGAGCTGGGCTCCTGCAGCACTCTAGCTCTCTCACCCCTCCTGAGGAGAGTGTGGGAACTGCCTGACTGAATCCTGGAAACCAGTCATTTCCAGGAAATAAAAACTGAAAGCTGGCCTGGCCAGAGTCCCTCCTGTGAGACAGAGGAGGCAGGACTCAGGTAGAAAGAGCAGAGCAGTTAGCAGGAGCCCGCTGTGGCCTGAAGTCTGGAAGGAAAGCCAGGAAGATCAGACTATCTTTTCCAACCTTTCTTCCCTCTGTTTAATGCAGTGTTCCTTTGAGGAAGAGTATTTATTGAAATCATTGATCAAGTTAACTGGGTTAAGTTTGTAGACATTTTGCTTTCAGTTGTAAATGTGATATATATCTAAATCAGTCTGTTTTTCTCTCGAGGCACTTAGAGTTAATTCTTCACTAGAGCCTTTTCTTACTTTTCTCCTTCCATTTCTTAGACTTGCCTGGTAAACACTCAGCCGGGACGTTTAGAGGGCAAACAGGGCTGGTTACTACTGTTCTTTGACTTCTGTTGGGTGCTGGGGACCAGACTCCAGGCAGGACTTCTGCCCACCTGAAAACAATCAGTGTCTGAAGAGGGAGTACTGAAAAGGAGGTTTCTACGAGTCCACTTCCGGTGGAAACAGAGGTCCTCAGCAGACTGTATCCTGGGTCATTTGGGGAGATGCAGAGGATGTTTCTTTCAAGTGTGCGAGGGAGATGCCAGGAGCCCACAGGGAATGTGCTGGCCCGACTGCACAGTAGTGAGGTGTGGCCTCCTTAAGGCAGGGACAGGCAATGTTTACATTGATTTTCTGGTGCTATAAAACTTACCCAAAGTATGAAATATAAATGAAAGTGATATTTATTTACTCACAGAAGGAGGCTGAAATTCAAGAACACCCATTCAGCTTCTGGTGCATGTTTCATTGCGGATGGCACCATAACCTTAGACGCGTGTGGAAAGGTGAGAAACAGTAAGCAGGTGAGACAGGAAGCCAGAGAGAGCTAAGCGCCAGACTGCCCCACTTTACAACAACCCACTTCCACGGGACCTGACTCACTCCTAGAGACTAGCCTTACTCTTTCCCGTGTCCTGATTGCCTTGTAGGAGGCCCCACTTCCTAGCCATTCTGCTATCTCAACACCACCATGCTGGGGCCCAAGATCCCCGCACACATACCTCTGGAGGATGAACTCAAACCCTATACCAATACAAGCAGATGCACAGCAGGGCAGACTATTGGCCCTGGAGATGGTGGCTGATGGAGGGATGCATCTCACAGCTGCGGCTGCAGGAGGAGCTCACCTGACTCCAGATGCCTGGCAGAGGGAGCAGAGAGAAGCAGACCTCTGGCCTTGCTCCCCACCCTTCTCGCGCTTCTGCTGCCCATCAGCCAAATCCCAACTCCTTCTGGAGGGTAAGATATAGTCTGGCTCATCATCCCTCTGGGGGGTCTAACAGAATGGAGAAGGGCAGAGAGTCCACGTGGGATGGAAGGAAGTGGTCATCCTGGAGTGCAGAGAAGTCTGCAAATTATGAAGCTGTCAGTGCCTTCAGTAAGAAACACGGCGAATGATCAATTCAAGTGGCAACATGAACCACAGTTGTGACCTAAGTACAAGCAGTGCTCATCACCCACTTTGCTTTTTAACACAATTTTACAAATATTTGAGTTAGGAGTATTTGTCTTAGTTAACCTTCTCGTTGCTGAAACTAAATACCAGACACCCAAAGTTTAAGGAGGAAAGGTTTATTTAGCTCATACATTGTAGATGTTTCAGTCCATAATTGTCTGGTTCCAAGGCAGGGTGGCATGGCAGAGGAGAGACAGTTCATGGTGGACAGAAGACAGCAAAAGCAACAAGGAAGGGATGACTATGGCTCTTCCTGTCCCTTATAGCTTATCCCAACTACCTGCCTTTAGGGCAGGTAGCACTGACACCCTTAATCCTAATCGCCTTGGTCCTAGCACTGCACCATGAATCAATCCCAGTGTCATATATTCTAGATCCAGCCACCTCTGAAAAAGCCCTGCCTATGACTGCTTGAGGCCTGGGGAGGGATCTAGACACAGCCATAACAGTAGCCCACTGCTAAACACATCCAGAGCTAATTTAGTCATCAGTATTTACCTAACCTCACGTCTGCAACAAGTTACTGCCTTCCCATATCCTATCTCAGATCGCTCACTGAGCAAGGGACCAAGCAAAGATCTAGATCTCTCTTTCATTTATGCTCACAACACCCTGAAATACATACACCTTGTCCATTTCACGTGCTTCATATGTCACAATTATTTGCTTCCCCTGCTATTTCTCCAATGGACCGCAGCAGTTTCGTGATCGCTCTCTCATTTACCCAGGCATTCCCTACACAGTTGCACACAGCTTTAGTTGACCCTCATATGTGTAGGGTGACCAGATATCCCGGCAGGAATGAGATGATTTGTTTTCATTTGTTACAGTGTCATCCTTTGGAGGCTAATTTTATGGTCATCTCACAAGCTTTATTTCCCTGCTCGTGTCCCTGAGATGATAATGGCGCATCAGTTAGTCTAGTGCACCATTCAAGAACCTTCTGTGTCTCTAGCCCTCACTGCCTACCACTTCTGAGACTGGAATATTAGCTCCAGCAGCAGGTTTACTTCATTTCTCCAGGTGTTTCAAACTACCTCATTTTCTGGGTCTGTGTTCATGAGCTTCGCTATACCTCAAGGAATTTTCCTTCTTCCTCCCATTTGCCTTACTTACTTGAACCTGTCCTTCCCAGCCTTGCTTGGACATCATTTCTGTACAAATATCTTCCATGATGATCCACAGTAATCTTTTCGGCTACAGCCTCTGCCGGTAATCAGAATAGCGCTCTGCTCGCGTGATAATGAATGTGAAGCTCGCCAAGTGGTAAGTCTGAGTATCTGATTATCAGGATAATCTTTTCAAAGCAAAAGGATGAGAGATCTCCTGGAAAATCACTGGCCCCCTACTTTGCAACTCCCTTCAGTGTCCAGGCTGAAAGGTTATCAGTCACATCTGGCACCACTTTGGTTATTTGAGAGCACACTGGGAAAGATGCAAAATGAAGTCCCATTAGACTTTTTGCCATTTTTGGCTTCACTGTATCTTTCGAGGATATCCTTAAGAATCTTTTGAATGCTGGTTTGGTGATCATGACTTTTGCAAGATGTTCTTTGTCATGGAAATACCTCACTTTCCCATCAATTTTGAAAATAGTTTTCCAGGAAATAGGTCTGAGTTGGAAATCATTTTAAGGGCTCGAAACACCTCACTCCAAGCTCTCCTGGCCTTTTAGGTTTAACTTTAGAAGTGATTTGTTGCTTTTCTCTAACACCTTTTATGATTCTGTCCTTGTGTTGAACTTCTGTTCTGGGATTTGGACTGTTATGTGCCGTGGAGAAGTTCTTCTGGGCCCTGGCTCTTTGTGGTTGATATGTCTTGCTTATCTGTATGTTAAATTCTTTCCCCATTCTTGGATGTTTTCTCCTATTATTTCTGTAAATAGGTTTTTTATGCTATTCATGCAGTCTTTTGATGTTTACTAATTCCAATTAATCTTGTGTAGCCTTCTTTGTGTCATCTATCAGGTGTGGATCCGTTTCCCACCACCTCTTGCTGTTTTCAAGGTGTTTCTGAATACACAGTCACAGTCATTAGTCCCTATCTTCCATTTCGGAAACTCCTCACATTATTCACTCCTGTTGCCCATACTTTCAACAGAATTTTTTTAGTCTCCTAGACTTCTGTTTTCTACCTTTTCAGGGAGTCCATTTCTTTGTAACTTGGTCACTCATGTTTTGTATTGTTTTTGATAGCTCAGCTAGCTTTTTATTTATTTGAGCTCAATGATTATTTTGAATGGTATCATTCATTTTTTTTTTTTTTTTGCTTGCATAAACATTTACTAAGATACAGCCAAGAGAGATGTGTCAGGTCCTTCCCGAGAGCACAGACTTCTTTATTGGTGTGTAACAGGGCCCGGGGGCTGGATGCACTGTATAATCAAAATCAAATGCTAGCTTTTTTGCAGACTTGGTCAAAGCATCACAGCCCTAAACACCATTTAAACTGCAAGAAATCTGAGCATTTCCTAGCTTTATTTTTTATTTTACTTGACATATACATTTTAATGTTAATGTTCATTGCAGAAAAAACAAAAACAAAAAGAGCTCCTATTTAAACTTAGCAGAAAGCTGAGCCATCAGTGTGAAGGACAATGTGAATGCAGCTGCTTTTCATCCATAATTAACTACATCAGAAACATGCTGCCATTCTCAGGGGCTTTAGTGACACATGCACATTAACAGTGAGGGGCATGAGTTTCCACCCAGTATCTTCTCTTTACTCTGGGTCCTTGTTCTCATCTGAAAAATGGGGGACAGACTTCTTTGCGACAACATTGTCCAGCCTCTGTCCTTGCAGATACAGATTGACACTCCTCCGCTTCCGCCTCTGTCCTCCCTTCATCTTCTCATAAAGGAGTTTCTTATTCCACTTTCCCAAGTCTGGGTAGTCATGTTCTGGATGAAAAAGGTGCTGGTGCAACTGGAATTCTTGACTGAACTCCGCTGTGTCAGGGGTGTTTTCTAGGCATCCATCATCTGTTTTGCCAACAGGACAGGGATTTGGAGGGTCAGGATAACCCTGATCCTCGCTGAAGTCCTTAGGAATGTTGTCGCCAGTGAACTCTGCCACAATGTTGGGGATGCTGCCAAAAGGACCCAAGTATTGCAGACCTTCATGTGCTCCACCTTCGATACTCTGTGGGCCCACAAGATTCATGGCCTGGTGTGGAAGGCGGTGTTAGCTATGAAGATTCCATTTTAACTTTGCCCTCCACCGTAAAGGACAAGATATCAGCTCTGGGAATACTCTGTCCCTGCCAAGCCACATGCTTATCTTTAAAGATTGTCCTGTGCCATGATGAATGTTCTTTTACCCAGAGATATAAAGAACTAAAAGAACAGGGAAATTCCAGAGAATGGGGAAATTCCAAAGAAAAGAGAAGTGGGCGTTTCTGTATCAAGGCCAGGACTAAAAATAGCCACAGCCTGTCCAGTGTATAAAAGATCCAGAAAAAATAAACTTGGGCTCTCAATCTCTCTGGGAGCCCTCCCGACTCTATCTCTGTGTCTTTCTTTTTCTTCATCCTCACTCCCCCATTCAGGTGCTGTTCGACAAGTGACGGCGGGCTCCGTCAGCCTGGTGAGCTGGATATTCCACCCGTGGCCTGGCAATGCCCAATTGCTCCATAACACCATGAAGCAGGCTCTGGATATCTGTTTCGGAGACTTGGTCAGGAGCCCATGGGCTGTAAGCGAATGTTGGAGTCCATCCCAATGCCAGCCAAAATAGTAGGCCAGAGAGCATGGTAGAGACCATTCTAAAATACCATGTATTTTGTTTAGCAAGTCATTTTGTTTAGTTACATCATTTTTGAGCTCACTGAGCACCTTACTGATCTAGTTTTTTGTTTGTTTGCTTCTTCTTTCTTCATTTCAGCTTTTTTATGCTGAAGACTGACAGTTGATTAGCGTGTAAAGACTTTGTTGTTACTATGGAGTTGTCTTTAGTTAGTGTCTACTTTCCATTGATATTACCTTGGCTTTGTTTGCATTCTGTTATTTATCTACCTGTTCTACCTCCTTAATTCAATAGGATCAGACACAGTCATTTTGTTTCAAGAAGAGAATCCCTAGCACTTACATCAATGTCACCAGATCCAACTTTACATCAATCGTGTACATTAAAACTTGTTTTTAACAATTTCACCCTTTATCAACGCCCAGTACAGATTGTACTATACTGCTACTAACAGGGATGGGGGAAGGAAAAAGAAAGAGAAAAAGAAGGAGGTAATTCAGTTAGAAGAGGAGAGAACAGAAATATCAATAGATGAAAAAACAGATGGGAGATCTGATTTTGTTGGAATTATTTTACAACTGAAGTAAAGGGCTAGTGTTGAGGGGCTTTGAGAAAATATTTGTGGGAACAGGAATGGGGATAGAGAGGGAAGGAAGCATAGCTGGAGATTCAGAGAAGTTGTGAGTATCAGAACCTGTTGAGATTTTGGTATTTGGCTCGTGTTTGGATCCTCTATGCACAATTGGTCCCCAGTACCAAAAAAATCCGCTGAAAAAAAATAAATAAAAGCAGTGTCTAATTCTTATTTTCCTTTGCATATGTAGAGACAACTCCTACACATATGCAGATGAAAGGAGGAACAGAAGTGACAGAAGATAAACGGATAAGAAAGAGGAAGACAGAGGAGGAGGAAAATAGAAACAATTAATAACCCCATACAGTTGCAAGAACACAGAATTAAAGCAACCGCACAGCCCCATTTATATTGCCGTCTGAGTTCAGTTTCTGATCTCTGAGCTTGTTCTTCACTCCCTCATAATTGGCTTGGTTGCTTGCCTGTGAGTGAGAAGCCTGCCAATCTTGATGACCTGTCAATATCCCTCCCATCTACAAACCATGGCTTTGGGTGTGGTGAACTACAGGGCTTTGCCTCCCTCCCGGGATCAAAGCACCTCAGCTAATTCTGGAAGGCAAGGCTGCGATGTAATTTGCCCAGCACTCAGTTCTCTAGAAGTGAACTGCAGTACTGTTGATGACAAAAAGACAGCTATTGGCATATAGTAAAAACCAATTAGCAGCAACAACTATACCACCACTGCCAATAGCAAAGACAGCAGCAGCAGTAATAGAGTCAAAAACAAACTGGATATTAACGTACCATAAGAACCAATAAAAGCTACCACTGTATGACCTTTAACAATTGACAGGAGATTACAGCAATAATAATATAGTCACAAAGACAAACCAAATATTAACATGCAGTAAATAGGTACTAAATGTAACTATAGCACCACTAATAGAAAAGAATTCACAAGAGCATGGTCAACTAAATATCTAAAAATTAAGTTTGATAGTTACACTAACAAAAGGAAAAAATGAAAGAAGAAAAATTTGAAAAAAGGGAGAAAATTAAGATATTTAATTAAAGAGTATAAGAAAATTAGATAAAAATAACAGCAAAGAACAAATAAGAAAAAGAAAAATGAGAAAAAAGAATAAAACAAAGATCAAAAGAAAGGAAAAAGAGAAGAAAAAAAGAGAAGAAAAACTCGAACTCCAAAAACCAACAAAGAAAAAGGGAAATGAATCAAAAAGTTTTCGGATGAGTGGTTTCTTTCCAGAGCATGCAGTATAGGAAGCCACCAGATGTGAGGAGGACTAACAAGTCACTACTAAGCCCTGTTTTTATTCCACACTCACTTTGTGTGTGTGAACAGAGTCCTGCCCTGCCCGTCCTGCTGGGTGAGGTCTGTCAACACTGCCATGAACCGTGGCTCCAGCCACTCGGTCATTGACCCTGTTTACACAAGGCATAGTCATCTCTGCCCAGCTGCACGGCCTGTGGGCTTGTGGGGTACCCTCTTCGCTCACGAGTCCCCTGTCCACACACCAACTGTGGCAGCCATCCAAGCTGAAGCACACCAGTCACGATGGCACACAGGGAAAGCAAACAGACCACTGAGACCTGTGCTGCATGTAGGCAGTATTTTCACTTGCACATGTGGAATATGACCGTTTGGAAGCTGTAAAAGCAACTAAGTGGCACAAATTAATATTTAAACAATAGAATGGAATGGAGTAGAGATTATGTCCAAAAATTAATGGCAAATTTTATAATAGTGTGTGTGTGTTAATGTTCATGCATCTACACATACACACTAACCCAAGATCCTCAGCAAAGCAGCAGGGAAGCCATAGTTCATTACAGAGAGTGGTGAAATTCTGAGAAGTTCGTTCCCATTTATTGTTAGGTTTTGTGAATGTGGTCTGAGCAGAGTTTGCAACAGGTTCCTTTAAACTGAGAGAAGACACTCAAGTGGGAGTAGTGACACAGCTCCTGCCACCTGCAGGGTCACCTGGGGCCAAGAGTGCAGGCATAGCCTGGAAGAAACAGCCCAAAGGCTAGTGTCCCCCTCCCAGGGTGAGCTGGGTGAGGGGTCACGCAGAAGGGCTGCTAGGAAACCAGGAAAGTGCCTTTGGCTTCTCTACAATGCACCAGAGACCAAAGCTTGGATGAAGACAGATCACAGCTCACACAGTTTTATATCCAGTGTGCTTCACACAGCAAGGAAACGGGCTGGAGGCCACTTTTGGCTTCAGTGTCCTTATTGTGACCAAACAGGACTTGACCCCTTAGTGGCCCATGGGCCTGGACAGAAGAGAGGTATGAAGAACTCACAGGCAGGAAAATAAAATATTTTAAACATGGTTAATGTTGATCAGTGTGCATCAGCTGAGTTGTTTCCGTAGCACCAAGTGTCTGGCATATGTCACACACTGCTCTACGTTCAGGGCACAAAGCAGTGAAGAAGAAAGCCACGCTGTGCTGGAGAGGATGTTTGTCACACGACAGGGAAGAGCTCTCCTTGCTGGCTGCCATCCCAGAGGGAGTGATTCAAAATCTAAAGCGAATGCATTTCTTCACCCAGAACATGACTATCTTAGATAACAGAGGCATAAGAAATTGGCTTTCTAAATAGTGTTATTTTGGAAGTTCTGAATTCCACTCTGCAAGACTTACATTTTTTAAAGCCAGACTCTTTTTTTTTTTTTTTGATACCAGGGATCGAACTTGGGACCCTGCACTTTAGAGGCAGGCGGGGGAATCCCTGAGCTAAATCCCAGGCCCTCCCCACGATTTTTAAATGAAAATTCTACTTATTACCAGTCATAAATATTTTAGCAAGTACAAAAGGTAAAGGCACTTTTTATATATACAAGTATACCAGACATCCCTGCCCAGTACTAGCGGGCTATGAGTGGCACCTGCATCTTGCTCTCCATAATTCAGCTATATTGTTTTACATCAGGAGTCAGACCGCAGCTCTACTGGACTCCAAAGGGCATGTCAGCTGGCAGAGTGGGCGAGCATAGCCCCTCCCTCAATGGCTGCCATGGAAACCCAGGCCCTGGTCTGGGAAGCGACAGGGCTCTGCTGAGTTATGTGCAGCTGAGGTCAGCATGCCCCCATTAAAACCCTTTCGCCTGGATTATGGCTTCTCACTGACCCAACGGGTTGCTTGCTAATTGCACCTGGTCCCAGTACCGGTCTGTTCCATCCAAGCAAGATAAACAGCGCCAAATCCCTAACCGCCCTGCCTGGTGCCGTCGTGCCAGGTGTTCAGCAGTATCTCACTAGATGCCTTCAAAGCTCCCCTGCTCCTTATTCCTTCCCATGATTCTATTCAATAAATACTGGGTGTGCTTGGGGGCTTTTGTCTTTGCTGCCATCAGCAGCACCGACCAGGACCCAAGACCCAGCTTCTCCATTCTAACTCTTGTTTCTGTCTGTTCTTGAATTTGCTTTGTGCTGTGGTGGCTCCGAGGCCAGGACCCACGGCAGTAGTCCTGGTAACGTCCCTTTCCCCGCTCCCTACATACAAGAACAATGCCATTATCATGCATAAAATTGGCAGTCGTTCCTTATCATCAGAAAATGGCCAATGTTCAAATTTCCCTGGTTTTCACATAAACCCTGTTATGTTTGAATAAGCCTCTCCTAAATTCCACAGACTGCAATTTCCTAAGTTTCTAATTTCGCCTTTAATCCACTGGTTCCCCACCACCAGACTTTTTCTTTTCCTTTCCAATTATTAGATTAAAAAAATGTACTTCAGAGTTTCCCATACTCCTTGAATTTGATCATTTTGTTCATAAGGTATCATTTAACATTGGGGCATGGTCTCTATACTTCCAGAAGCCTTCTTCAGAGATCTTGATTTGAGCAAGAAAACTTCTTATTGGTTAGCTTTGTACTTTCACTGGGAGGTATAAAATACCTGCTTGTTGCTCTTTTTGTTAGCAGTCAGAGATGATCATTGCCTAGATCTTTAATTTTTCTTTTCTTTTTTTTTTCTTTTTTTTTTTTTTTACAGTATTGGAATTGAATCCAGGACTTCACAAGAGCTACATATACTTTACATTTTTTCTTTAAATTTAGAGACAAGTTTTTGCTAAGTTGCTAAATTGCCCAGGCTAGATTTAAACTTGCTATCCTTCTGTCTCAGCCTCCCAGGCTGTGCCACCACGCCCAGCTTCCCCAATTCTACTGGGGTGTGATTAACATACTAAGTATACAGATTGGGAAAGATCTATCTCCCTATTTCCTAAGGGGACCAAGAAATGGAGGCAAAGGGGAGGGAGAGGAAGGGAAGGGGACGAAAAAGAATTAAGAAGTGTTATGTACATGGACCAATTCCCCAAAGGAATATGATCATTATGTACTTCAGGCATATACTAATAAAAATTAAAAATTGAAAAAAGATGAGAGAATGCTTTTGATCAACTTTATGCCAATAAAATCGAAAATTTAGAAAAAACAAAAAATATACAATTTGGTGAGCTTGGGTATGGATTTTTTACTTCTTTAGATGTCCTTTGCGAGGGCTGTGCTAGGGACTGAACTCAGGGCCTCACCCATGCTAGGCAAGTACTCTATCTCTGAGCTACATGCCCAGACCCCATTACTTTTTAAGCTTTAGAAAACGTTAGTATATTAAGTGCATCATTCCTTCTGCATGTTTTGGCGGAAAACTGATATGAAGAACGAGTTCTCGTCTATCATTTGGTTGCTATACAATTTGTATAGGAAGGGCAAGTATAATACTCCCACATAAAAAGCAGTAATGATTTATTCCCTTGTATATCAGCTTTTTGTTTTTTGTTTTTGGTACTGGGGACTGAATTCAGATCTTTGTGCTTGCAAGGCAGGTGGCGGAACCACTGAGCTAAATCCCCAGCCCACCGGTTTTTTGTTTTTTAAGGGTGGCTGCTTCCTTAGCATACTTCAGTTAATCAATAAAATGTATTTTAGTTGTGCTGTGACCTTACTGACTTACTAGAAACAAACTGGACATGTTTCAACTGCAGTTGTGGTACACACAGACTCTCCAATTGTTCTACTTGTTTTCCAGTGGGAACTTTCTCAGATTGTCTCTGAGTCGTTTGACATACTCACAGCATTTCTGGACAGTTCTGCTGATTTATGACCATATAATTCAGTTTTACCTTTATATCTGCTGGACTGGACTGAAAAGTCCTCCCTGGTTCAAATCACTGCTCCAGACTACGGATTGTACATAGTGTTCTAAGGCCCTGTGTAGATGGCAGAGTGGTCGTATGTTACCCTATGCCTTTTCTAACTGGACAAACAAAAATACGTTTTTAAGGAAAAATGTCCTGCATGTATACTTGCTATTTCCTTAACAGATTTTTACTTACTTTTCCTTTTTTATATCCGTGCCTTTTGCTGTTTATGTGAAAATCTTATTATTTAACGGTACTGGCATTATTGCATTTGCTTTATGATAAAGTGACAGCACATGATATTCCAAGGAAAGCAATGCCATTACAACTATGGCTGTTATTATCACTAGTGCTGCTGAAAAAAGTGTAAGATTTGTTTAGTTTGTGCCTGGTTTTGTGTGTGTGTGTGTCTATTAAGAATTTATTGGCGAGGACATCAAACGAGAGCCCCCAGGTCCCCTCAAAGGCATCCTCTCAGAACCACCTCTAAAGTGTCTCCAAGGGCAATGACTTAAATTGCTTCTTGGACTTTCTAAGTGGCGAAAATGGGGTTAGGGTGGAGGGAGCCACACCAAGCCAGGCTTACCTTCATGTTGTCAGGGGCGTCTCCTTCGCCTGTAGTCGCACAAACAAATATCATCAGGGGCTCCCTAATCAGATTCGCCTCAACGAAAAGACACAAGTGTAAGAGCTCTGGCTGCCACGAACAGGCCCGACATGGCGCCCTTCTCTCAGAGTGACGGCAAAGGGCCAGGTCGGCCGCGCCCTGCAGCCAAGCCTCCTCTTCCCCGGCTTCGGCTCCGACCAGGCCCAGGGTCTCCCGCCCGGCCTCCGAGCCTCACCATAGTAGGAGTCCTGCTCCTTCACGCGGCAACCCAGCCGCCGGCACCCAGCCTCGCGGCCCAGCCTCTCCGCCACATCTTGGGCAGTGCCCGTCTGGCTGCCGAAGACCACCAGGAGCTGAAGCCTTCGCATCACGACGGGCCGGAAACCAAGGTCCCCGACCCGTGCCCCCTTCCGCTTCCGGTGTCGACCGGAAGTGGTTTGTCATTTCTTATAATGTAATCCACCAGAAATTTACTTTTATCATGACATGTTTGAAAATCTTAAAATAACTTTTCTTGGTTTAGGCCAACGAGCTGAGATTAGTTTGTTTGATTTTGGTTGTATTTCTATAAATGTAATTTTAAAAATTTGATTATGCGGGCCGGGCATTTAGCTCAGGGGTTCCCACTGCCTGCTTTGCAAGCACAAGGTTCTGAGTTCGATCCCCAGTACCAAAAGAAATTTTTTTTGATTATGCAGCTATAAACATTTTCAGGCTCACAAGATAAAATAATACGTACTAAATGAAATCTAGTGTTTTCCCCGTCCCTCCACCCAGAAACATCTCTTCCTCTAAAAATAAGACATTTAGCCGGGCATGGTGGTGCACACCTGCAATCTCAGCACTGAGGAGGCTGAGGCAGGAGAATCACCTCTAGTTCAAGCCCTGGCCGGGCTACCTAGTGAGTTCAAGACCAGCCTGAACTACATAGCCAGACCCTGTCTCCAAAAACAAACCAACCAAACAAACAAAATAATGACACTTCATTTCTAAGATTGTTCCATTCTTTAATCTAAGATATGTGCAAAATATATTTATGTTTTGAACTTTCTTGAACCAGAAGCAATTTATTGTATACACATTATTGCACCTTGCTTTGGACATTTTATGTATCCTGCAAGTGACAGACAGGGTATTCCGCATTCCATATTCTGGCTGTTAAGGCGTCTGTTTTGTGATGAACCCTATTAAAGAACATTTGAATTGTTTGCAATCTTTCCCATTTCAAATAGTGCTGCATCCAGGAACCTTCAGCATATAGCTATTTGTACTCTCCATACCTTTAGAGCATAGATTGTTTAAAGTGGGATCATTGGGTCGAACATATGCATAAATTTCATAGAGATTGTCTAATTTCCCAATTATAGCTTTTATCATTTTTCTATTGGCAGCAGCTTTAGACATAAAATGACATTTTTTGACAATTTCACCCATAAACTAAATTTTGCAATTTTCCCAAATATAGGTGAGACACTATCTTGGTGTAGATAGTTTGTAATTTCATTTCTCTTATTAGATGAGAGATGGAACATGTTTTCATATATTTAAGCAACATTTATATCTCTTATTTGTCTCCTACATTTAATCTTATTATTATATTCTTCTCTCCCGTTTCCTAACCTCTGAAGATTGGGGAACAAATGTGCTGTGTTAAGGACCTGGCAGTCCCCAGGTCCCCGCATGCACCCCCTGGATGGTGCTCTCATTTCGCACACTTGCCCTCTCATGAGGCACCCGAATGAAAGTTTGACTTAGCCAGCATCTCTCCTTCATGTCTGGTCACTCCATGCTTAGCTCACTATCTTTCATATTTACTCAATAAATGATAACCCTCGAGGGAACAGGAGATGTCAGTCAACATTAACTGTTCTATTAATGATCAGAATGTGTACACTTGTAGCAGAATGTCAGGAATACTGGAAACATGCAATGTATACATCCATTCAAAAATATTGTTGAAATATTACTGAGTACCCAGCAATTTTTTACTGTTGTATCCTCAATAAGAGGAGTCCTGGGTATGAAATAACCAGTATACAGCAAGATGTTCTCTCCTCTTAGCATAAAACTCCAGACTACTTACTTTATTTACCCAACAGTGACCATGCCTGAGAGCATCTCAGCCTGGCCTGGCTGCCTCAGGAGAGCCCTAAGCTGCCTTCCTAGTGTCCAGAGCCATGAGCACAGTGGGGCAAAGGCAGAGGCTGGCTTCCTCACATCCCCTATTTGCTGTAGCCCTCCTCAGAGCCCACAGAGTCACCAAAGAGATCTTCTTTCTTAAGGAGAGCTTTCGCATCACTTGCCACAGTCTCAAGGAAATAATTTTGCAAGTAAAAGGTCTTTGTAAAGTAAAGGCCAACAGCAATGGGTCCTCCCATGACTGAAAGAACCTTCTCAATGTACTGCTTCAACATTTCCCATAAGGATTCCTCGGTCTCCACTGACAGCAAGTGAGGAGACTGAAGGTTTGCCTTCAGGTGCTCCACAGACACATGCAGCTCCCTGGCCATCTGTTCTAGTGACGCGTCATCCAGCCCAAAGTAAGACCTGTAGCGGGTTAAGGTCTCCTGGAGCTTCTCAATATCACTGTCACTGAAGAGGCCCATGACAGGGATGGCTGCCCATAGTCCAGCCTTCAGGGCCTCCAGCCAGACCATTTGCTTCAGGGAATCTCGCTTCTGATCAATGGCAGCTTCCATAATGCTGGACAGGAACTGCGTGAAGATGTGACGCTTGTGAGCTGGCAGGTCCCTCAGAAGGGTGTTTTCCAACTCAGGGAAGTCGTAGTCAGACCTCTCGAGGCTGGAAACTAAGAAGACTCGATCAGCTGTCACACTGGCCTCCTGTAACTGCCTCACAAAGTAATCTCGGATCTCTTGCAGGACTTTGTCCTTATTGAAGGTCTTTGGCTTACTTCTTTGCTCAGTGATTAAGTCATGATCAACTTTTGTTCGAACAAAGTAGACCTTCTTCTTCATGTTTGCAATGGCTCTGGCCAGTTGTGCATCACTGTCTTTGAAGCGGGTGGCAGAGATGACAAAGAAGAGGTCATAATCAGCAATTTCCTCCAGGTACTTTGGTAATGGGAAGTCAGTGCCGCCGTGGCCAGGCAGGTCCCACACTGTCACACCGGGACACTTCAGATGATGGTACGCAGTTCCCTCCGTGGTGGTCACCACTGGCCCAGCGGGAGCCGCACTTTCTTCCTCATGCCCTACCCTCCGAAGGGCGTTGATGAAAGTAGATTTTCCTGCTCCGGTCTCCCCTGTCACTGCGATGCTCAGTGGCACATTGTCAATGTCTTTCAAGGCAGCTTTGATTGCAGAAGCTGCCTTAGGAACGTCCCCTTCCTCCAGATGTGACAGAATTGAATCCCAGGTTTCCTGTGAGAGGATTCGACTTCTCATCTCAACATCTTTTAGAAGTGTGCCAAGGCTGTAAGAGGCGGAAGCTCCACCTTCTGTGCTCCAGGGCGTTCGGGAGGCCTGATCCATGGCCCAGCTGCCGAGCACACTAGAGGGAGGACACAGGTGGGAAGATTAGGAGTGAGCACAGCAGGGACGCCTCAGTTTTCCCGTACAGTCGAAACAGAGCTGCATCCCCAGTCCTGCACCCTAACAGGACAATCTTCCGTCTCTGATGACAGATGTTCCCTGGGCCCTGGCTTACCTGCAAACCTGGCCCCATACAGGCTCTTCCTGTGCCTTGGACTGCCCTGCTCCTGAAGAATCCTTCATTTATTTCAAGGCTGATTTTCCACCCAAACATCTCTGCCTCCTTATACTATTTACAGTGTGTTAGCTATTTTTTTTTTGGTACCAGGGATCGAACTTGGGTTCTTGTGCTTTCAAGGCAGGCGGTGGAACCACTGAGCTATATCCCCAGCCCTGCGTTAGCTATTTTTGCTGTTAGGAAAATAATTGCATGTGGTGATCATTTAGAAAGGCAGCAGCAGAAGTAGGAGGACACCACTTTCCACTGTCATGTGACAGCAACACTTGGCCGCATGACTAAGCATAAAACTATGATCATCAGGACTGTGATGTCTGGGAAAGAACACACAGATACATGAGTGGAGTGGAGAGAACAGAGTAAATGTAACTCACGTAAATGTGGTCAACTGGTCTTAGACGAAGATGAAAAGACAATACGAAGGGTGAAGATATTCTCTTCAGAGTAAGCGCTGGAACAACCAGACAGCCACATGTAAGAAAGTGCACCTAGATAGAGAACTTATATCCTTCACAAAAATTAACACAAAATTGGTTCTAGGCCTAACTGTAACATGCAAAACCATCAAACTTCAAGAAGGTAATAGAGGAGAAAACCTGTATGACCCAGGGCATGGCAATATTTTGGGGGGGTTTTTTTTTTTGGTACTTGGGATCAAACTAGGGACCTTGCACTTTTGAGGTAGGCAGCAGAACCACTGAGATAAATCCCTGGCCCTGTTTTGTTTTTTAAATACAACAGAAAAGAAAAACATGAAAAAATTTATAAGGTGCATTTTGTTAAAACTTTAAAATTCTTCAATATGTAAGACAGTATTGAGAGACTGCAAAGACAGTCTAGTGACTGGCAAAAAATATTTGCAAAAGATCCGCATATGGTGGTGCACGCCTGTAATCCCAGCACCCTGGGAGGCTGAGGCAGGAAGATCACAAATGCAAGACCAGCTTGGAAACTCAGGTCTGGTGATGTAGCTCAGTGCAAAGGGTCTGGATTCAGTCCCTGTTTCAAGAAAAAAAACAATGCAAGAGACATAGCTGATGAAATACTACAATTCAAAGGATGCGAAGAACAGTAAGAAAACAAACAACACTGTTAAAAATGGGCAGAAACTTTAGCAGACATCTCACCAGAGAAGATACAGAGATAGAAGTATGCTCTGCCTCACATGCTACGAGGGAAACACGAATGAAAACATCCACGAGATGCCAGCACACACCAGTGGGAACGGCCACAGTTGGGAGCACAGACAGCAGCAAGTGCAGGCGAGGGTGGGCAGCAGGACCCTCCACTGCAGGCGAGAATGCAGAACTTCGCCTCCGCTTTGGAAAGCAGTTTGGCAGTTTCTTACCCACCGAAACAGCTTAACCTACAGGATCCTGGATATTGACAGAAAGTAGCCGAAGACTTTTGCTCACACAAAAACCTTCACATCGATGTTTCTAGATGCTTTATCCGTAATGCCAGACCCTGGATACAACTACTGTCCGGTGAGTGAGTGGATGAATAAACTGTGGTCCTTCCAGAGTGGGACATATTCAATACTAGAAAGAAATGAGCCTTCAAGCCATGAAAAGACTTGGAGGAAGTCAAACCCTAAATGCATGCTACTGAATGAAAGAAGTCCAAAGACTACGCACTGTGTTAGTCCAACTTTATGAGATTCTAGAAAAGGCAAAATTATGAACAATTTGAAGTATCAGTGGTTGTCAGGATGGGGGAAGGCACAGCCCAAAGGACTTTAGACAGTGAAAGCCCTTGGTGTGCTCCTAAGACAGGACACAGGCAGTGCGATCGTCCAGCCCTTGACAGCACCTCACCAAGAGCAGACCCTGTCGCCGGCTGGGCGGTTATGTTGTGCTGGGAGGCTCATCGGCAGCACTCTGTGGAGGGTGCAGAAACAGAGGGGCTGTGCACCTGCAGACAGTGGGCGTATGGCGCGCTCTACATTCTTCACATCTTTTTTCTGAAACTAAAACTGCTCTAAAAAATAAAACCAAAAAAAGAAAGAAAAGAGAATAACATGCTGATTACCTGCTTGGGATTTCCTAAGAGCCAGCCCACCTGTCCTGGGAGCCCACTGCTCATCAACCCCAGCTTGTGTAATAAAGGGGCAACAGCCTGACCAGTGCGGAGAGCGTCATCAGGAGAAGACAGGCATGAGGAGAGGCTGGAGGGGGCCTCAGAAGGGGTTCTGTGAAGGGGAGCAAGCCAAGGAGGTCTCTCTGCCACCTTCCCCAATGTCAGGGGAATCGTCCTGCTTCTACAGTCCTGGACCTTTTGGATAATGGAAGACTTATTCCTTTAAGACAGGGCACCAGGAAGGAAGCACATGCTCAAAACTAAATAGAATGAGCAATGTGCAAGACCTCTGTCCTGAACCTCACTGAAAGTGTAGAATTTTAGAGCAGGAATCAAGACACCTCCAGTCAAAGTTGCTGTCCGGGCAGAGGACAGGCTGAAGAGGTCCCCTTGGCTCTAAGTGTGGGATCAGATACACCCTCCAGGGCGTCCCGGAAGTGACCTACTGAAGCCCAGGAGGACAGGACACAGCAAGAACAGCTTCAGAGAGGATTTCCCTGAGCAGGCATCCGAGATCTGGTTTGGTGCAGCTGACCGCGGATGCAAGCGTTCTCCATGGAGAAGAGAATGGGGAAGGCCTGCATGTCACCGGGTGGGTGAGGGGGCCGTTAGCCACTAATGCGTGTAATGTCAGTGCTTCTGTCTACCCAACAGGAATTTCTTCACGTAAATGAGAGGGGAAACCTTGAGCATCTGGCAGCTGCATGGTGAACGGACTGCTTTGAGGAAAGCAGCCCACCCTGCAGCTCCTCAGGGAAACAGAAGGCGTGCCAACACAGAGTCTGAAAGCCTGAGAGTTGGCAACCACACCCAACCAGGGCCTCGGGGAGGACCGACTAGGAGAGACATCAGCCTCACAGGTGCAGCTTCAGAGGACGGCAGGGTGTGGGGCCCACGAGGGCGTGGCAATGTCTGCCTGAGACCGGTCCTGAGGAGCCGAGCAGATAGAGTGGGAGCCGAGTGACAGCAGGGAGAGGACACGTGGAAATCCGAATTCTGTGTGCTGAGCACACTTCAACCACACGGAGCCCAAGCCTGTTGTCCAAGTCCCACACATGGCCTTATGGTGCCTGTGTGAACGTCTGTTAAATAGTACTTCCTGCTGAACAACTAAGCTGTGGTAGCTGGGCAGAGCACGGCCCAGGATTCCTGGGACCTCACCTCAGAGCCCTTAGCAGTGTGCGTGTCCACTGGGTGTGAGTAGGAGAGACATGGGAGGGAGGTGAGACATACCTAAGAGACCTGACCTAGTCAACCTCAGGTGTACCTGCACATAATTCCTCATCTCAGTCTCCCGGCTGACGAAGACTTTCTAATGACTTCAAAGGAGGGATTGAAGACACTGAGTGGTTGGGAGAGAACCATCCTTAGTAAGCACCAGGGCTGGGGTTCAAGGCGAATCCTCCCTCCTAGTGCAGAGCTCTTTGCAGAGGCAAAGGACAAGCACAGTGTGGTGAGGAGAGGCACCCGAGGCTCAGGGAGAAGGTGGGGAGGCCTGCTCCCCTGGCAGGAGGATCTCCCTGGTCTCCCGATGGCTTAGATCAGCAGTGAACAGGGTATGAGTTTCTCGGTGAAGGACCCCGTTCATGACACTGCTGCCCTTCCCGTGATGGTTCTGCAGGGCACTGACTGGCTCTGAAAATATCTAAAGTATTTAAGCTCTCTGACTGGCTTACAGCTGTCATGTACCACCCCCTCCTCACCCTTCTAAATTCCTGACACCTGGAACCAACCATCCAGGTTCTCCAGCTTTGGACTTACTGATCTGAAGTTCTATTTTTAAGGCATGTATTGACACCAAAGTATTTTCTCACTCACCAGCTCCTTGTCGCAAACAGAATTCTGGTGCGGGGGTTGCGCTCCTACTTTTCTCCTAGAAGAGCTGAACGTGTGGTCGGTGGAGCCCCCGGCACAGGAAACACCTTCTGCCCACACCTGTCCTCCGGGCAGGGCAGCCGGGCTCGCGTGGCCTGCACACAGGAAAACTGTGCCGAGCTCACCATGGATGTCTGCCTCCTGTGAGGACTCTGAGGACTTAAATCATCTCTGGCTTCTGCCCTCCTCAGGCAGGAATCTGACAAACCACAGGGAAGGGAGGAGCCTCAAGCTAGGGCACTGGGACTCCAGACCTAGAAAAGTGAAACCGAAATTCTAGAAGCTCCTCTTCCCAGAAACAGAGCCCTTGCTGGGCAGTGAAAGTGAAAGGCACAGTGGTCATGGTTTTTCAGTTTGGGGATACTGGTGAGGGGAGGACACAGGGGCCAGGACAGGGCTTCCCCGTGGCTGAGGAGAGGTCGCCCTGAGCAGGCTCCGGCTTCGGGCCAGGCGGAATCTGACCCAGTGGGTCCAGAACAGAAGCTGAGTCCTGGGCTAAGGACTCTGGCAGTGAGCGGAGTAAACAGCAGGTCTGGGCCACGTCCTTGACCCCAGGCACAGAGCTTCCAAAGCCCTGGCGTTTCCACTGCAAGGATTGTCTTTGTTAACTCATTGTAGACTCTGAGCAGAATTTGCGACTTTAGGAAGGAAAAAATACATAAGGGGCTGAGATTCAATCATTCACTCAAATGACTCACAGAACTCTGGGGACTGCTGTCCTTCCCACTGGGGTGTGATTCTAGGGACTCCCACAGAGAGGGGTATGGGAGGGAGCAGAGTCTCCCCAGCCTGTCCCAGGCGCAGACTCCTGGCTGCATTCCTCAGCCTGGCAGCTCCAGGGCCCTCGGCGTCCAGGGACTGTACTGGGTCTCACTGGCCAAGATCGATTAAATCACTGGCCGTGGGATTGAGGCCAATCTCTAGGGCCTTTGTCCAACGTAGACAAGCGCCTGATGACGATACTGAGAGAAAGAAGGTATTTCATGACAGCACTTGCAGGCGGAATCTGGAGAAGTGTCAAACTTAGAGAAAAAAGCAAAGACAATAGTCGTTTCCAGGACTGGGGTGTGGGCAACATGGCAAATTTTGGTCCAGGAGTAAAACTTTCAGTTATAACATGAAGAGGTTCTATAGATAAAACATAACGTGGTAACCATAATTAATAAAAGGCATTGTACACAGGTAATCTGCCAAGAGAGTGGAATTTAAGTGTTGTAACCACACACACACACACACATGCTGTGTGAGGTGATAGGTTAAGTAGCTCAATTGTGGGATCATCACACAAGGTATACTTGTACCAAAATACCACGTTGCGTGCTTTACGTGTATAGTTATCCTTTTTATATATTTATCATTCTTATTTGTCAGTCATATCTTAGTGGTATAGAAAGTCCATTTTCCATTTTATAGAAAAGAAACACTTTTGTTGTAGAAGTGATATGGAAAATCAGTGCAACGTGACAGAACGGACTCTTCCAGAGAGCCACTGTTGGTGACATGAGAGTTCTCAGGGTGAGAGGAGGGCGCTGTCCATGGTCTCGAAGTTCGTGCTCTGTGCTAAGAACACTGGACATGCGCTCTACCTCCCTGATGAATTTCTCAGATTATCTTACCTCATTGTTGCATCTAGGTAGAGTGTGGTAGAGCAAATCTCTAGACGTTCTTTGTGCTCCTGACTGAAATTTCATTTCTGTGGAGGAGTGCCTCCATGTTTCCCACTCCTGCCTTCCAGCCTGTGCCAACCAGCATTCCACTATTCGATTCCATGCCTTTGACTCTTTCATTTGTTTGGTTTTTTGGTACCAGGGATCAAACTCAGGACCTTGCCCTTTCAAGGCAGGCGAGGTGCCACTGAGCTCCATCCCCGGCCCATTTGACTATGTTAGATACAGCCAACATGTGAAATCATGTAGTATCTGTCTTTCTGCCACGGCTGTGTTGACATAGCATAAAGTCCTCAAGATTCATCCACATTGCTGCTATTGCAAGATTTCCTTCTTCTCATCGCTGCATAGTATTCCCCTATGTGTCTATACCACCTTTTCTCCATCCACCCACCTGCAGATAGACACTTAAATTGTTTCATGCCATGGATGGTGTGAATAGGGCTACAAGGAAAATAGTGCTGATAATTTCCTCAAGATCCTAATGTCAATTTAACATACATTCTCAGAAGTTCACTTGCTGGGTCATATAGGGTAGTGCTATTTTTAATTTTTTGAGGCAATTCCATATTGATTCCTAAGGAGCTGCACCATTTTACATTCCCACCAACAGTGTTCGGGGGTCCAAGCTCTCTGCAGCTTCCCCAACCCTCTGCCCTCTCTTTAACAACCAGCCAGCTGGAATGATAAAATGAGAGTTATTCATTGATTTACAATTTCTCAATGATTAGAAGTATTGAGAATTTAAAAAACAAAAAGTATTGAATATTCTTTTCACGTATCTGTCACCCATTTGTATTTCTTCTCTGGAAAAATATACTCATGTTTCTAGCTCATTTTAAAGTGGAATATTATTTTATTTGTTTTCTTTTTTGTTATGTTAAGAGCAGACAATATATTCAGGAATTTATTTTCTGATTTTAAAAAATTATTGAATACAGTAATTTGATTTCACCCTCAGGGCACAGAAAATTTAGTTAATAGGGCTGAGGTTTCGTAAATAAACCTTTTATTATGGAATAAATGTAGATTTATAAGAAAGCGTTGAGGCCGGCATAGAGAGTTCACGTACACGCAGCCCTCACCTTTACCTCCGGAGGTTCCCGCTCAGCCCTTTCTCAACCAGCAGAAGCTGACCCTGGTGCAGTCTTCACCATTCTCCAGACTTGGCTCGGGTTGGCATCACATCATTTTCTTTCCCACAGCTCCAAACTGCTCTTCTCAGCTGTGACAGTTTCTCAGTCCCGCCTTGTTTTCAGTGACCCTGAGTGTTTTGGGGAGCACTGGTCAGAAATTTTGTAGAACGTCCTTCAGTTGTGTTAGCCTGATGCTTTCCTCAGGACTGGCCTGGCTTGGGGTCTTTTGGGAAGGACATCTCAAAGGCGGCTGGCTTGTCTCACTACTCCGGTGTTTCTCAGGGAGCCAGGTAGCAGGTGATGTTCAGTAAATCACTTGGCTAAGGTGGGAAGACTCACCTGCTGCTCAGTGGCTCGGGATTTTTGTCTGTCTATAATCTGTTCTTCAGAAATGAGCCGCTGAGTCCATCCAGAGGTGAGAGGAGGAGGTGAGACAGGAGGAAAGTTAACCTTCACCCCAGTTCATAAGGTGCACATACATAGGCAATTTGCATTCCTTAATATGACAGACTTGTCGGTTCTCCTTTGTTAGACATTTGTGTCAGTGGGGACTGGTGCATTTGTTTTATACTTTGGTTTACACTCTACTACTATTGTATTTATATTGGTGCTTACATTGTTGCCAGTTTGACCACTGGCAGCTCTCTTTACTTCTGTGTTCTTTGACCTAAACCCAAACTTTGGTTTTGTGCCGCAGACCAGCTGCAGTTGATGTCGATGCAGGGTAGGAAGGGGAGATGTCCTGAGCCGGCGATGAGAAAAGAACCTTCACAAGCAATGTTCAGGTTCCCTCTGAGAAGTCTCAGGGTCTGATTTATTTTTATATCTTTAAGCAATAGCTGGGAGGCATTGGGCGGAACATGTTTACATTTTAAATTGCCTTAGCAATTTCTATTGAAGTAAAGGTTATTTTTTTTTGTTAAACAAAGTACAATTCCTCTAAGCTGTTTCATTTCATTGAATGTCATGAATACATATTTAAAAATTACAATTGTTCCCTTATTTACCCACACCTAAACAGAACAGAAAGTAACTTAATCAAAATCTTTCTATCAGCGGGGGTTCAAGCGAGATTTAATCAACTAAGTGTCAAACTTGTGGTTGCCAGCTGGCCCTTGAGAAACTGCACAATGGTTAATATAGTTTGCTATTAGCACCCTATTTTTCTATACCTCTATTCATCTTAACTAAATGTCATTTGGGTTCATAGTCCATGAGCAGGAGATATTTACAGCACTTGGAGAAATACTGAGTAACTTGTCTCCTTAATGCATTTACCTGTCTTAACTTTCTTTCTTTTTCCCATTTTCCACTATTTCTTACATCTAAAGTCTGTCCTTTCAATCTCTTCGTAAGACCCCTTTAGTAAAAAGAATGTCAGCAATAAGAGGGGGAGTCATAGGAGTGGGGAAACAGGGGGTTTGAGGAGAGGTTTCTTTAGGAGTGGAAGTGGCAATAGAACTAAGAGAAACTGGAATTTGGGGCTTGTGAGCCAGATCAGATTTCAATATGTCATTACCAATGTGCCTCATGGAGAGTTTGTTGTTAGTCACAAACACAGTGACTCCTGTGATCAGAGTAACAATTATAAACATCATGGCAAGAAACAATAAAACACGAGGGTACGATGTGTTCCACCCTTTCTTTCCCCCAGCTGGAACTTTGTCAAGCAGCATTGGGGGTCCGTTGGGCTTCGCCAGTTTTGGAGCTCCTGGGCTTCCTCACTCCTCAGCAACACCAGACACTCCAAGCTCATCTCCTATGTTCCCTGCTCAGCCGGAGAATGACCCAATCCCTCCCAGGAATCCTGGCTCCTCAGAAACCAAAATCTTGGCTTGGGCATGCTTGCTGTTCCTGCAATGACAGGAAAGTTTCTGAGGCCAGGGCCACAGAGCGCACACACGTGCTAGCTAATGTATGTGAGCATGTTTCTAAGTATTTCTGTGGCCACTCATTTGCATCTGTGTTTTACGTGGCATGGACTTGTACCAGTCCTGCTTATACTTGGATTTAAAGAGTAGCAGTGCACTCAGAGAGGACAGCAGACACGAACTCTTTCTTGATAGCCTATGCTATGGCTTGTGTCTAGCTGTCCCCCCAAAGCCTCATGCGGTCACGGGCGAGGCTTTTCAGAGGTGGCTGAATCCAGAGTGTGTGATGTTAGGATCAAGGGTGTATGCTTACTAAATTAGTCCATGGACTGGTTTGGCATCATTCTGGGTAGGATTAAGGATGCTCCACTCAGGGTATGAGTGCTACCCATTCTAAGGGTATCCTCAGTAGGATGTAAGGGACAGAAACAGGGCCACTGCTTGTCACTTGTCACTTGCTGCTTCTCTACTACTTCAGTGCTTTGCTGCCTTCTGCCTGCCATGAACCGTTTCTCCTCTGTGATGCCCCTCTGCCAGGCCACCCTGCCTCGGAGCCAGCCAACTATGAACTGAAACCTCTACAATCTGTGAGCCAAATAAACCTTCCCTCCTTTGACTTGGCACTGGGTATTTTGACTCAGCAATGACAAAAGCAACTAAGACAGCCTGTGGCATCCACAAGCTCTTTATACCTCTGAGAATCAGTATCATCCTTGTCTCTGTATCCTTCCTGGTCAGATGTTTTCAGACAGTGGGGTTTTGTGAACTTCTATAGCAAACTTAATGAACTCTTCTACTGTGGATACTGAAAACCTATTTCTTTTACATTACACAATTTGGATCAGTTTTAGCATTGTAAGGATTTTGGGGGGGTATGATGGAGATATGGGAATAATTGCTGTATTCTCATGGATTGATCTTACTGGTCAGCAAAATCAGGTTTTTGAATACAGTAAATCCTCAATTTATGAACTTGATTGGTTCCTTGGTTGTAACTCAAGTTAGTTGTGAGTCAGTAAGCTGAGATCTGGAAGTTTACCTGGGTACACGCTATAGATAACAAGAGGCAGATGAATCTTTCATTAACCTAATTAATCCAAGTTGTTCCTTTGTCAGGCCAATCATAACTGAGGGTCCACTCTAATTGTAATTTTCTGCTTTTTAACTTTTGTTAATGCTATTCATCACAGGGCCAAGCACGTGATCTAAAATGTCACCAAAACATCACAAATGAGTTAACAACTCAAAACCAAACAGCTAGCAGAATGTTCTTCCTAGAAGATCATAGGTGAGGAGCTGACTGCAAAAGTCCCAGGGGGTTCAGCTTTGCTTAAATTCGTAAAACGAGATGGTTAGCTGGTTTTTAAAATTCCCCATTGACTTGTCATCATTGGCTTGGAGATTAACATGCAACAGTCTTTACAACAGCTGTTATTGTTACAACTAATGAAGCAAAATTTAACAATATGTAATCAAGATCTAATTAGCACCAATGGTTTGGCATTGAGTGTACTTGTTTGGGGCAGGGAATCACAAGTATTTCTGGTGTGCTCCATTAATCCTCTGAAATCTTCAAAGCCGGAGGTGGGGCCGGGGATTTAGTTCAGTGGTTCTGGCGCCTGCCTCACAAGTGCAAGGTCCTGAGTTTGATTCCCGGTACCAAAAATAAAACAAAAACAAAGCTGGAGGTGATGGGCCTTAGATGGTTCTTCTGAAATTTCACTAAAGTAGGTCAGGGTTGTTCGTCTGTTTAGGTAAAATACACATAGAAACCTTGCCCAACAGTAATGGCAAAACCTGGCTCCTGATGCCCATGTTGGCAGAGGAATTTGGATCCTGGACAAACGAACAGAGAAGACAATTTTGCCTGTTCATAGACAATATTGGCTTAACTCTCTGACTTGAACTTCAGACATGCCATATCTGTCCGATGTTTACTTTGTGTTGCTACTTATATATTTTGTGGGTTTTAAATTATAGATTTTAAAAAAGATTTGCAGCACTGTCTAAAAAAGGTACTTAGAAGCGCTTGCTGTAATTGGCAGGCCACCTTGAAATTCTACAAGCCCAAGAGAAAGTGGAGACGGGCACCTGTAATCACAGTCTACAGTGCCAGTTTTACCCGAAGAAGGGTGAGGCTGTTAGGGAGATTGGAAGAGAATCAAGCTCGGGGAGCCTGAGAGCTCCCTTAGGAAGCAGTCAACAGCAGAGAGCTGGAGGCGGATTCCTCCTGTGGGTGACGCATCATTTAACACGCTCCACTCCAGGCCTCGCTCTGATCCAGCACACGAGCGCCACATTCTGGACCTGATTTTCACCATCTTCTCAGCTGCATGATTGAGAGGTTTGTGTTTATTTTGCTGGCTCAATTTCTTTCTCATAAGCTGACTTTGTGACTCTCAGAAAACTAAAGGAACCATTAACTGTTAACTGGTTTTGCTGAGATCTGGTTGTTGCCCATGTCAATCAGTTGTCTCAGCATTCAGAAGAATTTTAGTGGAGTAAGTACTCGGTTGGAAGATCCTTAATGTGTACTGTATTCTTTTTTTCCTTTGAAAGCATCCCAACGCCAAATGCTTTTACTGATTTAAAACTAGAATTGGCAGGAAATAGGGGGATGAATATGATCAAAGTGCATTATGCACACCGAACCCCAAACAAATGTGAACCAGGGGCAGATGGACAAGAAGGTGAGGAGGGGATCCTTAACATGCGCTGTGTGCATCTACAAATCAGCCAAAACGAAGTTAACAGGCATAACCAATATGCACTAATAAAAAATGCGGGGAAGACACCCAAAAAGCAAAAAAATAAAAAATAAAACTAGACTTGACTTTCTGTGATCAAATTCCAAGAACTGAGTCACATGCCTGGTATCAGTGCTAAGGAAATCCTCCTGTGGACTGCACAGGTCCTTCCCAACTGGTCTTGTTTTTAGACAGTGATTTGTTAACCTCAGGCTCCTAACTCCAGCTCCCAGTTCCCATTCACATTCCTCCTAAAGCCTATACCAAAGGAGCTGTCCCTGAGAACTACCGCCTCGAGGGCTTGAATTTTAAACTTTGACTCTGTGTTAGTCTGATAGGGTCCTAGAAGCCAGACCTACAGATGCCCGATGGGTAACTGAAGCTTGGCATCTCTGCTTTCGTTTCTTCTCTATTACTTTAAAACTTTGGGTCAGATCCCTGCTCAGCCCTGCATGTAGGCATGCTAATTACTGAAGGAGTGTCTATAATACAAGGTGTAGTATCCCTGAATTTACCAAGCCTACCTCATCCTCCTTCAATATTGAGGACACCAAGATATAAGTAACTAAAATAATTTCAGAACTGCTGGGACACTCAATTACCAGTTTTTACAATATCTAGTTCCCGATCCAATGCCTGCAAATCTCCAGTCATTGCCCTAAATGTGATATCACATTGTATTCCAGGAGAAATGGAGCTTGGCAGGCCACTGTCCTCTAGCCGGAGCAGTTACCCAGTGAGAACTGTGCCCTTTGCTCCCCAAGCATGAACAATCAAGCACGAAATGGAATTTTCCCTCAAGCCATAGGATATGTCTGGAGGTAAAAAACCAAGGTCGAAATAATGATCAGCCAGACCCCAGCCCACCCCAGCACCCATAATACTGGTTCCCATTCTTCTGTCAATGGACCAGTCTGATCTTCTTTGTGATGTCTGTGTCCCCTTCAGTTCCCCAAGCTGAAGTCCTTTCCTATTTTCTCTTATTTTCCTTTGTTAAGGGTCAGCCTTCATCTTTGTCAAATCCTTAAGCTAAACTCCCTTGCCAATTTCTCTTACTTTCCAATTAAAATGTTTCCTTACAAATCTGTGCTGGATGCCTCAAGTTTTAATTTCTGTTATCACTAAAGCAAGGACTCTGCACCAGCTGGTGGCATTAGGAGTGGTAGGAGCGCACTGAGAGGAGGAGCAATAAAACCACTCATACCAAAGACAGGGGCCCCAGCCCTTCTGCCAAGGAGTCCTGGCCCAGGGCCACTCAGAACTGGGCTGCACAGCAGGAGATAAGCAGCAGGTGGTGAGGCTGCATCTGTATTTCCAACCTCTCCCAGCACTGACATTGCCGCCTGAGCTCCACCTCCCGTCAGATTAGCATCAGCGCTAGATTCTCATAGAGCTCAAAGCAGGACCATGCACACGAGAAACCTGGGCTGTGCACTCTTTATGTGAATCTACTCCTGAAGCATCCCTCCCACCCCATCCATGAAAAAATTGTCTTCCGCAAAACCATTCCCTACTGCCACAAAGGCTGAGGACCCCTGCTCTGAGGCCCAACCTCATTCCATGCCTGTGGCCAGTGGTTGAAAGAGGAAAAAAAAAAAACTGGAGATGATGAGGAACTCAAAGGATCAGAAAACAAAGTAATTCCATGAACTTTCCACAAAAACATACAGAGTCCTTGTATAATAGAACCAGAGGAATGAAACTGATCTCTATTAAAATGCAAGAAGTTTTTGCCTCTGATTTTTTTGTATGACAAAATGAACAGTTTAAATTCTGTAAAATGAATCAGTATCTTTGTAAAGTTGAAAAAATAAATTCTGAATAGGAAATGAGTATTAATATCTGAAAAACATTTTTTTAACAAAAATGATGGTCATCAGGTAGCGTGAAGAGATCTCTCCCCATTTATGTTGCACACATCTGTTAAACATGTGATGACACACAAAGTGACTTAGCTAACTCTCCAGCCCTGGTGAAGGCTGACTCATTTTATACAGGATCTTCTCCTATGTGGGGGAGCAGGGAAGGATGGAGTGACTATGGCCTGTTCTGTAACCCCTCCCATGTGTCAGGCCCCCCACACCCTGGGGACAGCTTGCAGAGTGAGGTAGATCTGACACACACCCTCTGCTTCTACAGCTGTGACACTGAGCAGCGTGACAGGAAGCATAAGAAAGTTGCATATATGGTGACTGTGACACAGGAATAAGAGTCCTCAGTATCAGAGACCCCTGCAGCAGAATCTGATCACCTGCTTGGTGCTATGATGCTTGAGAAAAGAAAGACTTAGAGACAGAATTAAAGAGAGAAAGATGGGGAACTGGGATGACCAGTGCTTGAGCAAGCAAAGGCCCCGAACAGCCAGAACCGTCGATATTTATTGGTGACACAATCATTGTTAATTGGGGGAAGGGGGCTACATGTGGTTGCTAGGGATACGTTGCTGATGCAGGCAAGGCTTATATTTTGTGGGTGGAACAGAGCAGACAAGATATAGGTTGTAGTTAACAACCTTGTCTTTTTAGTTACGAAGGTTTTAATTTTGGGAACAGAAGTTGGATGCAAGTCACTCTGACCTTGGCTGAGTAATGTAGGCTTTGTTTGGACTCACGTCTTAAAGCAAGCCAATGGCAGGGTTAACTCTTTATAGCCTGCACTGCTTATAGCCTGCTTTGGACATAATCAACAGGGTGGTCTCCCAGGCCCCAAACATTGAGTCAGGTCCATTTGATTATCCCATTTCAGAGGTTTGAGGTAAAGACTTGAGTAAGAGCAACCAACTTTCCTTCTTAATGCAGTTCAATTCACTTTCACTCTCCCATCTCCTGTTCTTCATTTTGCCTCATCCATTGGACTTTCAGCCTATCCAGTGTTGAGAAATTCCTAGAGACAAAACCGAGGGTCTGAACATGTGATATCCAAGACCATTTCTCTAATCCTCTCTCAGCCTCCTCCCTCCAGGTCCTGCTGCATTTTCCCAAAACACTTATTTTTACTATTCATTTAACCATGTGTCCATATTTGTGGATCTTCTCTTATTTTGGTGAAGAAGGTACTGAAATGGCAATAGAGAGAAAAATAATAAAAATAACAAAATGAAATAAAAATATAAATAAAAATAATAAAATGACTATAATATTTATTGTGATTATTACAAAATGTTTTCTATCAGAAGAAATAATGGAAATTAGCAGACTACCTCACATGTGATTACCTGAAAGCTGATAGATACTATGGTAGTGTCAGGATTCAATCAAAATAGATCAATATCTTCAGAAAACAGGCTATGGCCAAGCTATATTTGCACAGCAGTGAGGTACCACATGCAGCTATGGCTGGACAGACACTTCTTCTACCCTGGGGGACACTGGCTCAGGACTGGCAGGAAGCCCACCATCCCTTCCAATGCAAGGCCTGCGGTCCATTTCCAGCTCTTTGAGGCCAGGCGCAGTTCTTCTACCTCATTCACTCAGGCTTGAGCGCTTATAATCTTGCGCAAGAGAAGTTTAGCATCATCAGCCACTGTATCGAGGAATTTCAAACGTAGAAAGCAGATTTTCAGAAACTGGCAGGCAACAGATGCGAGACCTCCATTCACTGAGCAGAAGGTTTTGACACAGTGCATGGCCTTTGCTACTATACTGTCATCCTTCACAAGGGGCCAGAAATCCAAGCACTTGGTGTAGCCCTTGATATCCTGCACAGAAGTGCCCAGCTTCTCAGCAATCTCTTCAATCGACTCATCATCCAGACCGAAATAGCTTCGGTAGAGCTTCAGGCACGCTTCCTGCTCAGGCAAATCAAAGCCTTTGACGATGGGTGCAAAGGGGATGAAGGCCAAAGCCGAGGACTTCACAGCATCCAGCCAGATCTTCTCCCTGAGGAAACCTCTCTTCAGCTCGACAGAAGCATCGGACAGCGTGGGCAACATGAGTGCGAAGGCTTGGCGCTTGTGAGCAGGAAGCTCCGCCAGCAGAGTCGTCTCCAGGAGGGGGAAGTCGAAGTCACACAGATCAAAGTTGGAGACCAAGAAGACGCGAGCATCAGGCAATCCTATGTCGCTGAGGTTAGCCAGGCAGTAGTCTCGGATGTGCTGGAGAACTCTCTCCCTCTTGAAGGACTGGGGTTTGGCTTTCTGTTCGTTATCTAAATCGCTGTCCACCTTGGCTCTAACAAAGTAGAATTTCTTCCCCAATTCCTTGATTTTCTGGGCCAGGAGAGCATCATTGAGGCTGAAGCGGGAGGAGGAGATGATGATGAAGAAGTCAAAGCTGGCGAACCCCACTGTCTCCAGGTAGGTGTCCGGGGCGAATCTGGCCGTCCCGGTTCCAGGCAGGTCCCAGAAGGTCACGTTGGGATATTTTGGGTGTTGATAGGGGGTCTTCTTCATGGTGGTCTCCACGACCCCCACATCGGCTGCCCCCTCCTCGCCGTGACCAAGCCCTCTCAGGGCGTTGATGAAGCTGGACTTGCCGGTCCCGGACTCCCCGATCACAGCCAGCTCCAGGACCGCATTTTCTGCCGCACCGAGTATTTCTTGGATCAGGTCCACCACAGCCTGTAGATTCCCCTCCTTGAAAGCCGCTTGGATTCTGGCCAGGGCTTCTGGGGGGAAGATGCCTCCGGTCTCACTGATTAAGGTAGCATACTGAGGCACGAAATCGGCAGTCAATTGCTCAAAATTCTTTTGAGTCAAATTCTTCAGGAAGGCTGAGATGAACTCATCCATAGCAGTTCACTAAGGGAGGTCTGTGGAAAAGAAAGAGAACCGAGTTACAGAGAATGAAGCATCCAGACAGAGAGACAGGGTCAGCTGAGGAGCCATGCGGGGCTCTCTGGTCCTTCCACTCCCTCACACTGATTCCTGTCAGTCTAACCAGTTTGTTTCTCCTGTGAGTTTAGGGTCCACCACCGCAGAAGGGCCTACCTACTCTCCACGCTGCTGGCGTCTGTCTCCCAGGAGTTTGGACAGAGTGATGGCCTATAAAGGCAGCGACATCCTGCCCCGGAACCTGTGATTGTGTAACCTGTGTCAAAGTTCTTCGGGCGTGACAACGCTCCAGGGTCCCCAGGTGGCTCAATAACACGAGAGAATCCTGACACGATTTAAGGCAAGAAGGGCAAGAACAGAAGGAGGAGGCGGGAGGACAAAGCACAGGTGGAGTGGGGAGCCATGGAGAGAGGGCCAGGGCCAAGGACTCAGAGAAGCCGGAGGTGCTGGAGGACACGAGGGCGCGTGTGTCCTGCAGAGAAACTGGGGCAGTCCCTTCTTGCTTGTCTTTGCTTCTGAGCCAACATAAGGGGAGCAGGCAGCTGCACCCGCACTCCCTGCCTCGAGAAGCTCCACACCACAGCCCTGAAGCTGCAGCCTCTGAAACACGAGCCACAGTAATTTCGGATCCTGTCACACTGCGAAGCTGACTGATGCACTGTCACGCCCCTCTCTCCTTTCCAGCCTGCAGACACCAGAATTCTATTCTCTACTTCTCCCTCATCATCTTTTTAGCATCCACACATGAGTGAGAACACACCTATCTGTCTTTCGGCCTATTCATAATGCCCTCCGTTCTCATCCATGTGGCCACAAATGACAGGACGTCATGCTTTCCTATGGCTGAGTGCCAGTCCGCTAGTATAGAGACCGCATTTTCTCTTTCAATTCATTTGGCGATAGACTCATAACTTCGAGTCTATGTCTTGGCTCCTGCTACCCCTTCCAGTGGCTTTCAGGGCCTGAGCTGAAGCTGTGTTGTTTGAAGTATCACAAAGTTTGTGGCAAATCGGTACAGCAGCGATGGGGACCAATGAACAGTTCCTGCTTTTCCTGAGCCCTCTGTACAGAGCTCGGCAGATTTCTGTCCTGCAGAAGGAGCCACTCGAGCAGCCCCTGCATGAGTACAGAAGACTTCAGACTGCCGAGCCATGCAGGAAATCAGCCCGGGGCTGCCTCGCGGCAACAGGGCAGGTGCTGATGAGCCACCCGGCGTCCACAGTCACTCTTGTCGTCACTATGCCGTGGTAGCCTAATTAACATTGGTCTCCCTCATGCCAAGGAGGCATCTGAGTGGGTACTGGACACCAAG
This sequence comes from Heterocephalus glaber, assembly GCF_053883595.1. Taxonomy (NCBI): domain Eukaryota; kingdom Metazoa; phylum Chordata; class Mammalia; order Rodentia; family Bathyergidae; genus Heterocephalus; species Heterocephalus glaber. The sequence continues at coordinate 40,483,241 of NW_028258377.1, read as the reverse complement.
TCACCCAGGATGTAAACAGAAGCTCCGACTGTCCCTCTTAAACACAGTGCCATACAACTTTTTAATTGATTTTTGGTACCAGGGATTGAACTCAGGACCTTGCACTTGCAAGGCAGGCTTAGTGCCACTGAGCTACATCCCCGGCCCTTACAACTTTGAAACATAAACATTTGATGAAGCCAAGGCAACCCCGGGAAATATTGTGCTAGTGGTGGGCCCTTCCCTCTATCTAGCACCTTCAGATAGTTTTCAAAACAATAAAAATCATGACTCTCAAACAGATATAGAATGAACACATTGTTAAATCTGGTAGGTCGGGGGTGTAGGGGTCCCCAGACTCACCGTTGCTGGGCCTGTCTCTCTCTGACACAGAAAGCGGAAGAGGAGTCGGAGAACAGAGCACAGTGAAGAGATTTTATTGTAGGTGTTGTAGGAAGCAGGACAAAGCCGCCCCAGAAGGAGTGGTGTGCTCAGAGCTGTCACCCTCGAGTCCTCTTTTATACAGTGGGGGTCTCACCCACCCCTCAGGGTCCACACTTGATTGGGCTTGTTAGGTTTGGCCTTGTGGGCTCTGGGGAACTTTCCAGAGCAGCTTGTTCGGGGAAGTCACCCACTCGAAGGGACACTTGAGGCGGGTGGTGGCCTGCACAGACTGGGTGTGAAACCACAGGCTGTCAGCTTCAAATTACCAAGTTGCCTGGACGTTGTTTGCTGCCCTCAGCCACACAGAGCCTGCATTTTCCACCCTCTAAAAAGGGCCTGGATCTTGTCACCCTCCGAGGGGTCCCTTCTGACCTCACAACAGGAAGGATGTTATGGATTACGAATGAAGTAACACGGCAGGCGTTGGAAGCAGCAGAGTTCTTTTAGACTCTGAAGGGTGGACACATTCATCCTGGAGTGCCTTTCTGTGAATGTAAACATGAGACAAAGTCCTGCCTGCGATGGGGAGGAGCAGGAGTCACTTGGACTCAACAGATTTTATGTGTCAGTAGTGAAACACACTGCATATCGATTATGGAAAACAGACTTGTAAAACATTTCTATGCCAGTGACGCGCTAGAATCACGAAACCCAGATATTTGGACGGCACACTGCACAGTCTCCAAGGGGAGGCACCCAGCAAAGATTCTGCTTAGTCCAAATTTTCTCACAATTTCACAACCAACCACACAACAACAGGAACACCGAAAGGAGTCTTCAGACACAAGTTTCCCTGGCGTGTGAAGTGGTGAGCGGACTCACCTTCACAGACAGGCAACCCTGCGCCTGGCCCCCAGGCTCAAAGCTGGACCCAATCCCTGCAGGATCCTGGAGCTTCTCACTCACCGGGTCAGACAGATCGTTGGTGACAAGAACAGGTCTGGTGTGTCCGCTGAGGGGGAGAAATGCTGAGCCGGAAGTGCTCGCTGCCGTCCACAGCACAGCGACGAAGCCCCACTGAACGCTGTCCTCCCAGAAAGGGCTCGGTGTCCTCCTGGGTCAGCACAGGGAGCGGGAGGGGAGGGACGTGTGCCCCGTGCCCTTCGTGTGCTGCAAGGAGCCCCGCTGTGCAAGGAAGAAGGGAAGAGCCTCCTAGCCTCTGCCTTCTGCTCCCTCCTCAGCAGGGAGTGGGCTGGCTGTTGATAAAACAAAAACGAAACTGGCGGGCTGTATGTTCTTTATGGTCAGCAGAAGCATTTCCAGGAAAAGAAAACTGAACAGCTTGTGGCTGCGGGGGGGTATGTTTAGGGAAGGAGAGGTCAGAGAGAGACTGGAGACCAGGGGAGGCAGGTTCCTCAGGACCTCCGGGAGGTCACAGCCAGGACCCGGGGGATGGGTTTCCAGGGCCAGAGGGGGTCCTCGGGACACGTGGGCAAGTTTCCAAACCTTCCAAGAGAGGAGAAGCATTTCCCAGCAGGAAGAGGACTCCAGGGACTGTCCCGTTGTGACTCCCCGGTAGGAATGCTGTGCTGACTGCACACTTTGCCAGCCCTGGCACCAAGCCCTGGCACCAAGCCCTGGCACGTCACTGGGGACCCCTTGACCAGGGTGGTCATCATGCATGATAAGGGAGTCAGGGTGCTCAGAGGGGCTCTGGGAAAACGGAACAAGACACCAGGGAGGAGACCTGGAGAGGGAAAGGGGAAGGGCCTGGGGCTGAAGCCTCCTGTGCAGATGTTGCTCTGGGGCTGTGGATGGCCCGCCAGAGGATCTGCAGGTCTCTGCCCACCACGCTCAAGGCAGCTGCAGGCACAGAAAAGCAACCAGCTGTGTAGGGCTTAGAGAAGTGTCTCCAAACAGGTCCCGCCTCCTCCTCTAGGTCAGCAGAGTTAAGTTTTGGGCTTTCTGAGTTTGACAAAAGTAGAAGGAAGATCCCCAGCCATTCGGGAGCTAGGGATATGGATATTTCTTCTAATGGTAAACGCAAACGTAATTAACAACGGGCAGAGGAACTGCCCAGGATCCTTCAGGTTTCCCTGTGCCTTTCTCTGCAGTCTCACCTGGAGCTGAAACATGGGTCTTGCATCTGACCTGAGGGGCAAGGCGAGCGGCCTCCGAATGCAGGAGACAGGAGGCCCCACAGCACCCTCTGGCATCGAGGCCGCACCTGTGTGGGTGCAGGCAAAGGTGAGAAACAGGCTTTGCAGACAATCGAAAAGCAGAGTGGACCTGAACCCAGGGTCCAAGAACACTTGAAATGTGGATCAGCAATTTGTGGCTAAAAGGAAGCAACTATGAGGAGGAGGAGGAGGAGGAGGAGGGTAACTGCATACAGGGAGATAAGGACAACGCCAACAGAGACAGCAGAGCAGGAAAGAAACCCAAAGGCTGAGAGCAAATCACTCCCTCAGGCTCTCAGGAACTTGAGGAGCCACCTGGTCACAGTGATGACTTGGGGGTCACTAAGCAGGTCTTCCTGAAGTCCACTAGCATCTCTGGATTTACACAGGAGCAGACATCGTGTGGTGGGGAGAGGCCCAAGGGGGTGAACCTGTGACTTCTAACCCAGTCCTCTGACTCTCTTCCAGTGGCCCCGACAACCTTGATGACCTGTCACATGGTCAAATTGAGATTCGTTATTTCTAACCAAAATACTGACTTATTTTGACTAAATTCCACTACGAACTAGTCAGAGGAGGGGCTGACTACCAGAACCGAGGCCAGGGTGCTGGGACGTCCTCTTCTTGATTTTGTAGCTCAGAACCCCTGAGTCCATTATCAAATTAAAGGGCACAACCAGGAGGGAAGCATTTTCGGGGAGGTGAGGTCCTGTCTGTGCCCTGACCATGATACCACCTCAGTTTCTTTTGGGGAGTCAAAGGACAAACTCCAGAGGTACTGAAGAATTGGGCTGGGCAGGTTCATGATTCTGGGATGATCCTGATACATCACCTCCCACCTCGAGGTGCTTTGTGGGATGAGGAGGGAGAGAGGACAGCAGCGACCCTCACCCCTGGTCATCAGGAGACCAGGGAAGGCCTCCGGGGCTCTGGGATGCAGTGAGACAAGCGACACGAGAGTCAGGGTCACTCATGGGAGCTGCATCTGTGCGAGACAGAATATGCTTCGTCCAGAGCTGAGCCACTACCACTGTCTCGGCAGGGAGCCCAGGATGTGGGTGACTTCACCACCTGGCGCAACGGAAGAGAAACGGCTCTGTCTGTGTCGACCTGCATGTGTACAGATGCGTGTGCCTGCATGCATGTGCTCGTGGGTGCTCACGACTCAGGGCTGATGGCTGCACACGGGCACCTGCGTTTTAGCACCTGCAAGCGGAGGAGCACGAACCCCGCAGATTCAAATTGCTGTGAAAGCTGAGTAACTAACGATCACGAATGCATCAGGGGAGCACTGGTGAAGGCGTGGGGGAGTCAGTAGGGAGACAGACCTCATGGGACACGAGGGGCGGGCGGGGGTTGAGACAGGCAGCACTCACGACGGCAACTCGTCTTCCCTCCTCCTCCCTAGTGGAGTAAGAGTAAGTAGAGAAAAGGCTTAAATCTGACACAGGTGTGTGGGACACATCCAGCCCTCCGTGACTGCACGCAGCCAAGACATGTGCCAAAGAACTCGGCCAAGTCGGCCCCACACTCGGCGTTTACTGACCATCCTCATCAGTCAAGAGGCCGACCACGGGGAAACAGGGGTTAACTCAAGCCGGCTGCTCTGCGTGTGTGGGCACAGGTTTGTGTGTGCGCGTGGGTGTGCCACGCCTAGGTGTGTACATTGTGCATGTGTACATACATGGGTGTGAGGAGAGAGATATGTAGGGTTGGGTGACGTCAGCCTGAACATATTGAATTTCCTCCATGTAGAAAATATACTTGGTAATCCTGCTCTTTTCTGTCCCCTACACTGCTGGGGACAGTGGTGACTTGTACCTGCGCTCAAGAAAGTGGCACAATAAGCCAGGGGACAACCCAGGCCCTAGGTGTGGGTGTAGAAAAACACAAGCTGTCCGTGGTGAGGTGAGGAGTGGACCAAAGGAGGCACTTGCCAGCCAGCCAGCGCTGTGCCCTCCAAGCCCCAGGGCGGTACGGTTGCAGCAAGGGGCGACCCCGGGTGCTGAGCTACGGGGAAAGCAGGGAGAGCCCCATGGACGTCGAAAAGGACGAGGTCTCTAGACGTGGGGTGGAGGGGAGCAGGCAGGGTAGGGAGCCCCGCATGAGGCCCAGCTTAGGTTCGGCGGTGGAGGCAACAGTGAGCGCCAGGACCAGGCACAGATTAGGACGAGAGAATGGAGGCTGCTGGGTTGGGTGGCTGCGGCCCATGCCCGCTGAGGTGGTCCTGGGAGCGATGGCTCCACGAAGCCAGCACACCGTGAGGAAGACTGGGGGTGTGGGGTCGCGTAGGAACCCTGAGGAGGAAAGCAGAGAACTCCCCCGACATGGAGACTCACACGCTGCAGGCCGCGCGCTCACCAGTCCTTCCCAGTCCTGCGTGCGGCACATCCCAGAAGAGGCAAAGCTGGGGGCAGCGGAATTTCTGTCTTCAGTCTTTTGAGGACTCCCCCTCCCCCCGCGATCTCCACAGGGGTTGGACCAGTTTAACAGGTGACTCGGGGAAGGGGAGCGTAGGTGCTGCTGGGGCAGGACTGAGCAGGGCTCGTGCTCAGCACCCCGGGCAGGGCTCGGGCCCGCTCCGTGCGGGTGTGGGTGCGGGTGCGAGTCTCCTGTGCCTCTCACCGTCCAGCCCCTGAGGCCCCTCTCCCTCCACGGTGACCGGGACACACTGAGCTCTTCACCCAGCCTTGAGAGGGGCACTCACCAGGAGGGGGTGGGGGGACAGCGGGCCAGATTGCAGGGCTGCCCTGGCCCTGAGAGCAGCGCGAATCCTCTGTCCGGACCCCTGCATCACCCGCGGGGAGGCTGTCCCCCTCCCCTTCCCCGAGTGGGAGTGTCACTCGGGGGTCAGTGCTGTGTCCGAGCTCAGGGTGACCAGTGCCGATCCCCCCGAAGCCCACTTTGTCTAATAAACTCCAGACTTAGGAAACTACAACCACCTCCCTGGCCCGGCCCAGGCCCTCCTCCCCGGAGGGAAGTGAGCAGGGGCAGAGGTGGACTTCCCGCCCTGACTCCGGCCTGCTGGGCAGACCGGGCCAAGCAGGCTGGGCAGGAAAGGACTCTCAGGAGGACAGGGCCCTCCTGGCTCCACGCTGTCCTGTCTGATGAGGGTAGATCCTTGTCTGGGGTGAGTAAAACACTACACCAAGAAAATAACTAGCGATATGAGCTTTAGAAGGACGAACAAAATCACCTTATTGGAAAGGGAAGAGAAACAGGAAAAAAGATCACTTTAATGGGAAAAGGAGAGAAACAGGGAGATAGACAGCTACCTTGTCGGCAGGTCGGGAGCCCGAGCCGAGCCTCAGGGTCTTTGTTCTGAGCCCCTGGACTCGGTGGCAGGAGAGGGACTCTGCCCTAGGGTGTCAGTCCTGACGGGCGGCCCTGGGCTCTGAGCCGCTGGTCCGGCCGCTGTCCTCCCACTGCGCACGCGTGCATTGCTGGATACGCTGCGCACGTCTTCCGAGTCTGCGCAGAGTCACATTCAAGGCCGAGTGAAAGGGATACATGCGAATCCTAGCGTACTAATGTGGCGAGAGAATAATAAAATGTGCATGCTCTTATATATAGGTGTGTGTGTCTAGGTATTAGTGTGTATTTTATGTACTGAGTTTCTGTGATTTAGCCCCTCCCCCCATACACACTGTTTCATTGTGCTTAGCTGGAGGAGGGGAAGGGGGAGGAGGAGGATGAAACTGAACCTTGAGCCAGAGTAGGGCCTTATCAGCTCTCTGTCTGTCTTTCTCAGCCGCTCTCTGCAGCAGGGGTCTAACTCTTTATTCGCCAGAAACCTCCCTTGAGCCCCTTTAACGTTCCCTGCCCAACCCCCAGCTTCCCTTACCGCGCGGTGCGTTCTGCTCACAGAGAATGTCCACCCGGATGTGCCCATTTGTGTGTCAAGGACAGGACAGCCGGGACCTACAGGACTCCTGTCCTCTGCTCATTTTCTGCAAATGGTGAGCGACCTGGTCCTCTCCTGCCTAACCTCGTCTTACCCAGCAAAGCCCCTGTCCACAGACATCCTCGCGTAATGGGCTTCCAGCTGTACTCTGAGTGGAAGGAGAAATCAGGGGTGGCGAAGTCACTTTCAATATCTCACAGCCACATCAGGGCTTCCTAAGTTATCAACATCTGAAATCCTGCCCCCACATCCCACAGACTGACTCACTCGGTCCGGTTACTGCTGCCTCTCAGCCCCCAGGTGAGATGAACTGGGACACACACTAGGTTGGAAGGAGGTGGCGCTTAGCTCGCCCTGTGGGGAGCAGGTGCCTGGCCAGGGCAGAGCAGAGGCACCCGGCTGGGGAGGGAGCTGTTGCAGCAGAGCTGAGTGTCAGAGCTGAGTGTTGGGAGCAGCACTCTGTCTGCAGCTGTGGAGGGGCTGGGCCGCTGCCATCATGGGGGGGGGATCTAGGTGAGGAGCGGCAGGGTCTGACTTGGGAGGCCCTCCTGGTCCTGGAGCAGACAAGCAGACTTAGGGCACCCTGGAGCTGGGCTCCGGCAGCACTGTAGCTCTCTCACCCCTCCTGAGGAGAGTGTGGGAACTGCCTGGCTGAATCCTGGAAACAGCTCATTTCCAGGAACAGAAACTGAAAGCTGGCCTGGCCAGAGTCCCTCCTGTGAGATGGGGGAGGCAGGACGCAGATGTATAAAAAGCAGAGCAGTTAGCAGGAGCCCGCTGTGGTCCTGGGTCTGGGAGGCCAGTCAGGACGATCAGACTCTCCTCTCCTGCTCTTCCCTTCGTGATTCTTGGCTTTTCCGGGGAGGACCTCAGCCCTCCACACCTGGCTCCCATCCTTTCTGAATATATTTGGTCTGCGTTCTCATTTGGGGTCATCCAGAAGGAGCAGCCCCTTCCCCGAAGGTCGAGACGCTGTCCCAGAGAGTGGATGACTTCCAGGAAGGGCCAGTGACACCTGATCACACTTGCCCCTCTGCAGCAGGTAAGTGGAAAGCTCCTAACTGCAGCTCCGGCTAACAGCTCTGCTAACACAGGCAGTGCAGCTGGAGCCCTGAGGCCACAGAGGAGAGTCTGAGGTCTGACTGGTTCTGCTTACGGAGTGTCCACAGCAGTGCGCCCTCTGACGCCCTCAGAGGCACAACAGTATTTTCGGTGAATCAAACCCACCCCCCACAGCAGCAAGGCACAGCTCGTGCCTCTCACCTACGTGTTCCTGGTATTGTGCCTAGGGACCAGGTTTGGGGAGAGAGGGCGGGATGTGCCACCTGGCTCTCTTGGAGTCCAAGGTGGAGCCTCCTGGCTTTCCCTCAGGGACAGACTCCCAGGGTCAGATTCAGCCCCAGGCAACATCTGGGATAGTTTGGACTTTTACAAGCTATGAGTTCAAGTATTTCATCTGCTTTGGATAAACTGGATCATGCAGGGCCTCAGTCATTTATTTATAGATTAATGGGGTAGGGGTTTTCTTTGTTGTTTGTCTGTTTTTCTGTGTGTGGTTCATTTCACTTAGTGTCCGTTGTGTCCATCTATTTTGTTGTGAACGACAGGATTTCATTCTTCTTCCTGGTTGAGTAATCTTCCACCGTGTGTGTGCACCACGTTTTCTTCATTCATGCACCCACTGATGGTCACCTAAGCTGACTCTGGGTCCCAGGTCTCATGAATGGTGCTATAATAAACACAGACAGACAGCTGCATCTGGGTGTGCTGGTCAGTTTTCCATTGCTGTGACTGATACCTGAGAAAAACACCTTAAAGGAGGGAAGAACTACTTTGGTTCCTGGTTTATGAGGCTTAGTTCATGGTTGCTCCTTGTCTATTTCCTTCAAGCTGACCACCTTGAACAGAAGGTCATCCTTCAAAACTGCCCTTATGAGGAACTCTTACAATACACAAAGTGCGTCCAACACTGGGTTTGAACCTGACAACAACAGGCAAGGGAATCAGAGCTAGGCCTGAGAACAAAATGGTCCTAGATGCCACTAGCTCTTTTCCTCTGGTCACTCCTTCCATTGCAGAATATTTTCCCATCTTAGCCCTAGTTCCGGATTCCATCCACCGGGCTTCTGGCCAGCTCCGCCTCTGCCTGCACCAACCCACCACTGAGCCATTCACGGCTTTGCCCAGATCAGCGTACCTTGGCTCCCTGCAGCAGGATGCACAGCCTGACATATAGCCCCAGGACTGTCCCTGGGAGCCATGGAGAAGGACTCTGAGTGGCGTGGTCAGCCACCTCAGGGGTCTGCAGGTCCAAAGCCTACTTGATGTGTGATGGTGGTTTCCCCCTAACTCTACCTCCCTCTGAACTCTGGGCAAGTCCATGGTAATTTCACTAGGCTTCTCCCTCTCCTGATGGGTGTACAGTCCCCAGAATGGGCTCTGAGAAGTGGGGCCAATGTGGGTGTTATGGTTTGTATGTAGATGTCCCCCCAAAACCTCGTGCATCCCTAGGTGGGGCTTTTGGGAGGTGACTGGATCATGGAGGTGTGGATTAGCCCACTGATGGGTTTATAGCTAAGTGTTATGTCGGGAGGTGAAGCCTGATTGGAGGTGAGTCACTGGGGCGTGGCCTGGAAGGGTCTCTCTCTCTCTCTCTCTCTCTCTCTCTCTCCCCACCCCCGTTCCTTGATCTCTCTCTCTCTGCTTCCTGCAACCATGCCATGAGATCTTTCTCCCCTGCCAAGTCCCTCTGCCATGTTGCCCTGCCTTGAAGCCAGCCAATTAAGGACTGAAACCTCTACAAGCTATGAGCCAAAATCAACTCTTCCTCCTTGTGGGCATTGGGTACTGTGTCTCAGCGACAGGGAAGTAACGTAACTGAGACAGTAGGAATTTTCCTGCACCACTGAAAACCAGGTTGCAATGCGAACAGGAGGAGCAGGAAACACTGGGTTCCGGTCTCTCCCCACATTATGAAAGGTGCATCCTGGTAAGGGAGAGTGATGATCAATATAGTAAGTGGGCCACTGTCCCCAAGAGAAACATTTCAGCATGCAGCAGTCACCAGTTCTGTTAAACAAGATTGACTGCCATCCAGAGAGGCAGGAACTCACTCTGGTGTTCACGCATTGCATCATCCCTCACACACGCTCCTGTGATTCAGGACTTGTTATTTATTCCTAACACTCTACAGTTTTCCCACCATTACATGTAATAATAGCACTTATCTAGTTGAGTTTGAAGATTAAATGAGACAAGGCACACAAAGGACCCAGCCCAGACATACTCACAGACACAAGACCTCCCTCTGTATTGTTAAGCAGGAGAATGAAGGAAGAAGGAAGAATTCCCTGAGGAGTGACTTCCTCGGGTGTCTCCACCAGACCAGCGCCCTCCGTGCGGGAGCTGAGAGCCTGCCGAGAGCTCCACATGCATCCTGTAGTGAAAAATCCCCGCGAGCCCTGGGAGGTGGGTAGCGTGACGTGCCCAGGGCACAGGGCAGAAAACCGGGGCTTCGGAGACTTGGCTGCTCCAGAACAGCCCCATCCTCAGCCACAGAGAAGCTGCCTGCCCTCTACCTCCACGGGGGAGCTGAGGCCGGGCCTGGGCCTGGACGAGGGGCAGCAGGTGGGGAAGCTGTGTCCAGCCGATGGCAGGAGCCACCCCAAGAAGGGCGTGGGGAGGGAATGTGTGCAGGGAGCTTGTGGAAGACAAGAAGCAGCACCACGGGACCTGCCATGGGCATGAAGCTCGTCCCCCAAATGGGGCAGTGGGGCTTGGGGCCAGCACCAGGACACTCCACTGGGAGGACAGGACAGGTTTCCAGCCACTTCCAGAGACCCGAGGGGCAGGTGAAGCTGGGAGCTCCTCATTTAATAGAGAGATCCTGGGAGGCTCAGAGAGGAACTCCTCAGCAAAAGACATGGTTTTGAGTTTTAGAGTCTTGAAAATGTGCAGTCATGCACAAAGAAAGGAGTAGAATAGACATGCAGCGGAAAGTCAAACAGCAGTCACTCGTGATAGTGGGGCTGTGAAATCCCGTCAGGCAGGAACAACACGAGTGCTAAAAGCCTGAGCAGAGTCCAGTGGGAAATCCCAACCAGTTCTTTTCCAATTCCTACCCCACAAATGCTTTAATCTCATTTCAAAGACTCAGCCAATGAGAGACACGTGTTCCTAGAATACCCTAGATGCCTTTATTAACCAGACTGCCAACGTCCATACACAGGAATGTGCAGACAAGTATTTAGAAATCTTAGGAGACATTTGGAAACGTTGCCTTGACTTCTCCGTTGAGGTTGATAGGTGACAGGTATTTACTATGCGTGCAGTTATTGGGGAATGCTGTCCCAATTTGACTGGGAAAATACCTTGAGAAAATAAAAGCCCTTTTCATAGTATTATTATTATTTTTTTGGTACTGGGGATCAAACTCGGGACCTTGTGCTTGTGAGGCAGGCGGCTGCACCACTGAGCTAAATCCCCAGCCCCTCTTTCACAGTATAAATAAAAAATAATTTATTCTTGATGCAGAGGGACAACCCCAATGGGGACTCTGGGCCCTTGCCAGGGAATGACTGTGTGGAGAGCTGCCACAAGCTGGTGCTGCTGGCGTTTCCAGTGGCCTGTCCTGCCCACCCTCTTGTGGTGTGTAGGGATGTGCACTGCCACTCAGGGACCTGCCTGACACTGTCCTTCCCCAGCCTGCTCATCCGCAGCCCTGCTTTGGGCCAGGCCTGACCTGACAGCCGCAGAGCAGCCCCAGGGTCTCCTCCCTGCCTGCACCCCGCGTGAGCGCTTGTTTGCCCTGCTCGCGATTGGAGCATCATCATTGCTTCTTTGCTGTGGACGGGAAGCCCTGGCACTGGTGTGAAGCGTGTCTTCCTAACTCCCGTGCTGCTCTGCCCCCACAGCTTGCTCCACTGCTGGCCAGCATGACGGAAGACCTGATGTCCCATCACACCCCACTGTCCACCTCCTTTGCATCGGTGGCATCTTATCATGCAAGCTGCAGCGTCTCACCTGAAGCCAGCAGGAAGCTTGAGAAGGCTGTGAGAGAGGGGAAGCTGCTGGAAGCAGTTGCTGTGGTTAGGGAGACAGTGGAGACTGTGTCCAGACTTCCCGTGAGCATTGCTGTGGCAGGGGACTCTGGCAGTGGTGTGTCCTCCTTCATCAACGCCCTGCGAGAGACTGGGCACGAGGAGAAGGCCTCAGCTCCCACCGGGGTGGTGAGGACCACGCTGACACCAGCCAGGTACACTTCCCCCAGGTTTCCCAACGTTTCCTTGTGGGACCTACCTGGCATGGGTGCTTCAGGCCAGAGCCTCGACAGCTACCTGGGGGAGCTGCAGTTTGGCCAGTACGACCTCTTCATCATCATTGCATCCGAGCAGTTCAGCCTGAATCACGTGAGGCTTGCCAAGGCCATTGAGAGCGTGGGAAAGCGATTCTACGCCATCTGGACCAAGGTGGACAGGGACCTCAGCACGACTCTCCTCTCCAAGGTCCTCCTCCGGCAGAGTATCCAGGAGAACATCCTGGACAGTCTCCGGAAGGAAGGGATATGCGATCCCCCCATCTTCCTGGTATCCAGCCTGGACCCATCACTTCATGACTTCCCCACACTCAGGAGGAAGTTGCAAATAGACATCTCCAACATCAGGTGCTGTGGTCCCTTACAGGCTCTGTTCCACATCTGTGAGGTGACCGTTAATGAGAAGGTGACTTCCTTGAAGGCAAGAGTGTCCTCCAAATGTCTGCAGGATGCACCTGGCGTCTTGCATGCTGAGGACCTGGAGCAGTGTCTGAAGGCCTACCGACTGCACTTCGGTGTGGATGATGAATCCCTTAAGCAGGTGGCCTGGAGCACGGGAAGGGTGGTGTCCGAATACAGGGACACCCTGAAGTCCTGGTGTTTCCCCGAGCTGTGCAGAGCTGACTGGAGGCTGAGGCTCGTGACCTGCTCAGTGGCGAAGGCCTTCCTGCGGCTGCTCGGGTGGATACCATGCTGCGGCTCCCGCGCCGTCTGCTTCTTTGTGTGCATGATACACAGTTGTATACTTCACTTGGTTGGCCAGGACACCAAGGCCATCCTGAGGAAAATCCTGGACGACTCCAAATGTCCTGCCTGAAATCCAGCTGTGGGTGTGGACAGCACGCTCACTCTCTCGTGAAAGTCAGGCTGCCTCCAGGTCTCTTCACCAGAAATCAAGAAATGTAGACTACTTTCTTTTTATAAGGAATATGAGATTAGCTAACTTTTTGAAAGGAATTTTAAAAATCCTTCATCTTCCTAGCCTCAGTTTCAATGCATTGTTCCTTTGAGGAAAAAGTATTTATTGAAATCATTAGCCGAGCTTCCCAAGTTCAGTTCATAGGGATTTTTATTTCAGTTCTAATTGTGATGTGAGTCTGAAGTAGCCTGTTTTTCCCCTGAAGCAAATCACAGTAAAGTCTTCTTCCTTGAAAACTTTGTATTCTTTTTCCCCTTCCTTCCCCTGCACACAGCAGCTGAAGGTGCACACTGTGAGTCTGGGGGAACCAGGTCTGGTCACAACCGCCCTTTGACCCCACCGGGTGCTGGGGACCAGATTCCAGGCAGGACCCAGCCACACAGGTGGTCAGCCTTCACGCCTCCTTCACCAGGTGTCCGGAAAGAGTCCACGTCTCAGGAGCATGGGTTTGAGTTAGTCCACATCCAGGTGGAAACAGGTCCTCGGCGGGCTATATACTGGATCCCTTGGGGAGATGCTGAGGGTGTTTCTTTCAAATGACTGAGGGAGATCCTAGGAAACCACCAAGGGAATGCGTTGGTCCCTGACTGAACGACAGCAAAGCCTAACCCAGCAATGTTTGGGTTTGTTTTCTGGTGTTAAAATGAAATATCTAGCTGGGTGTGGTGGTGCACACCTGTAATCCCAGCACTCAGGAGGCTGAGGCAGGAGGGTCACCACTAGTTTGAGGCCAGCCTGGACTATATAGCAAGACCCTGTCTCAAAAGAAAACACAACAGGGCTGGGGATTTAGCACAGTGTTTCCACCGCCTGCCTCACAAGCACAAGGTCTCAAGTTCGATCCCCAGTACCAAAAAAAAAAAAAAGAAGAAAAAGAAAACACATCAAAACACAAAATACCTAAGTGAGTTATACAAGTGGAAATGTTTAATGACTCACAATGTCGGAGTTCAATGTCGATAGCAGCATCAGTTTTACCCCTGGTAAGAGCTCTACTGTGGAGGGCCTCACCATGTGAGAAACATGCCTGGAAGAAACCACATGGTCAGACAGGAGCCCGGGGCTCACACGCAGATGTACCCGCTTTATAACGACCCACTCTCCAGAGACCTAACTCGGTCCCAGACCCTAGTCACCGTCTTTGCTGGGGGCGGGGCCCCCCGGACCGGTCACTCGCAGGAGGCCAACTTCTCAAAGGTGCCGTCATCTCAGCGCTACCATGCTGGGCCCAGGCTCCCAGCCTCTGGAGGCCGCGCTCAAACGGAATGAAGATACAAGCAGACCCTGGAGGGCAGACCTCCTGGCTTCGGGAGGAGGCGCTCACCTGACCCGCTGCTGCCTGGCCGGGGCTCGGAGAAAAGCAGACCTCGCCTCGCTCCGGCCCTCTCCTGCCTCTGCTGCCCACGGCCAAATCCCAGCTCCTCACAGACGCAGTCCCCGCGGGCAGAATGGAGAAGGGCAGAGAGCAAATCCGAAGGGAAGGAACGAGGCACCCCTGGGGTGTCCAGAAAACGTTTGCGAATCAAGAGGAAGCCGGTGCGATGCGATTCGGAAGGAGCTCGGAGAATGTCGGCTGGAGCGGCGGTTCTGGGTTCTGAGCAGTGGCCGAAGCACAAGCAGCGCTCACGCTCAGGCAAACCCTTGCCTCCTGACCGCGCCCCACTGCTCCGGCAAGGGCCAGGGCGCGACTGCTCTCCCCGTGGGCTCCCTGATCCCCCGGCCGGTGAGGGGGAGAGGCGCGGCCGGGCGTCCTCTGGCTGACCCTCCTCACCCGCCGGCTGTCAGTCCCGCATCCCTCTCCAGGCCAGGCCGTGCGTGTCTGAGTGCGCGGAGGACAAGACTTCAAGTGGCTGCGTTTGGTCAGCGGCGGTGTCCCTGGCCGCTGAGTCCTCCGCTCCTCGGCATGACAGGTGTTTCTAGTGCTGCTGTGTGCGTGCGAGGCGCCAACCGTGCGAGAAACAAAGAAATGCCAGCAGCTGGGGGCGGGCCGCTCTTCCTCTGCCCGACGACCTCGAAGACCTGGACGACCTCGCACTTCTGAGCAGCACGGCCTGAGCCCGGCCACCGAGCCTGCTGGGCAAGCTCGCAGCCGCCCCGCTGCAGCCTCGGCCCTGGAGCGCCTTCGTGCATCTCCCTGTTTAACTTTCGGTGGTGTTTTGGACAGCCTGCTTGGTCTTTTCCTAGCTCCCTCACGACCCTCCCTTTCCCCCTCTTTTTCCTTTCCCACCCTTCTACTTCCCTCCTCCCCTTCGCTTCCTTCCCCTTTTCTCTTTTCTTGTCCTTTTGTTATCTGCCCAGCACTCCCCGCCCGCCTTTGCCTCTCCCCGCTCAGCGTCCGGCCGCGGTCCCCAGCCTGTGGCTGCTGCTCCAGTCCCCAAACTGCGGACACAGGGCCAGGGTGTGCTTCGCAAGGTCTTCGCTCCTTTTCTCCTTGTGGAGACACACTACCCGACGCGCAGAGTTCGGGGAGGAAAGGCTTCTTTGGCGCACACTTCGTGGCGGTTTCGCTCCTCGGCGAAGGCGCGGAGTCCGGAGGGCGGTGCCCGGGGCCGGCTCTGTCGGAAACTGCAGTCAGAGGCCGGGCCGGGTCCGCGCAGACGGGGAGAAGCGCGGAGACCGCCTGGCGCGGAGCCTGAAGAGAGCCGGGCCTAGCGAGACAAACGTGGGCAGCAGCCCGAGGTCGGGGAGCC
The DNA here is from genome assembly GCF_053883595.1 of Heterocephalus glaber. NCBI lineage: Eukaryota > Metazoa > Chordata > Mammalia > Rodentia > Bathyergidae > Heterocephalus > Heterocephalus glaber. Next base: position 40,467,871 of record NW_028258377.1, on the reverse strand, counting down.
CAGAGAGGCCTGAGGCCCAGCCCGCCCGGAGCACGCCGCCCCGCCCCGCCCCGCCCCTCCAGCCCCGGCTCCTCGGTGCCTCGCTCCGTGCCTCGCTGCCGCCTGCTCGGTACCAGCTGAGCGGCTCCAGTGCAGTCCTTCCGGTTGGCTGGAGCCTGGCCGCGTCGTGACCTTCGGACAAATCACCCCTTTCAGGGCCTCGGCGGCCGCCACTCGGGACCCCTCCTGAAAATCCAGGAGCTGCTCACCTCTCCTTGTTCCCAGTAAAACTCCCAGCCTCTTCCCATGGTTTGTGGCCCTTCTCCGCGAGACCCCCGGCCTGGCTCGCTGGCCACCTCCCAGGTTGGGAGAGCAGCGCAGCGGAATCGGCCCGGCACCAGGGGGCTCCTGGTTAGCAGGTCCCTCTCGGGCCTGGCCGCGCGGGTCTCCTGGGGTGGCTGGTGCGGTGAGCGGCCTTCCTGCGTCCGTGCCACGACCTGCGGGGGCCAGGCCGCGTCTCTGGTGTGGGGGCGCCCTGTGCGGGGACGCACGGAGCGCCCGGCAGGTTTGCTCAAGTGAGGACCTGACTGCCACCTCCTCGGACGCTGGCTCTGAGACCCTCCACGCCCCGGTGCGGGCCCTGTGTCCTGAGGCCCGCCTGTGACCCTCACCCCGCTGCCCTTCCTGGGGCTGACAGTGGGGTCTGTGGTGCCCATCAGTGCAGGCAGGGTCCCCTACATGTCCAGGCCCCCAGCACACAGTGGGGGTCAGCAGCTGATGGCAGTGGGTCGATGGTTCCAAGCCCAGCATCCTGGGTCAGGCTGGCCCTTGGTCCCATGTGCTCCCACAGCCACTGCCACGTTGTGATCCCGGCCTTTGGGACTGTGTGTGTGTGTGTGTGTGTGTGTGTGTGTGTGTGTGTGTGCGCGCACTCCCGGGAGCTACTGTGCGCACCTTGGTTCTTGCCGGGATAGCCAGTGTGGGACAGAGGGTCCCACCTCCCCTTGGGTCCCACGGCCTTCTTACTTCTCGCAGGGCCTCCTAAGTTACCCAGCCTGGCCTTCAGCTTGTGGTGCCCTGCCTCGCGCTTCTGAGTGTCTCAGATTGCAGGTGTGCACCAACACACCAGGCCTGCCTGGCTTCTTTCCTTCCATCCACTCCTCTCTGGAAACTAGGAGCTTGCCTTTCCCCTCGTGTGTGTATTGTTTTGTGCTGAGCGTTGTGGTCAGTTAGGGAGAGGCCCGTGTCCTCGCTTTGGAGGTCTCTTTTGAGCCTGTCTCCAGTGTGACTTGGCTCCTTGATGTTCTGGTGTGTGCGCAGCTGTTCAGCTCGACACATTGGGCCAGCCCTGGTCACCACTTCAGGGAGGGAACAACTGCTGGCTGTACCAGCATTGCAGTATCGTTATGTAATAATCATACAATTTAATCCTTGCTTAAAAATGTCACACTTTTTCAATAACTCAGGTAGACAGTAAGATAGTACTGGTGATAAGTAGGTTGGGATGTAGAGGATGAAGAAAGGAAAAGGGAAGAAATAAGGAAAAAAGAAAAAAGAGACTACCATGAACTAGAAAACAGGATTTGGTGATATTATTTTTATATTTGGAACGGGGAAAGAGGGAGAGGGGTTTGAGAAATTATTTTCAGGAGTGGGGAAAAGGAAGAAGAGGAAGGGAAGTCTGGGTGGAGATTTCAGGACGCGGTAGACAGCCAGAGGCGGGGAATAGGCTGATGGAATGCTGGTGGTGAAACCTTCACCCACGGCGCTGGGAGGGCTCGCCTGACAGGACCGTGAAAGGCGCTAGGCAAGCTGAAGCAGTAATTCACCGTACTGTCCGCTTCACAGATAGAAACACCCCACCTATATTCTAAAGTAGGGAGGAGAACTAAATAAATACATGAAGGAATTTTAAAATCCACTGTGCTCATCGTATTTAAGGAGGGAAGGAGGAGGAGGAGGAGGAGGAGGAGGAGGAGGAGGAGGAGGAGGAGGAGGGGAGGTATCCCAGAGAGGGTGAGAGCACAGTGAGCAGAGGAGGAAAAAGGAGTTTAAGTGGGGTGTGCTGCGGAAGGTTGCCTGACTTCCTACCAAACCAGAGAACCGGTTCAGCTCAGCCTTGAAGTAGCCCTTGGCCTGGGAGAACTTCCTGGGCCTGGGTGAGGAGCTCTGGACACAGAGCTCACTGTGAGTCACAGTCTCACATTGTGTTGGGAGTATTTGTGTGACACAAGCGCCCGGGTCGTGAGAGGGGAGCTGAGTGAGAGGGGAGGAGTGAGCGTAGGTGAAGCGTTGCAGAGGGGACAGGGAGACCAGGACAAATTCATGATGAAACCACATGGCTAATTTAGTCAGCCTTACGCAACAGCCCTGGCCTGGCCGGGGAACCTGGGGCTGCTGGGCGGGCGGGCTGCTGTGTGCTTCTGTGTGTACCGGCATCTGAGCTGTTGCTCTTGCACTGCGTTTCCCACTGCCGCTCCTCTGCTGGGCTGCTTCTGCTGTATCCCACAGGCTTCGGTGCGCTGTGCTCCCATTGTCCTTTGTTTCAAGAAATTTAAATTTTCCCTTATAAATTTTTTCATTGGTTCAGTGATTGTCCAGGAGCATAGTGCTTGATTTCCTGTGCTTCTATAGTTTCCAAAGTTTTTCTTGTTATTGGTTTCTGTTTTTATTGATTGTGGTCAGAGGAGATACGTGATATGATTTCAGTTTCTAAAAAACGTAAGCCAGGAGTTGGCATGTGGGGTCGGAGGCTGCAGCACCTCCAAGGGCCCGAAGATACTCACAAGATCTGCAGGGTGGGGATGGGGCGGGGTGAGCAACACAGTCAAGCACGGGGGAGGCAGCCGGAAGTGGAAGCCCACCCGGCAAGTTCTTGTATCCAGGTGTTTAGAAAAAGCAGCAGGGCCACCTCTCCACTTGGGCACTGCTTACAGCCAGGGCAGGGAGCACGCCACCCTGGCCAAGTGGGGCCAACCTGGCAGCACTGCCCGCTGCCCGCCTCTCTTCCCACTGGGAGCTGGAAGCCAGAGAGCAAGACACTCACAAGTGAGGGCCTTCTCAGACCAGGGCACGAGGGACAGTGTAAGGCAGAGGGCACTGGGAGGGTGGCAACTGAGTCGGGGCTGGCAGGGAGCCCTGGCCAGACAGGAGCCTGCGCAGGGCACTGGAGTCAAGCAGTGAGGAATCCGAGGGTCATGGGAGCAGCACCAGAGTGGGCTCTCCCCTCACCCCCAAACGCCACCAAGCTCTGTGCCCGTGTAGTGTTCCGTCCGCTGCCAGCTTTCACGGTGCCCCTGAGCTCGGCGCCCATCCTGACCCCCACCGCCCACCAAAAGTTGCTGAGCTGTGCGCCTGGGGGAGCCCCTGCTCATTGCCCCCAAATGCTGCTGAATTCCAGGCAGGAGGCCCTCTTCCACGGAGCCCGAAAAGCCACTGAGTTTGTGGGCCACTCAGGAAGTCCTTGTGAGGTACAGAGTCTGGTGCAGGTGGGAAGCCAGACAGGAGCAGCGTGGTCAAGTCTCACGTGGCGCACTCAGCTGGAGGGGCACAGAAAGAGCAGACAGTAGACATCATCTCCTGGAAGAAATCTTTGCTCTGGCCACGCGCTTGTCACGTGACTTGCTCCCCACTGGATCACCATGACCTAAGCAGCTATCCTTGTAACCTTATTGGCTGATCATAGCTTTACCCGATGTTGTACGCGTGCGGTGGTGCTTTATAAAACTTCCCCTGAAAAGGGGGGTTCTCAGCTACCCATTCAGGACCCCACTGCCGCTCAGGAGCCATCCTCTCAATAAACATTTCCTACTCTCAACCTCCGTTGTTCCTAGAATTCATTCTTTGATTCTAGAGAACATGAACTCAGCATATCAGAGAGCTAACCGGTTGGGAATGATAATACTTCCCTTATATCACTTAGAGGCCATATTTCATCACCTATATCATCCCTGTATCAATATGAGTGGAGTTCACACCGGCACCAACTAAGAGGACCCATCCTGTCCTCATTCCTGTCCACCAAGAGAAGCCACTCAGGGAGGACAATGACCTCTTCTCCCTCCCCAACCCACCTCTGCCACAAGATCAGAAACCTAGGAGTGTGTCAGAGCCCGTGCCCACACACGAGCATGTAACTAGATGCAGAGAAGAATGTTGTTTAGGGTGAACTCTGGGAAAACGGTGCCAGGAACAGCAGATGTTCTCTGGCATGGGAGATAACATCCAGGGAGCATTGCACGTGACGCGCCTTCTGTTCCTGGGACCTTGACTCCCGAGGGGATGAGTATTCTGCTTTGGGAAAGCTCAAGATTAGGTATGAAAGCTTTCAAGATGTTATTTCTAAGAAAACAGCCTCAAGGCCTTGGTTGTAAAACTCCCACGTGTCTCATGCTCTCGCATTGTACACCGCCTCAATCAAAGACGCGGGCCACAGAGACGAGCTGCTGTTTCTCCTTGTGAGCTGCAGCCCTCTGCTCGCCCACGTAACTGCATTCTCGTGGTCTGACTCTTCTTCGCGTCCCTAACAACTCCAACAACTAGACACCAGGGCTTCTGAGGGATAGAGTCAGTTTTACAAATGCCACAGCGGGTCAGATGGACGTTTGGAGAGCAGACTTACATGACAAAGGCTGTGCCACTGGATGGGCCCCTGGTGTGTGTCGCTCTCCTCCTGCCTCTTCCCCCCATCTCTCTCCATCTCCACCAGCTCCGCAGCAGCCCAGGCCCCAACACCACTCCTTCCGTCAGCCATCGCCTCCTCATAGGACTCCCTGCTCCTCCCTCTTTTTGGTCACCCGTTCTCCTTACAGACCCAACACGCAAACTCTGTGTCACAACTGCACGTCCCGGCCGGCCTCTGCCCTTGTCTGAGGCCCATCTCCACACTCACAGGACTCAGCCACCCTGGCGCCTTTGGCTCCCGGAACTCTGTCACGGTCCCCCAGCCTTCTCTCTGACACCCGCTCTCCCAGGCCACACTGCCTGCACCTCATCCGTAACACTTAGCCCCCAGCTTGCCCGCAGCTGCCTCCCTTCCCAGTCTTGGCCCAGGGGCCGCCTCCTCCCTATCATCCTCCATAACTGCAGCAAGTTCATTCCCCTCAATGAGCTGCAATTTGTAATTGCATGTCCTTGGTTTTTGTTCACTTCCCCGTTAGACTGTTGTATTAGTCTCCTTCCCACTGATGGGATGAAATACTGACACAACTGAAAAGAAGAGAGGTCTATTTTGGCTCAGAGGTTTCAGTCCACCGTCGTCGACTGGCTCAAAGGCAGAAACTTCACGGTGAAGGCACAATGGAGGAAAGCAGAGAGCAGGGAAGAGCCAAGAAAAAGAGAACGAGAAGGTGCCTTTGAAGGAATGCCCCTGAAGGACCTATTTCCTCAAACTGGACCCCATCCTAATAGCCTATTTGGTTATCAATGTCAATAGATCCATCCATTGATGAGGTCAGGACCCTCACGGTCCACTTGCCTCTCCAGGCTCCATCTCTGAACGTTGCTACGTGGAGAACCAAGGCTTCAGTACGTGAGTCCTTAGGGGGACAATTCATATTTAAACCAGGACACCGTGTCCTCTACCGAACCTTCACTGCCTCCCCATTAGGCTGTGAGCCAGCTCACAGAGTGTTAGGGACTGAATATGTTAGTCTGCCAACATTCGTATGTTGAAGCCCTAACCCCAAGGTGGTTGTATTTGTAACTGGGGCCTTTAAGGAAGCAAGTAGTTATCTGAGGCCAGGAGGATGAGTCCCCAGTCTGACAGATTAGAGTCCTTAGAAGAAGAGACACTGGTGAGAAAGGGCCCACCCTGTCATGTGCACGCACCAAGGAAAGGCCACAGGACGGAGGGAGAAGGCGGGAGGGGGTCCTCCCCAGAACTGAGCCCAAAGAGCCCGGCCAGGGAGTTCCAGCCTCCAGAACCGTGAGAGAGTAACTGTCATTTAGACCACCAGCTGATGGAACTGTTCTCACAGCTATACCCAGGAAGCCACTTCCCCACTCCTGCTGTGGCAGGGGTTCACCAAGGGCTGATGTAAGCAATGAGTGAATCTTCCATTCATCTTGCAGTCAGAGCTCTAAGAAGTGGTGAAAGCAATGGGGCTCAGAACTCAAGGGACCAGCCCGGGTCACAATCCCAATTCCACCCTCAAGTCGCCATTCACTCACGGTGTCCCTTCCTCTCCCTGGGCCTCGGTTGCCCAGTCAGTAAATCGTACAGCTCCACCTCCAGCCCTCGGAAGCTCCCTCTGGTGGTAGGATGAGCTGGTAACCGTGGCTGTCCTCTGGGGACTGACTCTTCCCTGGGAGCCATACTTTGTCCTTTCCTCCTTCAGCCCTCACTCCTGCCTACAGACCCATCCATCACCGTTTCATAGTCGAGGAACACTACGGCAGGGGGTGGCAATCTCCAAAAGGGATGAGGAAGGTAACATTAAGATGCTGTCTTTATCCTGAGGATATGTCTTCCCCGCTTGAGGGGACTGAAATGCTCCATCTTGTAGAAAACAATAGAGATGCTATAAAGGTGCTTACAGAGAGAAACGGGAATTGGCCTTATGTGCCAGTCCCTGACGATTATTTGGAAATTGATTGGTGCCCGAAATGCCAAAGTCCAGAACCACATAAACGGTGCAAGTGGAAGGGCTTTTAACTGTGTTCGAGTCTCCACCATGCACTGCACGGGAGAGAATCACAGAGATGCCTGACCTGCAGCTTCGAGGCGCCTTCCTTGGGGTCTGGAGCTCGAGTCTGCCTCTGGACGGACTGGGCCCTGTTAGGCGCACGAGGGGCGCTTGGAGCCTTTGTTTCTGCATGTGTAGATGGGTGAGAAGGGCCCGTCTCATGTAACACACGCACTCCAGCACTTGCTGCCTGGTGGACTCAACGCCTAGGGTTAGTACCACTCCCTGAGGGTGTGCAGAAAGGGCAGCCGAGGATGCAGCCACGGACTCCGGGAAGGCTCATGGGGAACAGGGATGGAGTGATGAGCTCCCATCTGCGTACCAGTCTGGTATTCATACCCACCGATCACACAGCCTCAGGTGAGTAATTTTTTAGCTTTCTGCCTAGGCTGTCTAATTCTAACTAAAAAAGACTTATTGTGGCACTATTTACAATAGACGAGGTGGGGAAGCAATGCCTAAAGGAAATGAGGTAGGTATACGCAATGAAATGCTAGTTAGCCACAAAAAGGATGAAATCTTGTTGTTTGTGGCAATAGGATGATGTTAAGTGAAGCCAGCCAGGCACAGAAAGACAAATATCACACAATTTCCTCCATAGGTGGACTCTTAAAAACAGACAGAAGTAGAGAGCAGAAGGATGGTTACCAGAGGCTGGGGAGGGGACCAGGGAGAGATTGGTTAGCAGGTACAGAGCCTGACCTGGACAGGAGGAAGAATTCCAGTGCTCTCTTCCACAGAAATGATGAGCGTCAACAATGCTGTGCAATTTAAGATATCTAGAAGAGGGGATATGGAGTTATTTATCACTACTAGTGCATGTGGGCAATACGGATCGGGCAGTTCACTTTGGTATTTGGTAAATATCCAGCCTGTCTTGATCTCTTTCTCTCCTGTGACCCTCTTTCCCCACTGCTGATCCCCTTCCTTATCTCAAAAGTCACCTCTAGTTTTTTGTCATCTCTTCTTTATATTCATTTATTTGGTCTCTCATAAGAGAAAACATGCGGAATCTAACTTTGTGAGTCTGTTTTATTTCACTTACCATGATGGTTCCAGTTCCACCCATTTCTCTGCAAATGACATAATTTATTTTTCTTTATGACAATAATACCCCACTGTGTGAATACACCACGTTAGAAGAGAGGATTTTGACTTTCTCATGTCAAAGAAGTAAGGAATGTTTGAGATGATAAGTAACCTAAATATCCTGAGTCGATCAGTAGGCAATGTATAACCATCAAAGCATCACGTCCTACTCCATGGAGGTATAATTATTATTATCTGTCAGTGTAAAAGCTGGGGGGAAGCACTGGGGTGTGGCTCAGTGGCAGAGTGCCAGCCTCACATGCCGAAGGCCCTGGGTTCAGTCCCTGGCACCACCGAAGCACAGGGTGGGCAACGCCTCCCACCGCACCAAACAGCGAAGCCCACATTTTAGTCAGTATCAGAGTCACCTGGAGAACTCAGTAAACACTGAAGGCTCCATGCCACTGCAAGTCTCAGCCTGTGTTATTGTCTCCCCTAACGGACTGTTTTATATATGCCAAGTTTCAAAACTATTACAAAAGGGTGAAAGAAATAGGCTCTTTGATAAGGCCACAGGGTCATGAAAATTAGCACCATTAATTAAATATCCTCTGTCCTGCTTTCTTCAGAACTGTCAGGTATGCCGCTGTCCCCTCCCGTTGCTCAGCCCTGCCCAAGGAAGGCTGAGCCTGCACCCCAGCTTTACACAGGACCCCATCTAGGTCCCTCAGTCCTCGGCCCTTGGAAGTCATCTCTACAACCTCATACCCGCTTCACAAAGGGGAACTGGGGCTGGAGGAGGGACAGCGCCCTTCTCAGGATCCAGTGGCTTCCTGGTGGATCCTCAGTGGAACCCACAGCTCCAGAGGCCCGAGTGATGTTGGAAAGGCTGATTTTGGAGCCACACCCTAGGAGACGCCCTCCTGCCTGCTGAGCACTGGCTATGAGTTGAGGGTCTGCAGCCCGAGCCCTGCCCAGCAAAGTCACTTTTCGCTGAAGATGTCTGGGAGGGATTCCAGCAGCCTCCTTCCAAAGGGTCTGAAGATGAACTCAAGGTCCCTCTCGATCTGGAGAGGAAAGCAGAGTCTGACTCATCTGCAAACCTCACAAGCCCTTGACAATTCTGCTTTATTGGTCGTATTGCTCGAGCTGGAACAACTTCTATCAGTGAGGCAGGATCTAAGATTAGACTCAAAGTGTGGAATCTCAATTGCAAGTTACAGAGCACAGCGGCTACTAGAAAACCAGGAATAGCCCTGCTGCATGGCGCCAGAGAAGGTAAGAGAGGACATTTCACAAACCACACCGAGTGCTTCTGGAGGGCGGGGCCAGCGTTTAAACCAAGACCGGCCGGAGTTTGGGGTCTGGCAAGTACTGGCTGTGACCTCTGGCCAGCTATTCCTCACCACTCTGAGCCTCAGTTTCCACGTGTGCAGAAATGATGTAACGATGCCACCCAGAAGTAGCTAGGTTTGGGGAGCCTGGGGCTTATGCCACTGGGTACGGCAGGAGGAGCAATTAGGGAAAGGAAGAGTATCCTTTAGGAGCAACAAAATCACAAATTCAGAATTGCACACGAGACCTTCCATGAAGCCTCATGGCAGGGAGCGGCCGAGAACTCTGTCCTAGACCTACCATTTAGCAGCGAGACGATTTCAGCAAAAGTGCACAGGAAGCCTTCAGGGAATGTCAGTGCTGGGAATGAGATTGTGAGGAAGGGTGCTGTGGCTGGAGTAAAATGCTATGATTCCGTGGGGAGAGGAAATTTGGGTTCATTCATCTGCACTGAGCAGAGATAATGACAGAGAAAGGGATCAGAGAAACGCTAAAGGCCTTGTCTAGCCACAGAGGTCTGTCCTCAAAGTCGTATGTAACTTTCAGCAGGTCACACCCTCTCCTGCAGCCACATCTTGCCCAATAAAAGGCCACTGGGAGTTGCTCGATCTCTGCCGCCTCCTCCTCCTGAGCAGCCCCGTCTTCTAGCCATGGCGCCGTACACAGCTGAAGTGCAGTTAGGAGGGCAGGGCCTTTTCCTTTTCCTTCCAACCTCAGGAAGGGGAGCTCCCAGGTGGAAGCTTTAGAGCAGACCGCGGAAGCCCACGGGGGCGGCCCAGGACTGTGAGATGCACAGAGAAAGAGGGATCTGCAGCTGTTTTCTTGGGAGCAGAGACAGGATATCAGTTCAAAACCCTGACAGGTTGGGCTCTGGTCCCAACTCTGTTACTTTCTAGTATGATCCCGGCCAGATGCCTTTACTACAAAGCCTCAGTTACTTATAGGATTAATGAGAAAATACAGATGAAACAGGTGGAGGAGAGGTGGAGGAGTGTCCATCCCTTAGCTATTGAAACCACCAGGTTGTGAGTGCCGTTGCCATCCCTGTCATTGGGTGATAGCAGGAACGCTCTGGACCCCTTCCCAAATCCTCCGCCCTGGCCTCCTCCTCCCTGGCCTCCTCCTCCCAGGAGTCCCTCCTCCACTGGCTTCTCCGGGCTGGAGGAGGAGGCGGGGCCCCATTCCAGCCTGGCCAGAGCAGGCTGGGCATAAGCCACAGAGCTGGGCTTGCACCTGCACTGGTCACTCTTCCCACTGCCCCCTCCCAGCCTGAGCTCTCTCTTCCGAAGCAGTCATGCCTGTGACAAAGAATGCCGAGGGCCCCCAGGAAGCTGCCACCCTCAAACTGGACCTTATGCCGTCTCCCAAAAGTACCAAGAAGCTGCAGAACAAGGATTCCGGTTTCTTAGACGGAAGCTCCTCAGAGTCCTCGGGTCTGGAGAAGACCAAGGGAATAACGTGAGTGCTGTTTTCTGCCTTCCAGCCCGGATGTTGTGCATTAGCCAGGACCTGGAGGCGGCCGTGTCTGGTCCTCAGCCCACTGTGTGGATGGGAAACCAAGGAGGCCGGGGTGCAGTCGGAGGCTGTGTCGAATGACGGACGAAGGGGCAGGAGAGGGAACAGAAAAGCCCTTAGGGGGATACATGGGGAAACTAAGGCCCAACTGCCAGGCTGTACACGGAGCCCCGAGGTCAGCAGCTAGAGCCGAGGGCTGGCTCTGAAGTCAGGGTTTTGTTCCTGACCAGTCGTGTTGACCCCGAGGAGGGAGTCGCATCCCGGCTTCTTGGCCTCGCTGACAGCCAAGCACGGCCTCCTCTGGCAGCGAGCAGGGCTCCTTCCCGAGAGCTGCAGTGCGACGTCGGGAAGCAGTGTGTGGGTCACTGGCTTCCCCACTCCCTAGGGCAGGGCCACTGGAGGACGTGCACGGGGCTTTCCGAGTGCGCCAGGGCTGCAGCTCCCCTTCCTGCACCTGACCCCACTGATGAACCAGTTCGGCTAGTTCACCTGAGGAGAAGAGGCGCTGGGCAGGAAGGTGGGGTGGCGCTGCCGCTGTGAGGAGGAGGTTGGGACACCACCGTGGCAGTAGAAAGAGCACTGGACGGAGAGTCAGAAGGCCCAAGTCCGAGTGGCACCTCTTATTGCTTCCCTGCTGTCAGACTCGGTGTGGTGAATTAAAGGCTGACTGACGTTCATGGAAACTAAGTGGGGATGAGAGGCCGGGCAGCCGGGAGGGAGACGGTGTCTGAGAGGACGCCCCTCTCCATGGCTCCCTGCTGGGCCACTCTGGGGGCGCAGCCTCTGCTGCACGGGGGTCTTTCTCCGACAGAGGCTCTGGTGCCCTAAACGGACACCTGGTTTTGGTACAATTTCACAAGTGGGAGCCAGAGGGGATCTTGAAGCCCGGTGGCCAGGTCAGTGTGACACCTGTAGGCTCAGCCCCTTGGTTGGAATCCCCACTAGCTGCTTACTCCCTTGATTGAGCAAGTGACAGAACCTCCCTGCGGCCGTGACATGATAGCTCAGTCCTCTCGGGTTGGGCCCTCAGGTTCCTGGACAACATAAAGGCCCCGCAGTGCCTGTCCACTCCGGTGATGATGACCCACGGTCACAGAAGGATTTAGGTCTAGAGCCCGGGCCTTCTGGCTGCCATCCAGAGTCTTGCATGACTAGAAGTTGAGTTAGCTTGTGGGTGGCCACAAGCTAAATTCTGATTTCCGAAGTCCTTTAGTTAGAACTTTCCTAAGTGGCCCATTCACCTTTTCCCAGTTGCCAAACAAGCCCATCAGAGGGGGCCACAGGGTGCATGCGTCGGCGGCCGCGCAGTCAGCAATGTTGACGCCCACAGCAAGGGGGACAGGCATGCGGGCACTGGACGCTCCACCCCCTTCCTCCCCAGCTGTTCTCTGTAACCCTCGTCAAGCTGGAGGACTGAAGGGTTTAACGTAGAGACGGGGGATTCGGGGCAGTCCTTTCCAAATCTCATTATTCCTAGCACCTGCAGGGTTCACCAAAGCTGAGCACAGTGCCCTTAAGCAGTGGCTTTGAGTCTTAACCCCTGGTTGGTCCAGTTCCAAAGAACAGGCTCCTTCCAGAAGCCCTGCTGCTTTTCAGACTGTCTCCTACCTAGAAGGCACCTCTGGGGGATTCCCAAGGCTTCTCTAGTCGTGGGCGTAAACCCAGGGCTTACCTCGGGTGCAGCTTCGAGGAGTAGAAGTAGGCTTGCTTTGTGATCCACCGCTGAGAGCTTTTCCCCAGAACTTTAGAGTCCGTGACCTCTGGACCAACCTTCACCGAGGTCTCAATGAAAGAGTGGGTGTTTCCATTTCTGTTTGGGGGTGGGGACCGCCATTCCCCAGCTGAGAGGAAAAAACCTTCTGGAGCCCAATCCCCAAAGGACCAATGTCATCTGCCCTGTTTGTTCAGAAGTCACGGTGACTCTGCTTCCAGCCTGCCCCATTCCCTTTTCCCTGTTTCTACCATTAGTTTGTGACCTTGATCTAGGACCTGCCCCAGCTCTGAGCCTCAGTTTCCTCCCTGATGAAACAGGGCCGCCCCTTTACTCACTGTCTGGGCCTCAGAAGGGAGCGCAGCACGAGTGAGCATGCAGAACAGCACCTGGCGTCGCCCTGGTTCAAATCCTGGCTCTGAATTATATCCTTGGACAAATCATCTTTAGAAATCTCCCTGCCTCAGTTTCTCCACCTGCAAAGACTTCATAGTCTTGACAAGAAGATAAACAGATGAAATAAGTATACAGTGCCTAGCATGGTGTCTCATCTGGTGAGCACTGCAAGGGCGTGTATTGAGTGTTAGCTGCGGAAATGGGAGCAGTTCTGGGTAAAGTGGGGTAGTTGGCCCCCTAGAGGGACCCGGATGGGCCAGGGAGGGACTCGGGGACCAAGAAGGGACCAGGAGTCTCGCTGCCCAGTTTAGCCGGGGTCCACCTGCTGCTGCCGAATCTCTCACCTCCTATCACCGTCCTCCCCTGCAGAGCGTTCCAGACCCTGGTTCACCTGGTGAAGGGCAACATGGGCACAGGGGTCCTGGGCCTCCCCTTGGCAGTGAAGAACGCAGGCATCCTGGTAAGAGGGCGGCCGCTGTGGCACAGAGTAGGCGGGGCTCTGACAGTGTAGGATGCTCTGCAGTGGCAGCCTCTCCAGGAGGCTAGGTGGCCCAGACCTGGACTCAGCCTGCCAGCCCGGGGCTCAGTTCTGGCTCTGCCACAGGCTCCTGTGGTCCTGGCAAGTCGCCGGGCCACTCCCAGGCCTGTCTCCTCTGTCAAACACAAGGGTTGGGCTATGACCAGTTCTCCAGTTGTGCTCTGCAGAGCCTGGGTCTCTCTGGGCGCACCAACAGAGGTCACCAAGGGGGTATGTGGCCAGGATCCTGGGTCCCCCACTCCCACAGAGTCCCGCTGGATTGCTTTCTGCACTCTATTAGAAGTCTACCTGGGATTACATTTGAAAGAATAGCTGTTCCTGCTAAAAATGGCTTGGAAACAGTTTGGTGGAAGCTCTTTGTTTCCAGTGGTACCTGTGCGACTGACTCACTGCTCTTTGTAAGTCTGCTCTCTTCTCTCTGGCCACCCGCCTGCTGTCCTCCAGGTCGGCCCACTCAGCCTGCTGGTGATGGGCTTCGTTGCCTGCCACTGCATGCACATCCTGGTCAGGTGTGCCCAGCACTTCTGCCGAAGGTGAGGAGCACAGTGCCCCGGGGCAACTCCACAGGTACTGGCTCTCAGGGCAACCCAGACACACCCTACATGTAGGGGGTACACTCTGGGAGGCTGAAGCAGGAGGACCGCAGGTTTGAACGCAGCCTGGGCAGCTTAGAGATTCAATGAGACCCTGGCTCAAAAGCAAAAGGGGTGGAGATACAACTCGGTGCGAAGCCCCTGAGTTCAATCCCCAGTACAAAAAGAAAAAATTACTTCTTCATTTTCCCCAAGAAGGGCAAGAAAAGAAGAGCATTCCAGGGCTGGGAGCTCAGCGTAGGCGGTCACCGAGCTTACCTGCTGGCCCCCTGTAAACTGGAGCCAAAGGCCCTTGCCCCACCCTGAGTGGCCAGGGGTTTCTGTGGCTATGGAGCCTGCCATACCCTGCGAGGCCTTGCTGTTACTCTAGCTGTGCCCGAGGCAGTTACCGTGAAGGGAAGAAGCGCCATGGGGTGACTGCCAGGGGTCCGAGCATCAGACCTCGGCCTGTGGCCACTGTGCCCCACACATTCCGCTGTGTCCCACCTTGCTCTGGTGTCGGACGTGAGTGTGTGACGTGTGGCTGCACGTGTGCTCTCTCCTGCAGGCTCAACAAGCCCTTTATGGACTACGGGGAGACGGTGATGCTCGGACTGGAAGCCAGCCCCAGCGTCTGGCTCCGGAGCCGCGCCCACTGGGGGAGGTATCTTGCTCGGCCTTGGGCTGTGTCCTGTGAGGGGGGACCGGGCAGGGAAATGCTGCTGCTGGGGGCGGGTCCCCAAAAGGTGGCCTGTGTGGCACAGAATGTCAGGCCTTCCACGGGCAGGGCTCGCTGGCCAGACTGCTGCCTGTTCGCCTCCGGGGAGGGTGCTCAGTCCACTGAGACACGGCTGAAGTTACTCAAGTTACTCGCTCAGATTAAACCACTCTCGTCCAAGGGCTCCCCTGTGCCGGGTCCTGGGATGCTGCAGGGACCGAGGCAAACACCAGGCCTTGCTGTCACAGAGCTCATCAGTAACCGCCAGGATAAATGTCACAGAGAGGAGTAGTTCTTACCGCCCGATGTGGGGTGCGAGTGGAAGGGGCTCCCTGGCATGGAAGGGCCAGGCATTCTAAGGAAGACACCGCAAAGAACAAGGAGTCACTTGGGGGAAAAGAAGGCAGGGCCCTGGCTGACCGTCCAGGAAGAAGGAAGACCAGGTGTGAGGCTGCAAAGCAGCAAGGTACGCGGGACAGTGCAGGGACAGCAAGACCAGGAAGCCGGAGGGTGGACGGCAGGAGGTGAAGCCGGAGAAGGAGCCAGGGGCCAAGCAGGCCGCACATCCAGGTCGGCGGAACCACTGAGCTAAATCTCTGGCCAGTGTGCTTTTCTTGAAAGCAACCAGGAAGCCACTGGAGAGTTTTAAGCAGGAAAGTGACCGTGTTTGCATGGTTGGAAGATCTGTCCAGCTTCGACAGGGAGAAGAGATTGCGAGGGAGGGAGAGCGGACTTAGTCGGACCCGAGAGGGGCCGGACCGTGACCACACGGTGGCGAAGGCGGCTTGGCCACGCCGGTGGCAGTGGCGGGGAGGAAGTGTTGGCGTGGCCGGGGACTGGGTCCCGGGCCAAGAGGAAAGGGAGGATCCGGCTGACCGGGCCGATGGCGCGCTGTGGAGCTGTCCGGCAGGCGCCCGGAGCTGAGCCCCGCTCCAGGAGGAGACACGAAGTCAGGGCGGAAGAGTTCTCTGAGAGAAAGGATGGCCGTGAGGGGAGGAAGGGACCGAGGCTGCGAGGGCCTTTTGCTGGGCTGAGCTCCTCCCTGAGCAGTCCCCTGGGGTGACGCCGAGTCACCGCCTCCGTCCTCTGGTACTGAGGCTGAGCCTGCACCCCAGTCTTCCCGTGAGGCCCGCCGGCACCTCGCCATTGCCGGTCCGAGGCCTGCCGCCCTCGCCGCGGCCCCGCCCGCAATGGCCGTCTGCAGGCCGCGGTGGTGCCGCCTGCCTGAGGCCCAGGCTGCGCCACGGATGGGGTCAGCTCAGCCTCTGAGCGGACCAAGGAGACGGGGGGACAGCGGCGTCACCGGCGGGCGGCTTCGGCCGTCACGGCCCCTTCTTCTGCTCACTGTTGGGGTACAAGGGAGCTTCTGCTCCGTACGGGGCCTCGTGCCTCTAACTACCTCCTTTACGGTAACGTCTCTGCTGTAGGCCTTGCTGCTCAGCGTTTCAGTATGTTCACGCATTTCCATCTTAAAAATAATAAAGTTAGCCAGGTATGGTGGTACATGGCTATAATCCCCACACTGAAGGAGGCTGAGGCAGGAGGATCACAAGTTTAAGTGCTGCCAGGGCAACTCAGCAAAATCTTGTCTTAAAATTAAAAATTTTTAAATGACTGGGGGTGTAGCTCATTGGTTGAGTCCAGTGGGTTCTATCCGTGGCAGGAGATGTGGTATGGTGGACCAAAAGCATTCTCCTGTTCGCTGTGAGCGGTTCTGAGCCATTTCGGAAGTGTTCTACAAGCTGGGAGAGGCCGTACGGCATCCCACATGCCTCCTCCACTGTGGGCGCGGCAGGGCAGCAACCCGGAAACTCCTCTGCGCTGGGAGCAGTGGTATGGCAGTCCAGAGGTGCCCACCTCTTCGCTGGAAGTGGTTCTATGCCTGTTCAGAAGCCTCGTTTGAGCTTGGAGCTGGGTTCTATCCCTCCCAATACTAGAAAAAATTTTGATTAAATTAAAGCAGGTGTGGCGGGGCACACCTGTAATCTCAGCACTCTGGGAGGCTGAGTCAGGACGATTGCGAGTTCAAGCCCAGCCTGGGCAACTTAGCAAGACTCTGTCTCCAAATAAAAAATAGAAAAAGGAATGGGGATGTAGCTTAGTGCAAAGGCCCTGGGTTCAATCCCCATTATTTAATAATAACAGTAATAATAATAATAACCCTTCCTGGACCTTACAGCAGCCTACAGCCATCATCCTACCTTATATGCCACATACGGTTGTTCACACAGCACTTCCTGAATCGCAGGATGTGTCAGGCGGTGCTGTAGTCCCCAGGGAGGAGCCAGACAGATCCCGCCAGGACTGAGCGCTCTCCCGCTGGTGAAGGAAGAGCCTCCTTTTCCTCGGGTCCTCACACCCTTGTCGCTGCCTGGTCTCACTGTCCCACACCTGCAGGAAGCTCTCTCCTCGGCGCCCTAAAGACCTCGCTGTTGCCCTCCCTGGCCTGAGAACTCGTCGCGGAGGGAACGGTTAGGTTCGCTGCTCTCCCAGCGTCCTCTCCCCGCGCCGCCCCTCATCTCTGTCCTGGCTTTCTGACCGTCCCCTGCTGTGTGCTGAGCGTGTCTTGGTTTCTGTGAAACACCGGTGGTCCCGGGGTCTAGTGCACCACCTCCTCCTCCTCTCTCCGATGCTGACTGGCTGCCTCGGGGCTCTGGCTGCTGTCTGCTGTCTCCTGAAGTGGACTCCAGCTCAACGCAGGCACTGGATGCATCACTGCTTCCCTGTCCCTTCAAACGTGCTCTTCCTTCCCAGTTTCCCCTTTCCCCTGTCTGGGTCAGAAGCCCTAAGTCCTCTTGGCCTTCGCTCTCCCTTTGAGCCCGGAAGTAGGCGGTTCTCAGATTCCGCGAGTTCCAGTTTCCCAGCATCTTTTCAAGTGTTTCTCTCATCCTGATGCCATCTCCGTCCGGGCGGCTGCCTTCTTTCTCCCCCATTATTAGTATTGTCTTTTGGGGACCAAACTCGGGACCTTGGCAGGCAGCAGCACCAATGAGCTCAATCCCCGGGCCCATTTCTCCTCCATTATTGCAAGAATCTCCTCCAGCTCCTCTCTCTCCTCCAGCGGGCTCCACACACAGCAGCTCACGAAATCTGTCTGCTCCCTCTGCTGAGATGCTTTCTTCTTTTCCTGCTCCTCTTCCTCCTCTCCTTCTTTGTACTCTCCCTCTGCCTCTCTGCCAGTCTCCATCTGTCTCTGCCTCTCTGTCTCTGTCTCTGTTTCTCTCCTTCCCTAGGGACTTGCTCAGGCAGCGGTTTTTCTGAGAAGGTTCTCTGTCTTCCCATAATTTGGATAAAATGTCCTTCTTGCCGTGGCCCTTAATGCCACGTTATAATCTCCCAGGCTCATTTCTGTCCTCTCACTAGCCTGCGAGGCACCAGCGGGAGGGCCATGTGTCACTTCCGTGTCCTCACTGCCCAACTGGGTGTCTGGCACGTGGGAGGAAGAATACTTTACATGTTAAGGACAGCTAGTAAAACATTGCGCTTCCTGCCCTGCCTCAGCAGTAACCACGGAGAGGAAAGGAATGCCGCAGGGCCAGGTGGGGGAAGCTCTGGGCTTGAAGAATTTTACCATTCACTGTGCTCAGAGTGTGAGCGTGTTAGAGAACCACTTTTTAAAAAGAACTATTGTTACTTCATTCTTACTGCCCCTTCGTTGGTTGTGGTGGGAAGACGAGGGTGCTGGTACAGGGCCACCAAGTCCTGGGGACAGGGCACAAGGTCGAGGAGTAGAACTGAAGAGTCAGCTTCTTTATCACAAGTTTGTCTCTTTTCCTTTCTTCCAGGCACATCGTGAGCGTCTTCCTTGTGGTCACCCAGCTGGGTTTCTGCTGTGTGTACATAGTATTTCTGGCTGATAATTTAAAACAGGTACACTCTTCTAGAAAAGATGGTGGAGGAAGCATGGAAAAGCAGGCTCTTCTGGTAGTCACACATTTCTTCATCTGAGTCCTGTGTCCCCCTTAGAGACTGGATTTGTCAGAGAGCCCAGCCTCCAGCCCAGGGAGGCGTCTGGGCATGTGCATGTGGTTAGTTTTGCCATGGTACCCTTTGCCGAGGACCTTGGACTCCTCCTTGAGGTGGACCTCTAAGATCCTGAGTGGGAAGGACCCTTGGAGTTTGTCAGCCCTCTTGTTTTGGAACTTAACCCTAATAGTGTTTCAAAAATTGGGGTTCTGTGTGTGTGTGTGTGTGTGTGTGTGTCTGTTTGTGTGTGTACACATGATGCCTAATCTTCTTTGGGGGATCTTTATCTACCTTTAGCTATTTACCAACGACTTAATGGTGCTCATCCTCAGGAAGTCCTGATCTAACCTAGAAGTTATCTTACAGAACTTAGAATAAAAGAATATGGGTAATAACAGAGGCCATCCTTAATCAATAGCTTACACAAGAAAGGCTACTTTTTAGAGCTCTTTTTCTTCTTTTAACAGTAATACCAAAATCTTAGAAATGTGAAAATGTTAGTAAACCCACAGAACTGGCCTGACAAAATGGGCTGTCGTGCTCCCCCACAAGCTCCCATGTGGACCCTTCCTCACCATAGCCACTGGTAGGGACTGGACCCTCCAGAGCCATAAGGCATAGTGAATCTTTTTCCTTCAAAAGCTAATTATCTCATTTATATCATCATCATGACAGAAAGCTGACCAAAGCAACTGGTTACCACTTTGCAATGACCTTACATTTTTAAATGTCATTTTTAATACTTTCATAATAGTTCATCACACAGGTTGACCATAACATGATCACTCTTCTACTGCTAGATGTTTCATTTATTTCTTTTTGTTTTTCTACGTCTATAATCTGTTGTGGTGACACATGAGTCTTTCACAAGTCTTTGTGCAGTCGTTTATTTCCTCTTTTTTGGTTGTGTGTTGTTTTTGCTTGTTTTGGGGATAGAACCCAGGACCTTACACATGCTAAGCAAGCGCTCCATTTCTGGACTATACTGTGATATTAAGCTGTGGAATTACTGATCCAAGCATGCTGCCAGATTGCTCTACAGAAAGCAGTCTTGGACCTTTATTATTATCTATAGCTATTATTCGCTACATTTATTTACCAGCTGTGTTTATTATCAAGGCAAGGACTGTCTTGAGAAGTTTATGGGTTAAGCAGGGTGTGTTCTAAAACATAAAAGCAAAATATCAATGTAATACTTTGGTGCCAGATCAGCCTGCCGCTGACAACACCCCGAGGCCAAGGCGCAGAGTCATGGGCACACGCAGAGCTCACAGGTGCGCGTCTGGACCAGGCACTGACGGGCAGCTCGGAGGAAAAGTGGTGGCAGCCAGGGTGGGAGAAGGGATGGGAGGAAACCTAGAGGCAGGACTGTATGGGTCTTGCTCAGGAGAAGCCATTCAATGGCCGACAGAAGGAGGAGTCACCAAGAGAAAGGAAGAGGCCTGAGGTCTGGGCAGGGCCCAGGATAGAGGCCTTGGATGCCTGGCTCATCTTCCAGGTGTTTCTCCTGTGTCGTGAGGTATTATGGAGATACGAGACTCAATGCTCCATATTTATGTATCCACAGTGTATACTTAAGTGGAAAGGGGGTTTCAAAATAAGTTTGTGCTCTGATTGCCATTTTATAAGATAAAAAGAATGTGTGCCATATGCATAACTTGTGACATTGTACGGAAAATATATAGATGAATATGCTGCAAGGTGTCACCATGACTGTCCATGCACACTGAAATTAACAATGCTTTTATATTTTCTTATTGCTTAACTCTAGTTCTAATTGTTCTGTGGTGACTTCTAATGCTTGCACAGTCATATTGCTTGTACCAATTAGGTCATGCAAACTCTAAACTACCATTCACTCACCAAGGACTCTGCCAGAGGGGTGTACGAGCTGTGCATATGCATTAGGACAGGGTGTTCTCAGCTCTTTCTTATTATAACGAATGGAGAATGTTAATAGTCCCATTGGATGGTGTTCAGGGGTGTTAAGTGTTCTTCAGTGGATGGCCCAATTCACACAAGGAAGAGTTCTCTATTTAAAATGCTTTGGGGCCAGGTGTGGTATGGTGGCACTCGCCCGTAATCCCAGCACTTAGGAGGCTGAGGCAAGAAGATTGCTTCGAGTTCAAGGCCAGGCTGGACTACATAATGATTTCAAGCCCAGCTGGAACTACATACCAACACCTGGTCTCAAAAAAGAAAACAAAAGCAACACAAAACAAGAAATGCTAGTATTGGTCCAATTAAAAAACCTTATAGGCTTGGGATGTAGTTCAGTGGCAGAACACTTGCCTAGCACATGCAAGCCGGGGTTCAATCCCCAGCAATGCCATCAATCAGTGAATCAGTAAGAAGGAAAAGGAATCGCTTCTCGGCCTTTTGGCTAAAAGCAAGTGAAGAAAGAAGAGGAGACAGTCACTGGGGTCAGCTAAGAAACAGGAAATGGTGGGTCTTTTTTTAATAAGCCAAAGAAGCAGATTCTGGGGCAATTTGATTAGAAAATGTGCTTAGTGCCAGGAGATTGGCAAAATTAAAGGCAGTTCTCAGAAAAGACCAGCAGCTGGGCAGTAGAGCTATTGGGCTCTTTCCAAAGGGTCCACTTTTAGAGTTAATTTTTACCCTTTTCTATTTCTGTCCTTTTGTTACTTGACTGGAGATTTATATTCCGATTCCTGGGAGACATTCGAGAGCCCCAGCCTGAGCCAAAGGCCCTGCCATCAGCTGTGATTTATGGCCCTCCAAGGCTGCACTAGGCAGTGAGAGAGAATTCACTACCATAAATCAGTGCCCAAAGCCAACAAACACCTGCCATAAGCCCGGTCATTAAAATAATTTTTATCAGATGTATTTGCATAGCCTCCTTTGAAGAAGTATAGTATGCAGGGTTTAAAGTAAAAAGTTCTAAATTCAGCCCGACTCCTTCATGATGGAGTTCGACTGTGGCAACGTGCTGAGCTCATGCGTCAGAAGATCTGTTTTCTCTCTTGCTTTTCCCATTCCTTCTGCAGGTAATAGAAGCTGTCAATGGCACAACCCACAACTGCCACAATAACAAGACGATGACCCTGACGCCCACGATGGACTCACGGCTCTACATGCTTGCCTTCCTGCCCTTCCTGTCGCTGCTGGTCCTCATCCGGAACCTCCGGGTCCTGACCATCTTCTCCCTGCTGGCCAACGTTAGCATGCTGGTCAGCCTGGTCATCATCGCCCAGCATATCACCCAGGTCCGTGCATGGCACTCACCGATGCCGCCAGGGGCAGGGCCTTTGTGCCAGTCAGGGACCAAGGGCTGGGTGTCGAGGGCCACCCCACGGAGGGGTAAGTGTGCTGCTCACTCTTAGGCCTACACCCACCCCCTTGTAAACTGCTTGCACAGGGACGTCTGCACTATCTCGCTCACCTGGATGTATACTCATTCGTGTTGCTTTTCCAAACACCTGTTTTTATGTTAAATTCTGGCTTTCAAAAATATTGCATTTGCTTTGTAAGGAAAGCATCTTGATTGGTAAACTATAGACCATCCCTATAATGACCAGCTAGCAGCAAAAGGCAGAAAAAAATTAGCTTCTTGTGCCATACTCTTATATCCTCTAGGCTGCAATTCCTGGCACCCAAAATTGCCCCAGGGAACACTGTAGGGAAAAAGGCCTAATATCTAGTGACCAAAGTGTAAACAGAATCTCAAAAACCATAAACAAGTCTTTTATGATGTTAATGACAATATCTTTGGGTTGTGGATATTAAATTTTCCTTCAATTTCCTTCCTAGTCTTTCTAATTCTTCTTTTATAGTAGACAACACTACATAGGCATTTAAGCTCCAGAAAATCCTTGATATACCCAACAACTTTCAGATGCTTTTCTCTTTCAGAAACCACAAGGGACCATAAAAGTTACATTGTCCAGGGAACTTAATAAAAATAATAAAATAACAAACATTTTAGAAAAACTACAGATCAGTCCTGTATTCCTTAGGAGTTACTGATGGATTCTACAACACTGAATTTCCTAATGAGACAGCTACTTCTGATTTAGCTTTGGACAATTCCAGAGACTATTCAATTAGGAAAATGGTTCTGTGATTATTTTCACATTCTGGGTCAGAGAGTACAGAGCATATTTACTCTATACCCTCGCCTCTCCTTCAACTTATTGCCCATGGAAAAAGAAAGGGGCTTTCACATTTAGCTACTTCCTTTGGGATCCCTAGTGTAGTCTACAATCACAGCAACAGTGCTTTCCAAGAGCCACGGCCACAGGCCTCTTACAGATGCTGTTGGGTACCTTAGCTCAGCACAGCCTGTGACATGTAGGGTTCTCTTTGGAGGTTTCTAATGAGCTGAACTTCCTCCGTGAGATGCTGACCTTCAGGATTTGACAATGCCCTCGTGTTCAGATTGGCCAGTGTTAAAATCCACGCTGATCATTGCCTACTTGCTTTTGAAGTAATCTCGACACTCAATTAAAAAGCATTCAGGTCTCCTCCCAGAGTACCTCTCTCCTCCAGGAGCTCTGATGTGCTTTCTGAGTGGCAAGCTCACTCACTGCCTTCCTCTCTCCTTCAGGGCATTCCAGACCCCAGCCGGTTGCCGCTGGCCACCAGCTGGAAGACCTACCCGCTCTTCTTTGGAACGGCCATCTTCTCATTCGAAAGCATCGGTGTGGTAAGGTTTGAACTGGGCGATCTGTCCTGGTGCCTGCTGAGAAACAAAGGGAGAGTCCCCCGGCCTCACTGGGGCCACTGTCACCAGCAGAGGAAAAGCAGATTACAACAGAGAGGCGGTCACGAGACAGTTTTCTTTTTGTCTCAATGTGTCTAATTACATATTCTTCTTCCTGTCAGCCTGAGTTTTCTAACCTTTTAAAACTAAGACTAATAATGGCAAACAATTTAAATGAAAAGATTTGATTAAATATAAAGTTGTAAACAGAAAAGAATTGTATATTTACATGGATTACTGTTAGTCTCTACTTCCACATTTGAGCCAGGGTAGTGCTATCCATCTAGTTTTAATTTACTTTTACTTGCATACATTAAAATTAACTTTGGGGGATATACGTTCCCATCAGCTTCGAAAAGTGCAGTGTCATAGACACATGACAGCCAGGATACAGAGCGGCTCTTCACCCCCAAATCCCTCGTGACTTCTGGTCGACTCTTGTACCCAGATCCTGACAGCTCCGTCTGTTCTGTCTGTTGTTTCATCTTTTCAAGAATGCCCTAGGGATGGGATCAGGCAGTGTGTGACCTCCTGAGACTGGCTCCTTTCCCCACATAGCCTAACGCCTTTAGGACCATCCCTGCCACTGCACGTGTCAGTGGCTCTGTCCTCGCCCGCAGGGCATTACTGTACCACGTTTTGTTTTATTGGTGCTCCTGCTGGAGAGCATCTTAGTAGCTTCTGTTCGTGGCACCTATGAATGATGCTGCTACAAGCCTTTGTGTACAGGTTTTGATTTCTGTTTACAAGGTCCCAGATTCACATGTATCTTTAACTTCTTAAGAAATCTCCTAGAAGTTTTCAGAATTTTTACTCCCACCAGAACGTAGGAACATCCCAGTCGTTCTGCATCTGTGCTAGTCCTTGCCTTTTGTCTTTGTTTTTGGGGTGTTTTGTCTGGTTTGCGGTGCTAGGGATGGAACTCGGGGCTCCTGCACATTAGACATGGGCTAAACTTCTGAACTACAGCGCTCCCAGCCAAGGCACTGCTTTTGAAAAATGAGGTTTGGAGAAATTCATTGTTCCTCTATTTTCCTCAGACTAGTTCTACTTCTTTCTCTTTTTCTAATTTTTATTTTTATTAGTACACGTTTCTGGTACACAATCATTACATCCATGGTGTGGAGTTGGTGCACATACATAGCACACCTTAAGTCTTTTTATGTCCCTTTCCCTTCCCCTCTCCCTTCTTCTACCTCTTGGTCCTTTACAACTTGCAAAACATCTCTCTCCCTGTTTCCTATGATCTATCTTTTATTTTGCTCTTTGATTTATTTATGGTTTGGTTTTCTCATCTGAGAGAAACCATGCCATAGTTAAGCTGTGTGTCTGATTTATTTCACTTAATTATGGTCTCAGGGTGCATCCGTTTTCCTACAAATTACTAAAATTTATTTTTTATGGCACAGTAGTACTCCACTGTGTATAAATATTACATTTTCTTTATCCATTCATCTCCTGATGGACATACAGGTCCTTTCCAAGATTTACCTATTATAAGTTATGCAGCTATAAACATGGGTATCCATGGATCATTGTGATATGATCTCTTTAACTCTTTCAGAAAGATACCTAGAAGAGGACTAGCTAGGTTACATGGAATTTCTATTTTTAGTTTTTTGAGGAATCTCCACACTGATTTCTATAGTGGTTGTATATTAGTTTACATTCCCACCAACAATGTAGAAGGGTGCTTTTATCCCCACAGGCTCTCCAACATTTTTTATTATTTGATTTCTTTATTTTATTTTATTTTTATTTTTTATTTATTTATTTATTTATTTTGGTACCGGGGATCGAATTCGGGTTCTTGCACTTGCAAGGCAGGCGGTGAAACCACTGAGCTAAATCCCCAGCCCTATTATTTGATTTCTTGATGATAGCCGTTCTTTCTGGAGTAAGAAGAATCTCACTGTTATGTTAATTTGCATTTCTTGGTCTTTAATTTCTTTCAGCAGTATTTTGTTGTTTTCAGCACACAACACTTGTACCTCCTTGGTTAAATGTATTCTTGAGTACTTTATTCTTTTTGGTGCTATTGTAAATGGAACTGTCTTTATTTCCTCTTCATACTGTTCCTTACTGGTATATAGAAATACAACTGATTTTTGCACACTGATTTTGTATCAGGCAACTTTGTCAAACTTATGTGGTAGCCAATAGCTAGTTCTCTCTTCTCTGTGTGTGTGTGTGTGAGTGTGTGTGTGTGTGTGTGTGTGTGTGTGAACTGAATGTTTTCTTTTGGGTTTTTTTTCTTCTTGTATCTCATTGGCTGGGCTAAAATTTCTAGTATAATGTTAAATAAAAATGACAGATGCAAACATTTTTGCCTTATTCTGGATCTTAGGAATGCTTTTAGTCTTTCACTGTTAAGTGTGGTGCTCACTGTAGATTTCTTTTAGATGATTTCTTTTGCTAAATGGTTTAGATGTTCCTTCTTTTCCTTGTTTGTTAAGTGTTTGTGAAATGAATTTGGTTAAATGTTCTTTGTGCATTAATTCAAGAATTCAAGTCATCATATGGCTTTTCTCCTCTTCATTCTATTAATATGATATATTACTTTAATTAGTTTCATCTGTTGAACACCCTGCACTCCTGGGATAAATTTCACATGGTCATGATACATAATCCTCTTAATGTGCCCCTAGGTTTGGTTTACTAGTATTTTATTAGGCAATTTTGTATCCACATTCATAGGAATATTGGTTTATACTTTTGTTTTTTGCAATATGCAATCCTGTTTATTTTATCTTGCTTTAAAGTGTGTTTCTTAAAGGCAACATATGGTTGGGTCCTGTTATTTAAATCAATTGATAATATTTATCCTTTTATTGGTATGGTTAGACAACTTGTAGTTATATTGTATTGTAGCCATATATATATATATATATATATATATATATATATATATATTTTTTTTTTTTTTTTGTACCTGGGATTGAACTCAGGACCTTGCACTTGCGAGGCAGGCAGCAGAACCACTGAGCTAAATCCCTGGCAAGTTACTTTTGTTTTTCTTTAGTTCTCCCTTTAGTACCTTCTTGTGGATTATTTGAATTCTTTTTTTAAGTACTGGAGATTGGTCACAGGGCCTTCACACTGAGCTACAGCCCAAGCCCTTTTTTAATTTTTTTATTTTGAGACAAGGTCTTGTTAAGCTTCCCAGGCTAAGCTCAAACTTGTAATCATCCTGCCTCAGCCTCCCACAGTGCTGGGATTACAGAAGTGTGCCACCATGCATGGCTCTAATGCTTTTTAGTATCCCACTTTAAATTATCTATTGACTTTTAAACTGTATATCTTTCTAAAAATGCTTCTTTTTTGTACTGGGGATGGAACTCAGGACCTTGTACTTGCAAGGCAGGCGCAGTGCCACTGAGCTAAATCTACAGCCCTAAAAATGCTTTTAGTGGTTGTTCTAGCAGTTATAATGTACATCTATAACTTTCCACAGCATACTTTGGGTTGATATTTTACCATTGCTAGTAAAAGGCAGAATTCGTACTGTCATGATCTATACCTAGACATCTCCCCAAAGCTTCGTGTGCTCACAGGTGAAGCCTTTGGGAGGTGATGGGATCATGGTAGCGTGATCCCATCAATGAATTCATCCACTGAGGAGCTTATAGCTGATTTGCTGTTAAGAGGCAGAATCTGGTAGGAAGAGGTGGATCACTGAGGGCAAGGCCTGCGAAAAGCTTATCTCTTCACTGCACCTTTCTTCACTCTCTCTGCTTCCCATTACCACACCATGAGCAATGCTCCTCTGCCATACCACCCTGCCTTGGACCTAGCCGACTATGGACTGAAACCTCTACAAACCGTGAGCCAAAATAAACCTCTCCTCCTTTAAGTTGTGGGTGTAAGATATTTTCCAGAAGTCATGAGGGATATGACTAAGAAAGATTTTGGTATCAGAGAGGTGGGGTCATTGCTATGACACTACTGGCCATGTGGTTTGGAAGCCTTTGGAACTGGTTCTTGGGAGGAGTTTGGAAAGGTTTGGAGATGCCAGCTAGAGAAGCAGCCCTAGAATGCCGTGAGCCTAGCTTGATGGGAGATACTGGTCAGCACTCAGGAGACCAGAATGGTGACAGAAATGCAAACAGTAAAGACCAGTCTCAGGAGGTTTCGGTTGGGAAAAAGGATGCCATTGGCAGTGGGCCTCTAAGCCATGTGTGTTATGCTCTGGCAGAAAACTTGTGTACATTTTGCTCCTGTCCTGAGACTTTGTGGGAGACTGAAATTAAGAGCAGCAGCCTAATTAATCTGGCAGAAGAAATTTCAAGGCAAACAAACATTCAGGGTGTAGCATGGATAGTGCTTCGTGCATTTAGCCAGGTTTATACTGAAAACCAAGAGCAAGCAGCACTGCTGAATGTTTTAAATTTCAGTTTGGCCAGAAAGGAAGCTCAGATAAAGTTGGGGCCTGCAAAGATGAACCAGAAGACAGCTTGGTTGCCAAAAAGACTAGCATTAAAAATAAGCCAACTACTTTACAACAGGACAAATGGGAAAAATGGCTTAAGGGCCATATTGGGAAAGAGCAAGCTTCTACAATTTGGCCTGCAAAAGTGAAAGAGTGCTTTGAGAAGAGAGTCCCAGGACACCCTGTTGGAATTGATTCCCTGGGATTCACTTCACCTGACCAGCCATCCAGGCAACTGAAGGCCTCTGCAACCACAGGCCAGATGGAAAAAAGCCTAGCTCCTGCTCCACTAGTGACAGACTTTGGCATCATCCACATGGTGCTAGTTTTAGGTACATGGAGAATAAAAGAGTTGTGGAGTCAGAGAGGTTTCCACCTGGATTTTAGGAGGCCTGGGAGGCCACACAAGGTGCCCCAGAGGGCAGTGTGTGAAACTGTGAGAGTGAAGGTGAAAGTGCAGTGGAGACCCCAGAATGTTGAGAAACCAGGAACATGGAGCATCTGAGGAAAGCTGCAAGGAGGTAGAAAGCCTTGCCCAAGAAAGAAACCTTGAGGGTTACAACTGCTGGCAATGCTTATAGGGGCCAGGCCAGCCATTTGGCGTGTACATCTCAGCCACACCTTGTTCTGGATGCTGGACATGGAACTGTGGGATTTAATGTTTTCCCTGCAGGGTTTCAGTCTTGCTTGGGTCCCACTCCTTTCTGTTTCCTATTTTTCCCTGTTGGAATGGGAATGTTTGCCCTGTGCTGTTGAATGTTGGCAGTGTTCAACTTGGTTTTGATTTTTCCCAGGATCTCACAGCTAAGAGTTTGCTTGAGTGTCAGAGGAAACTTTTGGACTTTCCAGCACTTCTGAAACTGTTAGGACTTTGGCAAGTCTTAGAGGTGGACTAAATGTGTTTTATATAAAGTGATGTGCATGAGTCTTTGCGGCCTAGGAGTGGAGACACTTATCATCATATAGGTCTCTTTAATATCCTCCTTTTATGTTATATTTCCATGTGTATTACATCTAAATCCAATAAACACCATCAGAAGCCAGGCATGGTGGCACACACCCATAATCCTAGCTACTTGGGAGGCAAGAAGATCTCAAGTGCAATGCCAGTCTGGGCAACTTAGTGAGACCTTGTCTAAAGATAACTATTATTGACCGGGGATTTAGCTCAGTGGTTCTGCTGCCTGCCTCACAAGCACAAGGTCCCGAGTTCAATCCCTGGTACCAAAAAACAAAGCAAAAACAGAAACAAACAAAAATTACTATTATTATTATTATTATTATTATTATTATTATTATGCCATTAAGGAAATACAAAACAAAACAATTCTGAGCATTCACTTTACTCCAGTAAGAATGGCTGTCAAGAACACAAAAACAACAAATGTTGGCAAGGACGTGGGGATAAAGGAACCTTTCTACATTGCTGGTGGGGATGTAAACTAGTACAACCACTATGGGAGGATCAGTATGGAAATATCTCCAAAAAACTGAAAACAGAAATTTCATTTGACATAGCTGTATCTCTCTTGGATATATTTCTGAAAGAGTTAAAGTCATCATACAATAGTGATCTTGCATATTCATGTTTATAGTATTGCAATTCACAACTGCTAAACTATAGAAATAGCCTAGGTGTCCCATCAGCAGACAAATGGAAAAAGAAAAGGTGGCATATATACCCAGTAGAGTATTATTCAGCCATGAAAAAGTCATCTGTAGGAAAATGGAGGCATCTTGAACCTGTAATGTTAAGTGAATCTCCATTAACATTTCTTTTAGAACAGGTCTAACAGAAAAAGTTTACTCTGAAATTATTTTTATTTGCCTTTATTCCTGAAAGGCACACTATTCATGATACTGACTTCTAGGAGTTTTTCGATCAGTTTGAAAATACAGTTTTTGTGTCTTTAGCCTTTGATCGTTTCTGACAAGCGGTGTGATAGTTTCTCTCTGGTTACTTTCATGATATTTTTAATCATCAGTTTTAAATAGTTCTATGTGGCAGTTTTCTTTTGAGTTTGTTCTATTTGATACTCAACTTTTAAACTTAATTTATTAAATCTGCAAATGTATGTCTTTTTCTTAATTTGGAAAGTTTTCAACCATTACTTTTTCAAATTCTTTCCAGCACCAACCTTTTTCTCTTCTCCTTTTGCAGCTCCAATGATCTAATCATTAGACCTTTAGTTATATATCCCACAGGTTTCTGGGGATCTATTCAAATTTTTCGAAAGCTTTTTCTCTGTATTGTTTAGATTTGGTCATTTCTGTTGATCTGTTTTCAAGTTCACTGAGTATCTTCTGTCATCTACATTCTGCGATCAAGCCTCTGAAGTAAGATATTTTTAAGTTGTTATTTCCAGTTCTACAGTTTCCATTTAGTTCTTTTATTTTGCTTTTACTTCTTTTATTTTGGTCCAATTATTTCAACAGTGTTCTCCCTTTAGGAAGCATGATTATAATAGGTAGTTTAAAGTTTTTGTCAGATCTTTCCAACATTTGAGTCATTTTAGGGTTGGCATTTATACTGGTCAGCTTTTCTGTTGCTGGAGCAATATACCAGACACCTACAACTTAAAGGAGGAGAGGTTTATTTTTGGCTCACAGTTTTAGAGTTTTAGTCCATGGTCAGCTGGCTCAAAGGCAGAAACATCACGATAGAAGGGTGTGGAAGGGCAAAGCTGCTAGTTCATGGTAGCTGGGAAGCAGAGTAAAGGACAGAGCCAGAGAGAACACCTTCCAAAGGCAAATCCCAGTGACTCTCTCCTAACACTACAGTCACCTGTGAGGGTCAGGGATTAATCCACTGAGGAGAACAGCACCTCCATGATCCAATCTCCTCTCCAGGTGTCTCTTAATCTGATTGAGTTGATGATTACACCTAACCAGAACAGTATCTGTTGTCTCTTCCCTTGAGAGTTGCTGAGGTTTTTGTGGCCCCTTGTATGTCGAGGGCAAAGAAGTCCATAGATGGCCATCTACACAGTAATTCAGTTCTCAAAACCCTGCTTTGCTACTTCACCTCAGCTCGCTCTGTTGCGGAAACCTCGTAAAGAAATACACAGAGACACAGAATTCGGATAAAATAATAAAATTTCTTCTCTGGAGCGGGCCGGAATGCCAGAAACCAGTCTGGTCAGTATCCGCCCCTCTTTGTTCAGCGTTTCCCTTTTTATGTCCTTTTTAGCCATTATCTCATCCCTAGTGGTCTTTGATGTGTAAATACAATTCCAGTTCCTATTTACAAGTCACAGACACAAGATAGGCACATATACATTGTAAATTCACCCTGGCCTGGTAACTTTGTTAGGTTAATGAAGTTACAGGTTAGAGTCAGATAATCATCACCTTAAACAAGGAGTTCCAGGAAAAGCAAATCTTAAAAGAACACATTACTTATTTTGCTTCTGCAACTACCTTGATATTCAATCTATTAAGTTATCTAAAACTTTTCCATATCAGCTCCATGTCAGCTCAGAGCTGAGCCCAGGACTTCACTCTCAGGTGTCAGGGATCACTTTCTCAGTTGCCTCCTCTGTTCTCCTGCATGTTCACCAGCTCCTACTGTCTCCTTGTTCTGGTCTTCTGGCTAGAAATCCAGGATTTTACTTTTCCTGCACTTTCATGCAGTTCCTGTGGCTCAGTCTGCCTCTAGAGTTAAATACTCACATAAAAGGAAGAGAAAAATAATAGAGATTCTTTCCAGAGCCAGCTTCATGGGTATGCAACCTGCACAGCCTCGTAGGGCTCCACCTCCAGAAGAACCCCTCCTCAGCTTAATGCTCTGCTTTCACCACCTTGATGTTCTTGGTTTTTGAGCAAGGGGCCCTGCATTTTCATTTATATTAGGCCCCATAAATGATGTACCTAGTCCTGATTTCCCTACACTCTTCAGACTCCTGGAGCCCATTTTCCCAGTTGCCTGGCTGAGAGAGAAGTTCTTTATGTTAGATCTTTAGGTGCGCAGGTGACCATCACAGTCACTGATACAAAACTGGAACTTGCCCTGGGAGAATGGCCCAGAGCTAATACAAAGAACAGAAAAATAGGGTCTGGGTTCAGGCTCTCTCTCCCACAGCAGTCCTCATTCCAGATTCTCTGGCCAATTAAAAGGTTTCTCCTGGAGTGTCTTGTTCTTTCTTTCTTTTTTTTTTTTTTTTTGTACTGGGGATTGAACTCGGGACCTTGCGCTTGCAAGGCAGGCAGCAGAACCACTGAGCTAAATCCCTAGCCCTTGTTTTGTTTCTCTGTCTGTGCCTACTGCATAATTTTAGGATTTAGGCTTCCTTTGAGTTTAAACAGAGAGAGAGAAGAAAAAAAAATCAGGAAACTCACCACTATAATGCTCACTCACATGCAGAAAGTGGAAACTTGACCTCTCTCTCTCTCCCTGCACAAAAATCAACTCCAAATGGATCAAAGACCTTAAAGTAAGATATAAACTCTGAAATTCCTAGGAGGAAACACTTCAAGATATTGGTGCAGGCAACGGTTTTCTGGGTCCCCAAAGCACAGCAAACAGAAGCAAAAATTGACAACTATGATTAATTCAAACCAAAAGCTTCTGCACGGGAAAGGAAACAACAAAGCAAAGAGACAAGCTGCACAATGGGAGAGAGTATTTACCAACTATTTGACAAATGGTTAACAGCCAGGATATATAAGGAACTCAAAAAGCATAATAATAACCCTCCCAAGTCATCCAGTCAAAGTGGACAAATGATCTGAATAGACACTTCTCAGAAGAAACAATACAAATGGCCAACCGATAGATGGAAAAATGCTCATCATTAGCCTTCAGGGAAATGCAAGTAAAAACCACAACGAGGTATCATCTCACCCTGGTCAGAATGGCAGTTACCAAAAGAAACAAAAAGTAAATGTCAGTGAGGATGTGGGGAAAGGGAGACCCTCGGGGTCTCGCTGCTGGTGAGAGCGTAAATTAGCACCGCCATTATGGAGAACAGCACGGAGGGTCTGCAAAAGCTAAAAGGTGAACTGTTAAAAGTATGGCCCAGCTGTCCCACTTCTTGGTACACAGCTACAGAAAATGAAGTCAACAGACTGAGGATCCCTCTTCACAGCAGCTAAGATATGGAATCAGCCTGCATGCCCTGCAACAGGTGATTGGATAAAGAAGTTGGTATGCCTACACAATTCAGCCATGAAGAAGGAGGAAATCTTGGCATCTGCAGCAAAATGGGTGGAATTGGCAGTTACTGTGTCAGGAAGTTAGCTAGATGCAGAAAGATAAGTGCCGGTTCTCTTTCATATATGGAAGCTAAAAATTGTCGACCTGAAAATAGGACCGTGATAACTAGAGATTGGCAGCAGTGGTGAGGAGGGTTGGATTTGATCAGTTCACGCTGTATTCGTGTATGGAAATATCTATTAATGTGTAGAATTGATATGTTAATAAAATTAAGACTATCGCTGTTTGAGCAGAGTGCGCCTCCTGCTGGCCAGGTCTTGAGCTCCTTCATCCGGGTAACCCGTGGAGCTCTCGGTGGCCCCTGCTCATCTTGTCCTTCCAGGCCTTCCTCTTCTTTTCCTTTCCCTCACTTTCCCCCTTCCTTTTCTTTCTTCCCCATTTTCCCTTTTCCTCTTCTTCCTTCTTTTCCTCCCCGCCTTTTCCCTTTCATTTTTTTTCTTTCACTGTGGCAAAATACACCTAACGTAAAATGTTCCATCTTAACCAGTCTGATGTGCAAGTTTGGCAAATACATTCACACGCTGTACAGCCCCTGCTGCCATCCCTCTCCAGCATGCTTTTCACCTGGCAAAGCTGAAGTGGTACTCACTAAGCAATAACTCCCACTCCTCCCTCGCTCCAGTCCCTAGCAGCCCCGATCTATTGTGTGTCCCTGTGTACCGGACTGCTCAGATACCTCTTGTCAGCGGAAGCATATGTTATCGATCATTTCGAGACTGGCTTATTTCGCTTACAGAATGTCCTCAAGGTTCATCCATATTGTAGTGTGTGTCCAAATTGCCTTCTTTTAAAAGGCTAAATAATATACTATTGCA
This sequence comes from Heterocephalus glaber, assembly GCF_053883595.1. Taxonomy (NCBI): domain Eukaryota; kingdom Metazoa; phylum Chordata; class Mammalia; order Rodentia; family Bathyergidae; genus Heterocephalus; species Heterocephalus glaber. Next base: position 40,434,244 of record NW_028258377.1, on the reverse strand, counting down.
CAGATATACCGCACTTTGTTTATCCATTTTCCGGATAAACACTTGGATTGTTTCCATTTTGGGGGGCTACAATGAATAATACTTGGATGAACATGAGTCTACAAATACCTCTTTGAGTCCCACCTTCCAATGCTTTTGAATATATTCCCAGAAGTGGCATGCCTTTCTCTTATTTATATATTCACAGTTTAGTTTTGTTGTTGGTTAGCTGGTTTTCTTACTTCCTCTCTCCTTGCACTGTGATGTTTCCATAGGTTCTGCCTCTGGAAAACAAGATGAAGGATACCCGCCACTTCCCTGCCATCCTGTCTTTGGGAATGTCCATCATCACCGCCCTGTACATCGCCATCGGGGCTCTGGGTTACCTGCGCTTCGGAGACAACATCAGAGCCAGCATAACCCTTAACCTGCCCAACTGTTGGTACCTTCGTGGACTCTCAGGTGGCGGGACTGAGGGATGGATGGAAACATGCCGTTCTCATCCTCTGCCCCTCCATAGCCGGGAAGCCAAGATCTGGAGGGGAGAAGCAGAGTTGTCACTGGAATCCTGGGTCCCCAGCTCCTCCTCCAACAGCAGCTCCCCACTGAGTTAGGCCACATCACCTAAAGTGATGGGGACATGGTTCAGAAGCGAGGGCAGAAGTGAGAATCTCGCCATTTAGGGAGAGGAGGGACAAGCACGGAGGAAGGCAGGAGGGAGAAGTCTGGGGGCGCCAGCACTTCCAGTCCTGCTTACCGAGGTGGGGACCGAGTCCGGCTCATCACGGCCACTGGTACACATCCCCTTAGTCAGGGTGGCCTGGATAAAAAGGTGTAAAACACCAATCTGGGGGACCACTGGCATCTGTAAGCATGTTATGCCCAATGTACCCAGTTCACGGAGCAGTTTGATGCCACCACCTTCCACAGTGCCATCTGTGAACAGACACAGGACCCCATATTACACTGTGTGGCATTTTGCCCACACAGAGACAGATGGTTAACTCCAGGATGACTCGGTCTTTCTAACCAAACAGTCATTAGGGGACCTAATTTGCCCAAATGGGGCTCTTTCCCCACAAATGTCAGTCACCAACGAGTTACTACACACAGATGCCAGTCTAGACAGAGTAGGGTGTGGACTATGGTGGTGAAATTTTACTGTCTTCTCTAGCAACAGGGTAGAGTCAGAGAGGTAGATTGTAAATGCACACAGACTCTACCGTATCCTCCAGAGTAACAAACAGGCCTTGGAGATTTGGTTATTTTTTGAGGCAGGGTCTCACTATGTACTTCAGCTTGGCCTTGAACTCACTATGTAGCCCAGGCTGGCCTCAAACTCACAGTGATCCTCCTGCCTCAGCCTCCCAAGTGCTAGGATCACAGGAGTGCGCCACCACGCTCAGCTAGGCCTTGGAGATTTCTGAGGAAAGAAGACACATCAGAATGAGACAGCCACAGATTTGGGATGCTGAAACAGGAGGATCAAAAAAAAGTTCTAGGCCACTCTGCACAACTTAGCAAGACTTTGTCTCAAAATAAAGAGGAGTGGGCATGTAGCTCAGTGGTAGAGTTTGCCCCTGGGTTCAATCTGCAGAGAGAGAGAGAGAGAGAGAGAGAGAGAGAGAGAGAGAGGACAGCAGGAAAGTGGTTGTCCAGTAATACAACTCAGTCCTCCAGGTCCCAGCCCCAGCTCCCTGGCCCACTGGCTTATGCTCCTGGTTCATTTATTTTACCTCTTGGAGCCTCAGTTTGCAGCTATAAAGCAGAGTTTTCCTGAGGATTATGTTGGGCCGTCTCTAAAAGCATCTGAACTGTGGTACCTGCTCAAAAGAAGATTTCAGGGTACCAGTAGTGTTTGGATTGTTGGAAAAGGAGTAATCAGGATGCTCCAGGAAGCAGGACTAGTGTAAGCGAGAAACACAAAAATACGGAAGTTAGGTTTTTTTAAGGAGTGACCAAACACACTTCTCCAGTGTGGTGAGTTGGCCCTACTACATTAGTGAACTAAAGGAAAACAGTTATGTCTCCTCAGGTCCTAAAGAAACTCTGAGAGAACTCAACATGTCCTGAAGCTACACACCCTCTTTCTCCACCTCTGGCCTAGCCTACAAGTAACCTTGTCTTTCCTTTAATCCATCCCCTCAGCCCCCAGGCTCCACGCAACCTCATTTATAAACTCTTCTTCCTGGGATTCTCCCAATTAAGCAGCAACATTTGTGGGGAGCTGGGTAAATGCCAAGAGCTTTGGGGATCCAGAGAATTTCTAGGGACTGACAGGGACGAAAAAGCACCGCAGTCTTTTGGATTCAGGGTTTTCATAGCCGTGTCTCCCTGGGAAAGTGTCTGACCTGAGCCTCTCTCTTCTGAATCCGCACTAATGGCCCCATGGGCATGGTTGGTGAAGGTGCCATGTGTGCCCGTGCTCAGGGTCCTCTGTGCCTCACCAGCGGTGCCCTCCCGCCTGTTGGCATTGAATCCATGATGCTTCCCTCTGTCTTCACTGTGTTTTCTGCTGTGACTTCGCCCTGACTCTAGAGGGGAACCGCAGCCCCGGGGATGGTCCCAAGGGCAGAGGCTGGTTCCCGGAGAGCATGGGTCTGGTTTGTTCCACAGGCTGTACCAGTCGGTGAAGCTCCTCTACATCGTCGGCATCCTGTGCACCTATGCCCTGCAGTTCTATGTCCCGGCAGAGATCATCGTGCCCTTCACGGTCTCCCGGGTGTCGGAGCGCTGGGCCCTGCCTGTGGACCTGTCCGTCCGCCTCGCCATGGTCTGCCTGACTTGTGAGTAGAGAGCAGAGCACAAGGTTTCCTGAGGGCCATCAGGAGCCAGCCAGGTTGGTGGGGGACAGTCCTGCAGCCAGCATTTATTACACACTTACTGTATTTCAAGGACTGTTCTGAAGCTTTGCACGTGTTACTCACTGGGATAACCTTGCTCCTACATGGACTCTAGACAGATTTATTCCTGTCCAGTCAAAGGACCCAGTTTACCAAATAATAGTCATAAGAATCGACATTAATCGAATACTTGCTGTGGGCCAGGCACAGTGCTAGGTTCTTCCTAGTTTATAGTTCATAACATTTTATTCAGTCCCCACGGGAAGCCTCATAAGGTAGAACTATGCTAAACCCTACTTCACAAAAGGGGAAACTGAGACCGGGAGTGACACCTAATTGGCCAGTTAAGAATCAGCAGTGAGATGTGAACCCAGTCATCTAACTCCAGAGTCAGTGCCCTTCTCTGGGAGGTTGACAGCCAGATAAGAGGCTGACCCTTATCCTGAAACAGCCAATTACTCAAATCCACTATCTGGAGAGGTCTTCCCTTCCGTTCCCCTGACCAAGTGGCTATACAAACGGCTGTCTTTGGCAGATGTGGAAGCCAAATCATCTGAAAACTCCAGAGCTCATAAATAAATCTTGTTTTTTCTCATGCTAATACTTCTACTATTAGTTCAATTGTGGACAACCTCCTCCCCAGGCATGGAGTTGGCAGAGAAAGGTTTTGCTTCCCAACAATGTGAATGTATTTATTAGAACAATTGGGAGGAGATAGGTCAAAATGTTAAGGCACCTTCTCTAAGGAATGTGGGGGCTATTACAGGACTTCTAACTGCTACTTTCTGTAACTGAATTTCTGAGAAACATATCATTTATTAAAAAGAGGATTTAAGAACACACTGAAAAAGCTCGGCTAAGCCCGGGGTTCTCCACCTGCTCCCTGTCATCTCCTAGGCATGCTGGCCATCCTCATCCCCCGCCTGGACCTGGTCCTCTCCCTGGTGGGCTCCGTGAGCAGCAGTGCCCTGGCTCTCATCATCCCCCCACTCCTAGAGATCGCCACCTACTCCTCCGAGGGGCTGTGCCCGCTCACCATCGCCAAGGACGCCCTCATCAGCATCCTGGGCTTCGTGGGCTTCGTGACGGGGACCTACCAGGCCCTGGACGAGCTGATTGAGTCAGAGGAGTCTCTCCCTTCTTCCAACTCCACCATCTTTAATCAGTGAGAATGGGACCCCTCCTTACCCACCAACACCCGATGAATAATGGCATGGATCTCTTTTATATGCACTATCTCTATGTTGCTATTTTGCATTTTCTCTGGGCTAAGGCACAGTAAAATAAGCAAGGACTCGCCAGCTACAAGGTCTAAATGATAATTTAAAAAATTTTTTGTTGTTGTTGTCTATTCCTTTTTCTTTCCATCTCTCGCTTTCCATTACACTGAGAACTTTCCCATGGAAGGTTCTGGATCCTTCTCTACTGTTCTTTGGTAATTGATGAGCTAAGTTTCATACCTTGGGTGGCCTGTACAAGGAGAAGCCACCAGGGGGCTCCAAATGGTAGCAATTGGCAGAAGGAAGTGAGCAAGGGCAGGCCATGCTTCGCAGACAGGGGGTTTCCCCATTTCCTGACCGATATAAAGACCTAACCCACAATTCAGCAAGGTGTCCAAAACTCCAGCATCGAGATGGATGGGGCCGTGAGGAGCCATGTGAGCTGCAAGTCTTAGACAGAAAGGAGCCACCATGTCAAAGTTAAGGGCAATGAAGTTTCCAAGCCACTGGATAAAGCAGTAGCTCAGCTCAAAGATTCTATAGAAGCAGATGTGCTCAGGGCACGAAGTAGTAGATACAGACATTATCTGAATAGACTTTGTCTTGTAATCCTTGCAACAATCATTCTGGATTACTACCTACTGTGTGCCAAGCATAATGAAAAGATTGGAAAATTGCCCATGAATTCCTCTTGACAATGTGACCACATCGCTCCTTAAACCAAGAGATGAGATGAAGTCCATATCTCTGCCCCTTAAATCTGACCGTCACCTTGTAACTTGCTTTGGCCAAATGAGACAACAAGAAATATGGAAGAAAGGGTTCGGTGAAGGCTGCATGGAGATTTGCATCTCTGAGACCACCAAGTGAAAAGGCCTGGGCCAGCTTACTGTGGAGTCAAAACTAATCATCCCATCTGAGCCCTGCAGCCTAGAACAACCAGCTTGTCAACTTCCAGATGGCCCAACGAAGTCATCCTGGACAATCACCAGCTCTAGTCAAGTGGAACCAAACCCTACGAATTGTGCAGAAGGGGGCTGGGGGCGAAACCAAATGGTACAGGATGTGCTCAATGTGCGCAGGACCAAAAGTGTGCAGGTAAAACCCTAAATCGTGAGGAATAAGAAAAGTCTGTGGTCTCAATTCAGAAGATGTGCTTTTTGCAGCAAAAGTTCACTGTTAATGTGACTTTTGCTAAAGAGGCTACACTGATGAATGAGAACAGACTCAAGCAGCTAGTCTTCTGTCCACTAGAGAAGAGGCCCTCTTGCACCCTGTCCCTGACATTCCACTGTCTGTTCTCCTGGCTGACCCTGGCTTGAGCTCGGGCCAGGTGATCGGAGACACCACTCCAGCCTTTAGGGTGGTGACTGCTCTCTGCTTTCCCACCCATTTCTACACCCAGGGAAACGCACCTAGGTGACAGAGACGGCCGATGTCCAGCCCAGGTGGGGCACAGGGAAGACTGGACGTGCATGCTGAGTTAGCCGGGACAGTGACTCATGTTGGTCATTACCCAGGGCAGGATGATGCTTCTGAGAACTTACAGCATCCTAAACTGTGACCCATTGGCAAGGGAGTCAAGGACGGGTGATTCATTAGCCCCAAGCACCATTTAGTAAATGCCAGTGGTGGGCCTCAAGAGCACGCCAGACGTGGGGAGTGAGAAAAATGGCGGAGAAGAATGGACATGAAAAGTGTTTGGATGCTGGGGAGCATCAGAAGGCCACCAGGGAAACCGCCCTGGTAACCAGCCTGAAATGTTCTTCCCATGGGTCACCTGTCCCTCCACCAAATGCCAATTTTGGAGCACAGTGTGAGGAAAAACTGCATTGCAGCCTGGATGAAACACTCCTTTGTTTGGATCAAGTAAGAGTACAAGTCTGATTTAGTAAGAAGCATTGGTAAATATTTGGAGGTATACTTTTGTTACATCAAGTAAAAAGAACAACTAATTCTAACTGTAGATGTAATAACAAGTAGAAGCCTTCGAGGGCTTGCCCTGGTCAGTGGTTAAGACTTATTTTTTTATGTCACCAGCACAAGATTATTGGACAACTTGTAGATCACAAATGCTCCCTCGAATTCATCAGAACAATCCTATTCCAACTTGCCAGGAACTGCGGTTGTTTTAGCTAGATGTAGCCGTCAAGAATGAAACACTTCTCAAAACTGCACTGTCCAAAAGTGAAGCCACGGCACATGAGACCGCTAATTTCTTTCAGACTTTCAGACTTTCAGATAGCCAGTTTTCACCAAGTATTTGTCTCCAATTTCACCTTACTTTAATATTAACTTATGGTAAACAGGATGATGATTAACATTAGCCATTTCTCCAACTACAACTTTGAAATAATCGAAGTGGACAATTAAGCTCATCTCATCAAAATATTCATTGAATCAGCTTGTAAAAATGTCTTCAATAAACTGAGCTTTGAGGCAGAACAAAAAATAGAAAAATTTTAAACCCCTCTAACCCAAGCACCAAAAACAGAAGCTGAGAAATTACTGACAGGGCTTTTGCAATGGAAAATCCTGAGATTTTAAGCACTGTGACTACAGAAGGCAGGTTGGCTTAGTGAGAAAATTTTCCTTTATAAAAAAGACAACAACACTGTACTTTATTTTTGGGCACTTATTCAGTATCTCACAGATCCTTAACAGGTTTGAGGTAGGTTAAATATTAGCATTGCAGTCTACAAATTAAAACCCAAGCAGGCTCCCTGTCATTGTCACGAACCCCAGGAGTCCCCTCATGGTCAGGAACAATGCATCTCTCTGCCTGTCTTGGCTGAGGTTTGGATTTAGTGGTGACAGCTTACAAATGTTTATGTAAAAACCAAAGACTAGGTACGATAAACCTGACTTTGGGATATTTTAATTCTTAAATCAACAGCAGGTATACACATTGGGGAATAATGTATTCTCACTGCAAATACTGCGTTTATGTATCATCGACCCTTAGAATCAGAAAGGAGCACAGTACTGACTTCATTGCTTTCCTGCTCCGGGGGTGGGCAGGGCGAGAGCAGACGCTGGGTCCCAGGCGCCAGCCAGTACGATCTGGGAGCAGAGGAGCGCAGCTACACAAAGGGGGCCAAGACCCAGACAAGATGCCTGCATCCCAAAGAGAGGAGGGGAGGGGAGGCCTTGTGTGAGTCAGAGATGAAGAGCAAAGGGTACCATCGCTGGCTACTGACCCCCCGTCGTGCCACAGCCTCCCAGCTCCGAAAAGGAGCTCTCGGTGTGTGCCAGCAATGACTTACGGCTCTCGCTAATTAGATCAACCAAAAGCAAAATCAAATGGCATTCATAAAAGTGGCACCCGCAGACACTAACATCCAAATACTTTAATGGCAGTTTTCCCTGTCATGAGAGTCACCCTAATCATCACAGTTCTCTTAGCTCATCAAAGTCCTCCAGATCATCCACCAGCACTCAGTTCATCCCCACAGAGACTCCTGGGCCAGTCCTCTCAACTAGTTGTTCCATTATAAAGTTCCTTTTATTTAAACAATTGTCAAGTATTACTCATAATACAGGATTGAGCGATCAATTAACAACTGGGAAATTAGAAGGAAAACACCGTTAGTGTGTCACAAAACACAAGTGTAGAGTAAGGGTTCAGACCCCGGGGCTTTCATAGCCACCGAGCAGCCCAAGACCGGGAGTCAAAGGAGCAGAGGAAAAGGAAAAAGCCAGGGCGGGGAGGGTGGGGGTGGAAGGCAGAGTATGGAAGCCTTTTATTCTATGTGCCCAAGGGTGGTGTGGAAGCAAAATGTGTCTACATTTAAAGGTTCATAGAAATCATATGAACTGCAACTTTCACAAGAGTCAAAAGGAAATGTTCTGCACAGGACAAAGATGTGCCTAAGCCACGTATCACATGTGCACAAGGCCAGTGAATGTCACGGATGTGAGGAACAAAAAGCTTCATTGTACGGCCCAAGACTGCAAATTGCTGTCATTACACAAAAGCTGCAATGACAGAGTTTTGTGTGGCAGCTTTTGTGCTTCAGGGTGACACATTATATACTTCCTAATATGTGAAAATAATGCAGGTACTTGTGAAATGTTGGCAAAACTACTGTATTTACAAAAATGGCACAGAAGTGAATCCAGCAGTCGATGCACCTGCATACTTCATCCACATATTGCAAGGGGAGTGGCCTAACACACAGACCTGAGCAAGAATGCAGCCTTCGGGGACAGCTGGTAAGCACTGAGTCCCGGAAGTTACACCGGAAGGGCAAACAGTGGCCAAGTAACCTGCTATGGTTAATGCTGAGACAGGTTTAAAGCCATTCAAGTGCATGCACATCTCCAGAGTTCCCATCTCTCCCTGTTTGATTATGTGGCCTTTCTTCTAACTTGCGATTAAACTTCTGCTTTACAAAATCCTAGAGGAAAATACAGGAAAAATCTCTATACAACAGAGGTTATGTGACACAGGAGAAACATACAAAGATATCCCTGAGATGAAGGAAGGAGAGCAGAAATGAAACAATAGAACTGGCTTGTTGCTTGCTGGGGTCCGGCGACACACAGCTGTGTCCAGGCAGAGGACAGACGGCGCGTGCTGCTCACAAGTCGCCTCGGCCTCCACACGTCTGTGCCCCACGCCGGCAGCTCACACTGCTACCCGCAAGGCTGTCGATGAAAGGAAAAGTGTCGAAGCGGCAGATTAAGGCGGGGCAAAGGGAACTAGCGGGTCGTGCGGCTCAGCTGTCAGCCGCCAGCCTGCTGGTGACAAGGGGCGGCGAGGCCCCGTGCAGCCCCTGGCCCTTCACCTTTGCCTTGGCCACGCTGTACTCCCCAGAAGCAATCGTTTCCTTAAAACATCGGAACCTCCGGGCTTTTGTGCCAGGTGAGGGTACCTTGCTGTTAGTTCTGCTTCTTCAGCTTCTCCGGGCCGCTCACTGGGTCGCTGCAGCTTCATTTCCTTCTGCTCCTGGGCGATGCCGCCTGGCGCCCTGCGAGACCTCGTGCGGCCCCTGCAGGCGAGACCCGGAAGTGGCGCTGCCCTGACCCCTCGACCCCACCCTGGGAGCCAATCTACTTCCTCTTCGCGCCTAAATATTTAAAATTAAACATTCACCACACTCTCCTATCACCCCTTGAATTTAAAGTTTTGCACTTTTAAGAAGCATTGAAAAAAGTAAATGATTATTTTCAACTGGAAATAAATATTTGCAGACTATGTGGAGCCAAAAAAGGGTAAACACCTAAATGCACACACACAAACACACACACACGCACCCCTTAATAGCTGCCACACTTAAAAAATAGAAAAGTCAAGGGCCGCGGATTTAACTCAGTGGTGCCCCACCTGCCTTACAAGCGCAAGGTCTTGAGTTCGATCCTCAGTACCAGGAAAAAAAAAAATAGAAAAATGGCAAAAACACAAACGGGCAGTACACAAGAGGAAAAAGTGCACAAATCATGTAAGATGTTCACCTTCAGAAGTAACCAAATAATTCAAAATTACAGCAACAGTGAAGCATTTTACTTATCACGTGGCTAAACATTTTAAAGATTAATAACAATTATCATTGGCAGACTACGGGGAAATTGATCCCCATTTTGGGGTAAGAGTACATTGGACATAAGTTTTCTGGAGGGAAATATGAGTCAAAGTTGACATTAAGATTATTTGATGTGGGCCGGGGATTTAGCTCAGTGGTTCCGCCGTCTGCTGCGCAAGCGCAAGGACCGAGTTCGATCCCCGGTACCAAAAAAAAAAGATAATTTGATCTAACAATCCTAATACTACATCCTAAGGCAAAGATGCATCAGATGAGTGCCAGAGGCATATTTCTAAGGCGACTCAGCGAAGTACTGTCTATATAAAACATTGAAAATGAAATGTCCCAAACATCAAATAGGAAGGGTTTTATCAAACCGAATAAGGCACAAAAAAATGACTACACATGGAAACAAATGGAACTCTTAATAATTGCTGATGGGAATGCTGCTGCTGAAAACAATTTGCAGTTTGATATAAATTTTAAAATACACTTACAGGGGCCGGGGATTTAGCTCAGTGGCACCGTGCCTGCCTTGCAGGTGCAAGGTCCTGAGTTTGATCCCCAGTACCGCAAAAACATAAAAATACATTTACAGTATGACCAAGTAAACCTACTCTTAAACCATACAATCAATCAATAGCACTCCTAAATCTTTGCCAGGTAAATAAAAGCTTTCGGCCACACGAAGTGCCATACAGGAATGTTTATAGGAAGTGTATTCACTGTCACTCAACACTACAAATAATCCAGATGTGCATGAAGTGAATGAATAAGCACACTGCGGTGCATCCCAGCTATGGGATGCTGGGGACCAGCCATGATAATGCATAGACTGGTGGGGCCCAGACTACAGGCCCTGCAGTCCCAGGCCGGTGTTGACTTGCTGTGCTCAGGAATAGAGAAGTATACAAAAGGCTGCAGATTTCCTGGCTATGTGGGAAAGCCATAATCAGTGCTCCTGAGGCAGGGCAGCATCTGCTGAGGGCACACAAAATGCAGGCATCCTGGTGCAGGGAGGGACCTCAGCTTGTTCCCTTTGAGATGCTAACCTTGTTCCCCATCTTGCTCCCCCCATCTACTGCAGCTGCTCTTCCTAGAAAAGTACACTACCCCTTCCCCTGCACTTCTTGCTGAATAACAAAAGCAGGTCCACCGTGGAGTTTGTAGAGTCTGTCCACTAGAGTCAGGCTTATCCTGGTCCCCCTTGTACCTTGAATATTGTCTCTGTCTCTTTCTTTTATTCCCTGTCATCCTTCCTACAGGTATTCGAGGGTCTGATCAGCCCCGGACAATGTGACATTACACAGCTCTAATAAGGGATAAATCTGCTGTTGGTCTCAACAACATGGGTGAATCTCAGCCGCACTGTGCTGAGGGACAGCTGCTGACTGAGAGCTCGTATATTGCCTGAGTGCATTCATACAGCATTCTGGAAAAGGCCAGGCTGGTGGGATGGGAGGCAATAGTGGCTACGAGGAGCTGAGTGCTGTGGGGATGCAGAGGATGGAGGGAACCTCCTGAAAGGATTCCGCAGACTGTGATGTAAGTTCCGAGACATGCATCTCCGGAGCTCACTGAACTCTACTCTTTTCCTGGATGTAAATTATTCCTCAATCAATCCGCTTTCTGAATACAACACTCTCTAACCCTCCTCAGGACCCTGTCCAGATCCCAGGTAAACCAGCATCCACGTCCACCACGCTGGCAGAAAGGCGGCCCCAGACAGTGCTCGGGTGACAGCGTCCATAGATTGGGGGTGTTCTCTGGCGCCTCTTTTTCTTTTCCACCCCACCTCTCAGCTTCCCTTTTAAAAGCCCAGACTTTGATCCCTCCTTACCTGTCAATGTCATCCTGCTGTCTGTCTCCCAGAGCCCTGCAAGAGCCCCTGGGACTGTGGCAGTGGTCTCCTAACTGGCCTTGCTTTGCCTTTGCCCCTTTCAACCTGATCCCAATAAAATGGCCAGAGAGAGCCGTTACCCTGTGCTCAAATTCCTCCATGGCCGGAAAGTGAAACCAAAGCATTATCCCAGTGGCCTACCCAACCCGCTCCACACCTTCCCTCTTCCACTGCATCTCTAACTGTGTTTCTGGTGTGACCTTGTAATTTATCATCCAAACAAGGGGACTTCCAGTAGTGAAAGGAGGCACCAGGGCCACCGGCACTAACCCAGAATTTCCTGGGTGAACCAGACACATGCTCACTCTACTTTTGTGCACTCCAAGCCAGCCACATGTTGTTACTGCTCCTGAAACACCCTACATCCTCTCCCGCCTCAGGACCCCGGCACTTACCATTTATTTGAAGTTTCTGACCCAGGCACACGTGTGGCTTGCTCACTTATCTTACTCAAACCTCTCCCCAGATGCCACTTTCTCAGGGAGGCCCTCTTGCTACCTGTGTTAGTCAGGCTTCGGTCATTGTAACAAAATACCAGAGACGGTCAACTGAAAAGGAAGACAGGTTTTTTGACTCACAGTTTCAGAGGTTTCCGTCCATGGTTGCTTGGCCCTGTCATCTCTGGCCTGTGGTGAGGCAAACATCAAAGCAGGGAGCACAGTGTAGAGCAAAGCCAAAGCCACTCACTGCTCACAGGACAGCAGGAAGTAGAGAGGAAGGGGGCTCAGGCCAATATCCACTCCAGGGACCTCACTTCTTCCCATCAGGCTCCAGGCTCCTAAAGGGGCCATCACCCCCCAGTAGCACCATGAGCTGGAGACCAAGCCTTAAAACATGAGCTTTCGGGGGACAGATAAGATCCAAACTTCAACACTACCCAGTTTAAACTTTAACCCCTCCCCCTAGCCAGCATGCCCCATTTCTCTCTGGTACTTATTACCAACTGACATATTCTCTTTCTCTTCTCTGACTTTTTTTCCCACAGCATCTCCTTATGTTGCCCAGGTTGGTGTCAAACTTCTGGGCTCACACAGCCCTCCTGTCTCAGCCTCCTGAGTAGCTGGGACTACAAGTACATGTCTCAGGCCCAGGTTAACCTACTCTTGACAAATTCTTTGTCACCTGTCCTCCCTAGACTCCACCAGACTATAAAATTGATGTGAAGAAATTGTAGATTTTCTACATTAACATATTTCTAGCACAGAGAACAATTCCTAGCATATATTATGTGCCCAATAAATATTTTTGGAACAAATGATTTTCTTTTTTTTGAGGCAAGGTCTCGCTTTGGAGCCCAGGCTGGCCTCTAACTCACAGTGATCCTCCTGCCTCTGCCTCCCAAGTGCTGGGATTACAGGCATGTGCCACCACTCCTGGCTGAACAAATGATTTTTAAAAATTAACTCGAACTCCCTTCCACATAGTTGACTCGAACTCCTTCCATACACTCCTCCTAGGCAGAAGTTCTGCACAGGTGGCATCTGGGTTAGACATCACGAGCCATTCTTCACCCCACACAGAGAAGCTGGTGCTGGAGGACTCCTTTGGGGCCACCCTGGCTTCCTGGGGTTCTGAGCAGCTTGTCAGCCAGGCAACCTCCATTGTGAGGTCACTCAGGTTTCCTCCTCACAGAGCCAGCTCAGCATGGAGTCTGGGCCTGCAGCCCAGCACCAGCGCCTCCAGGCAAATGCTTCCTTCTCCCTCCCAGCAGCAAGGGCTCAACTGGGAAAATCTGAGAGCCCACGAGTCCTGGACAGGACCTGAGCCCCCGAGGGGCTGTGGACCATCGGAGAAGAGACTGTCCTAAGACCCTCCGGGCACCAGCTCGTCCTGCCCCCTCTTCCCCAACTCGAATGCTCCAGGGCTCAGCCAGGGCCAGGCACCCTCAAGAATCCTGGATTTGCAGCATGGTCGGTCTGGAGAAGAACCCACCCTCAGCTGGTCCCAGGCTGTCATAGAGCACAGCCTCGAGCTTCTGCCACCCACCGCCATGTCGAAGACATCCCTGCTTGGACAGGCCCACAGCAGCCCGCTGGACTTGGACAGCCGGCCCAGGACCCCTGTGGCAAGTGGTTTCTTGCTGGTGAAGCCAGCTCATTGTCCTGAGTAGATCCTCTCTTTCAGTGCCACCTGCTCTTCAGGACCCAAGAAGGTTGATCTTGTGGCTCTGCAGGGTACCCTCATGTCCCCTAGAACCCAGATAGAACAGCCACCCCTAACATGGGCTGCTGGATTCCAGGAGCAATTTCCCATCTTAGGCTGAAGGCTCTTTTTTCTTTCTTCCATTTTAGACTCTCTGTCTTTCTCTCTCTCTCTCTCTCTCTCTCTCTCTCTCTCTCTCTCTCTCTCTCTCTCTCTCTCTCTCCCCCCTTTCCCCCTCCTCCAGGAAACATAAGGACATAAAGTCACCTTGTAATTCCATGTCCTACTTTTTCTGTCCCCCAAATGGAACTTTTTCTCTAGGACTTTACTGCCAGCAAGACTGTTATATAGTGATCAGATTGGGTAGTACCCATGAGCTGTGATGACACTGTGACAATACTCAGTGTTGATAAGCATACTGGGAAATGCCTGCTTTTGTGGAAGAATCAAATTAGTACCTCTCTGAATGACAGTGTTTTATGTCAAATCCTAAAATATCATTTGTATAAAGCATACAGCTACTTATTTGGCATGTCCTATCTTGGAAAGTGCACACACGTTACACATACATGTACATAGGTAACCAAAAGCAGCAGCTACCTGTGGGGAAGGAAATTGGGAGGCTGAGAGACAGAAGAGAGAGATTTCTATTCATTACACATTATTATTCATTATTGTGCTTTGCTTTTAACTTTTGAATTTCTTATTGTTATTCCCTAATTTTGTTCTTCAGTATAATTAAATAAAAATAAATGTATCTTTTTATCAATTATGCCATTTCTAGGAATTTTTCTAAGGTTTCAGTGCCTTGGCCTGAGAGGAAAGCAGATCTCTAGGGGCTCCTCGAGGTCCGCTTCACCTCCCCAAATGACGAGGCCCGGGGGGTAGGCAGCTGATGGGCTCCCCAGTCAGTAACAGAGCAGGTTAGTGGCAAAACCAGAACTCCGAGTGGGGCTTCTGCCTCGGAATTCAATGCTTTTGCACTCACTTTTCAGTTCAGTTCCTTTTCTGACTCCTTTCTCATGATCCTGCCCCCACCCCCTCCGCAATCTGCATCAGCACCTCTGTGAAGAGCACTTAGAATCTGGGTGCCTAGCACCCTGCTGGGCACGTAGTAAAATAGCAATTATTAAAGCAGTAACTTATATCTGTATCCAATGCATAGCATGGATATATTATATAACAACACACGGGTGAGTTAAAACTGACCTAGTGCCAATAAATATTCTGTAAATTGCAGCCCTTCTTACTAATCTTTTCATTGTCTATCTGATTGCTAGGCGTGTAGGAGGGCTCAATAAATAACATTTGAGTGAATAAATCATGAAAGAAATGATTAGATGGGGCCGGGGATTTACCTCAATGGCGCTATGCCTGCTTCGCAAGAGCAAAGTCCAGAGTTCGATCCCAGGTGTGTGTGTAGGGGGGTTGGTGATTTGATGAATTAATGAACCGACTGGCACTAGGGCATTCTCCAGGATTGTAGCAGTCTTTATCCCCATTTTCTTTGGAGCCTGGGGTGCGTGCGTTCGGTGATGACTGAGCAACACGCACGCGCACTAGTCCTGATCCGGGTCTCGGCCTCCTCCCGGCAGGCACTGCGGCGGCGCGCACGCTCACAGGCTGGCCGGCTGCCCTCGCGCTGCCCTCGCCTTGCCCTGACAGGATGCCTTATCTCCTCTTCCCTCCACACCCCGGCGCAGACTCTGATCCACCTGCTGAAGTGCAGCGTCGGCGCTGGGCTCCTGGGGCTTCCCCTGGCAGTAAAAAACGCCGGCCTGTTGGTAAGAGGCCTCCGCGGGCGGGAACCAGCTTCGCCCACTGTGGGGGGACAGTCGGGTCTCTAGGGCCTTTGAACTGTGAGCAGAGGGCAGTTTGGGGGTGCCTGCTGCGTGGGAAGCGTGCCTATCAGTTTGGGGGTGCCGGCTGCGGAGGGAACCGTGCCTATCAGTGCCCCGGAGCTGGACTCGGCGTCCCCGAAGGCACACGGCCCCAACACACGAGCGCAGCGCGGCCTCCACTCACTCACACCTGCAGCCGGTGCTGCGGAGACGGGGTGTGTGACCCTCTTCAAGGCATTTGATGGCGCGTGACAAGGGCTTGGCCGTGAGCTAGGGGTCCCTAGGGCCCCCTCCCCCTGCACCTGCAGGCTGTCTCCTGGGCCTCACCTAATCCCTGCCTTCTGCCTTTTGAAATCTGCCTCCTCTCTCGGCTGTACTGTTTCCTATGAATATGAATACTGCTCTCACCTTATATTTCTCTCACCCAAAATTCTTAAAGGTGAGACGTGTTTATTTTTTCAATAGACCCTTCTTCCTAATTTAATTGAAGGCTGTGGGGACAGGAATTGTCTGATTTCCCTTCACATCTCACCGTAGGAGGCGCTGTACACAGGAAGCCCCTGTTAACATAGTTGAGTTGAATTCATACCAATATATATTTCCACCCAGCAGCACCAAGCTTCCCTTCTCCTCGGGCCTGTTAGTGGCTCCCATTTCTAAGGAAGGCACATCCAGACCCTTGCTTCTGCCATGACTTCTGCCCTGCAGTGGTTCCAGCCCAGCAGTGGGACTCACCCTTTGGAGTCCTCTGAGTTCCAAACGGCCTGCAGAGGAGCACCAGAACCACCTGGCCTCCATCTGGACCATCCTTGCCTGGGTGGTGTGGGCATCTTAAGATGGCTCTTTTAGACTTCAAATTTTCCTCCTAGGAGTTGTTGAGTGATTTCCTTACCCTCCATCTCCCCCCAGAACCCTTGACCCTGATCCAGTTGAGAGAGATTTACTGTGCATCTACTATGTACATCCTTAGGCCCTGGGAGTATAGAAATGAACCAGACAAGAAAAACTCTGCCCATGGAGGCTCCATGCGAGTGAAGTCTAGTGATGCTCTTGATCCTTCACTTGTTTCTTTGTGACAGGTAATGTTGTCTTGGGGCACAAGCATCCAAAACAGAGCCACTGGGAGTGTCCTTCTTTTTGCCTTTCTGGTCTCATCTGGAAGATTGTTATTATTCATAACTGGCCACACCTTTTTACAGGAATGTTGTTAAACATAAGAGCAGTGATCCTCAATTGAGATGATTTTGTGCAAACCCCCCCCCCCCCCACTACAATGACTAGAGATGTCCATGACTGTCACAGCCTGGGGGAGGTCACTGACAGCCAGTGGGTGGAGGCACGGGGACACTGCTCCCCATCCCACAGCACACAGCACAGCTTCTTACAGCCAAAGCTCAGCTGCTGCACAGTGTCAGTAGGGCCCTCCATGCTATGCATGCAGTAAAGGAAGGAAACTTGGTCCTAGAAAGAACCTTGGTCTTCAAGTATCTGAGAGGAGGTGAGGGCTAGTGATAGAGGAAAAACTTAACTCCCCACTTATCGGATGTCAGGGATGTTGAGTCCGTGTTCCCCAAATGTGAAAGATTGAAAGAAGAGGTTAAGAGTAGAAACAGTTATTAAGAGAAAGCTCCTCAGAAACAGGGGTGCTGAGTGGGGGCCACCAAAGCCCTTCCTCAGGGGTCTTTTATACAGCAGAGTCATGACATGGGTACAACCTGGGTCAGACTACAATCAACCTAGAGGGCTACAAGTATATAGCCACTTAGGTAATATTGATCCAATAGGGAAACAAGTCACATAGTACATAGGAAGAACAAGGAATTCTCAGAAAGGGAGGGGAGTATGGGCCCAGGTGTTCAGGTCCCCACCCATGTGTCTAGTGCCTGTCTAGGCCCACTGGTTAATCACGGTATAAGCCTAAATTGCCATTTATCTCTAGGGAGGCTGCAGCCCTGGCTGGTATTGCTTCCATTCTGAGGCCTGGCTCTCTTGGGATTTACTTCAGGCCACAATTCTGATGTCTGTAATTTTTTTTGTGCTGACTTCCTTGAGGGCCCAATCCCTGTCTGACAGCATATTAATTTCTATCTAACCTAGCTGTTGATACTACTACAGTGTATAAAGGAATTAAAATTGCCCTGAAGGACTCCAGTAGGCTAGAACTGGAGGCATATGAGAAAAGACAGCCTTGTGGGGAGATGGTAAGCTCTCCATCACTGGAGGAATCCTGGCAGAGGTTAAGCAGCCACTTTGCAGTGGTCCTGGGATGGGCATGCAGACCTGCAGGGCCCCCAGGACCTTCAGCAGGGTCTCTTGTCCCAGAGGCAGCTTTATTCTGTAGGGAGAGGGCTAGGGAGGGGTGAGATGGGCTGGCAGCTCATGGCTGCCTCCTCTCCACAGGTTGGGCCCCTCAGCCTGCTGGCCATCGGGATCCTCACAGTGCACTGCACGGTCGTCCTGCTGAACTGTGCACAGCACCTCACACACAGGTTAGAGCCCTCTTCTCCCTCATCCCAGAGATGTTGAGCTCCCCTTGACTGCTGGCCTGATGAACGGGGCCCCTCTCCAGCTCCTGCCCCAACTGCAGTGCATCCTAAACATGGTGGAGGGGTGGGGAGAATTCCAAGTAGATATTCTTGGTCCAGACTTAGTGAGCTACAAGGGCTCACCAGGGTTTTGTGCCCCCTGAGCCTGGTCCCTGGAAGCTCAAACATGATAGAAGATGCAGAAGCACCCTCTGAACTGCCAGGTAAATGCAAGATGCTTAGACATCTGCTTTTCCTTATAATCTCCTGACCCCTTGCCAGGGTAATTGGTTCCAGGCAAACCCCTTTCAGGACAAGTTATTAAAAGTGACAAACGGGCCGGGGATTTAGCTCAGAGGGCTGTTGATTTAGCTCAGTGGTTTCGCTGCCTGCTGCGCAAGTGTAAGGACCCGAGTTCGATCCCGGGTACCTAAAAAAAAAAAAAGTGACAAACATAGTTAACAATGAAAGGAATCATTTACACTGACTTCAGTCATTAAAAGTACACATAACACTCAAGCTTTATCCATTTGAAACTGTAATACAAAAACAATCTCAGAAAGAAAAGACACAATGGAATACTACTCAGCCACAAAAAAAGAATGTGATCCTGTCATTTGCTGCTGCATGGATAGAGCCGGAGATCAGTATGTTGAGTGAAACAAGCCAGACACAGAAAGACAAACACCACACGTTCTCATACGTTTACGGAAACCATTAAGTCGACCACAGAGAAGTACAGAACAGAACATGTCCATGGGCTGGGAACAGGTAGAGGAAGGAGGAACAGCAAAAATTAAGAAGGACTCTTAGGGCCTGGACCGGTGCTGGAGAGAGGGAGAGAAAACCAGGGAAAGAGGAACCGAAAGTGGAAGTGTGGATGGTACGATCCGTGAATGCAGAGAATCCCACTGATCTGAATAATTAGCATGTGTTGATGATTATAATAATTTATTAAAAGAAGATGAAAGACAGTTGCAATGAAAACAAATAGTGCTAATGAGATCCATGGGCCTCAGTGCTCCCAAAGCCTAAAGCCAGATCTGCATAGCCCTGACAGGCACACTGGAGTACAGGCCCAGCTAACTGGAGCACCCTTCGGCGCAGGATACGCTTTCTGGAGCTTCTCATCCAGCAGTTACACCTGGGCATTCTCCACAGCCCCTCTCTGAGCTTTGCCAGTGCTTCTCTTCTACTTCTCATGCAGAGTTTTCAGACTGATGGCCTAAGAGCCAACTGCAGGCTTCAGGTAGATTTTTGAGGACGTTCACAGTTTGGGGTTTTTTTTTTGAGCCGATATTTAAAAACCTGGAGATTTTACATTAAAAATGTTTTTTTAATTTTTATTTTTTATTAGCACATGTTTGGAGTACCTATTGATTGCATTCATGTGGGGAATTGGTACGTGTACATAACACATCTCAGTTCTCTTTCTCCCTTCCCCTCCCCCCTTCACCAGATCAGAT
This sequence comes from Heterocephalus glaber, assembly GCF_053883595.1. NCBI lineage: Eukaryota > Metazoa > Chordata > Mammalia > Rodentia > Bathyergidae > Heterocephalus > Heterocephalus glaber. The sequence goes on along the minus strand of NW_028258377.1, from coordinate 40,414,803 downwards.
TCATTTATTTATTTTAAGTCCTTATAAAGTTAATTATACATACAGATTAACAACCCAAGTAATAGGCCAAAAAATATGTAAAACACATAAGACAATACTAAATCATGGTGCACTTTTAGAAACATTGTCCATACTGTATTACAGTTTTTTTTAAAGTTTTTTTCTGCCTAGTCCTTGTCAAGTAGCTACTCTGGCACATCTGGGCCTTCCTTCTTCCTTGTTCTTCCAGAGCCCAGACCCAATCTTACCCTTAGAACTGGACACACACTTCCTGGTTGCCATTGTCCCCATAACACCCTTTTCTTTTTTTCCTTCTTTTCTTTCCCCCTGCCCCCACCCTACCTGTGATTGGTGTGTGAGGCCAGTGCTCTACTGCGGAGCTACATCCCCAGCTCCTTTAAATTTTTTTTTTATTTTGAGACAAGATCTTGCCACATCGGCCAGGCTAGCCTTAAATTTGCTCTCCTGCCTCAGCCTCCTGAGTAGCTGAGATCACAGGTGCCCCCACCACACCTGGTCCTGTTCTTACAGCTCCTGTGGCCCACTTCTCACTAAGGTCACGGGAGTCAAACATCTGCTCTGCTTGCAACTCAAACCAAAACTCAGCGGACAGAAGTTGGCTGAAGGAGACGGTTTTATTCAAAGTCATTCTTGCAGAAGATAGAAGAGAATTTTCCACCTCCAAGCTCTATCTTAGGAAGCCCGGGACCACCGGGGAATTTCATGGGAGGAAAAGTGTGACAAAGGAAAGGAAGTGCCCAGGGCTTCCCCGCCAGACTGGCGCCGAGTCCCCCCCTATTTCCTCCTCATGAGAGCCTGGGCCAGCATCCGGCTTCCTCTGCAGCAGAAGCTGCACTGTCCTGCAAGTCCCTTCACATAAGCCAAAGGGAGCTAATCTGTAGAATTTAGAGTGCCCTGTGGAAGGGATGGGTTAGAAGATAAGGGTAAGAGCAGCAAAAAGGTTAAGAAAGTGGGCCAGGGATTTATCTCAGGGGTTCTGCTGCCTGCTTCGCAAGCGCAAGGTCCCGAGTCTGATCCCCAGTATCAAAAAAAAAAAAAAAGCTTAAAGTAATTCTGCAAAAGAGCTTCAGAGGGAGCCGCTCTGTGACACTGTCGCCTGTCTGATCCCTGAAGTTGTTGCATTGCACTTGTTTGCCAGCCCTGCGCTGTGTGACCCCATTTACATTGCAAATGCCAACCGCAGTGAGCAGTAACAGGAACTGAAGGATGGTACTTGTATCCCCCCATCTCCAGATCTGTCTCTCCATCTCCTCCCCGGAACCTAAATGCCCAGAACTAGATTGCTCCAGGTCTCCAGTTGTCTGCAGGGATGAGGGATTTAAACCCTGGTTTCCTAACAAGCCTGGGCCTTTTCTGCATCCTAGCAGTTCTGCAAATTAGCAGAGCATGGTGGACCTTAGCAACCTGCACTGCCCCTACCTACACCTGCCCAGAACCAAGATGGCCCTGCAGCTGGGCCTGCCTCAGCCTTCAAGAGGGTTACCTACGAAGAGGGACAAGGGATGAAGAGAGGCTGCGACCTGGGCATCTCATCCTAGAAGGATTCGTTGCCCGGCATCCAGTCCAAGGCGGGTGTGGCAGCCAATCACACACCCCAGGCAACAGGAAGCACATATGTAAATCCAGAAAGGATGAGGGGCTGGCCACACACACTGCCGAAACCCTCTGTCCTGCTTCTGATCTAAATCACTGCACAGCTCTTCCCTCAAAACAAATCCAATGGGGTCCACTTAAGTATTTGTCCTTTAAAAGAGTACTGGGGGGAAAAAGGATAACACAAATTCCAGAAAATCATATAAGCTATACTATTATTAGGAAAGTAACAGCACACTCCATGTTAGCACACTGTATATACTCATTCCTCACTTAAGGAGTAAACTGTAGCTTCAACAAAAATGTTTCGAGTTCCACACTACTTGTCCTTTCCTCTAGACTACAGAAGACCTTTGTGAACTACGAGGAGACCATGATGTACAGCCTGGAAAGCTGTTCGAGCTCCTGGCTGAGGACCCACTTGGCATGGGCAAGGTAGAGCCATAGGTGCCAGAGGCACAGTGACAACTGCAGTCACAATTGTCCTCTCCTGTTCTGACTTTATTTATGCAAGTTTTAAATGAGTATGTTCTCTTTGGGAACTATCAAACGGTGCAGAAACTCCCAGTCCATCTTCACCCATACGATAGTCATTTCTCCCTAGCTAGTAAATGTGCCTTTAGACCTATATAATTTGACCTATAGACATATAATTCATATTGTTTTCTTGTGCTTTACTTAGAGTCATATGTTTAGAAATGTGCTTTTTCATCAAATGTCTCCATTTTTTTCACGCTGGAGCAAATAGATCCAGCCTATTCCCAGGTGTGGCCGTGGACCATATTTTCTTTGATCACCGACACCACCCCCCCCCCCCCCCCCCGCCCCAGTGAGTGAGCGTGCAGGTTGTTCCTGGGGTAGGCAGGAGAGAAGAAATAAAGACAGAAAGGAGATGAGGAAAATCATACTTTAAAAACTGTACTTTTAAGAAAACTGCAGCTTCAGAACACAAAGTTACCTAAGGTTTCAATGTTACACCTTTTTAAAAATTTAATCCTAAATCCTGTGTTTTCCCTTCCAGACTACTCACTGTTGGGAGCAATGCTACATAATTCTAGGGATAAATCATTTGGTTAGCCTAGTTCTCTTGCCTACAGCCCAGCTACAGAATAACTCCAGTTTGGCCTCCGGTCACAACTGAGACTTCAGTGATCCAGTGATGCTGTGATTCTCCAGGACAAGAAACATCCTGGGAGAACAAACATCTGCTCAGTTCCTCATTGTTCTTGGACTGATTAACATCTTGTTTGCCGGAGATGTACTGAACTCTCTGCAAGCCTTCCGTTACACCTTGTTTATCCCAATGTGAACTATTGAACTCTCTGCAAGTCATCTGTTACATTTGTTTCTCCCGATGTACTGAATAAAAGGCGTGGTAAGCTGGGGGCTTTTGTCTTTGCCGCTCAGAGCAGCACTGATCAGACCCGAAGCTCAGCTTCTTCTCGGTCTCATTTTTCTACCTTTCCTGTAATTCGCCGTGTGCTGCCGTGGCTCGCAGGAGACCAGGACTCACTGCAGAGGTTCTGGTAACGTCCCCTTCCCCTGTCCCCTACAACTCACTACTAGATTCTCAAGAGTTTTAAAGACACACTGTACATCAAACCCCATGGTTGCTCCTGTAAATTCAGGCCCCTGCTTTTCTTCTAATGCTAAAGATTCACAAATGCCCCAGACTTGCACCCTCAGAAATAGTGCATTCATTGGCTGTCATATCTCTAAACTTCAAATACATGCAGATGTTTGCATTTGAGCCCTAACCAGTCCTTCCCAGGAATCTGACAGGCACTCGGGGACACATCTGAGATCATCTGTCTTAGGACAACCCCGAAGACACACCAAGAACATATATGGTCACTACCCGACACCATAATGCACCTCTCCCTTCGTTATGCATCACACTCTATCTGCCAGGTGTGTACTTCAGCTCTGCCTAATAAATCTGTTTATGACTCTCACCCATGCATCCTGAAATCGTTTTCTGTAATGTAAGTGAGGAACCTACTGCTTACCCTGTGGTTAGGGACAAGTTGAGGTCCCCATCTACCCTTTGGGAAATCTCCTCAGGCCCCATCTGGTGACATTTCTTGCTTGATAAAAAGTTAATGATGTACAGAATGGTTTTCTGTCTTGGCATCTCTGATCATCTCAAAAAACTTATGAGGTAGACAGGGCAGGATTTTTCTTGATATTGTTTTGTTTTTGAGACAGGGTCTCGCTATGTAACCCAGGCTGGCCTTGAAATCATGGTGATCCTCATCCCAGCCTCCCAGGTGCTGGGATTACAGGCATGTGCCACCACACTTGGCTGAGTGGGATTTTATTGTCCTCAACATAATGAGGTGACCACGGCACATAGAGATTAAATAACATATCCAAAGTCATCATCGGTAGCGAGAAGCAGAGATTTGGCCAAGAGCCTCTCACTACGACCTTCCCAGCAGAGCCCTTTGTAGCTCTGAGGAGCTCAGGAGTCAGTGCTGAAAAGTGAGAGTCAATGCTGTAGCTGCCCTCATTCTTTCTGCCTCTCATGTCCTGGGATTCTCAGTAGTTCATCCTCTCAATCAGGAGTCACTCTGATTATCAGACAGGTGAGATGGTGATCAATTTCTGATGACACTGAATAAATACTTAGGGCTGAAATGGCCTTAGAGTTTACTTTATCCACACCTGTTGAGATGGAAATACTGCATTGAAGCCCAGTGAAGACAATAAAGCTGCTCAGGATCATACAGGAATTTAGTGGTACACCAAGGAACGGAACCCAAAACATTGAGCTCCCACACATCCAGCTTACACTGTGCCATTTATTTGGATATACAGTGATTTAAAAGGAGTTGGAAACATTTGGAGAAGTAACTAACTAGACCAATGATTTGTAAGTTTTAGTGTATCTTATATGCCTCTGGAGGTTGACTAGAAACTATCCATCCTAGGTAGGCAACAGTGTTTCATGGATGCTCAGGCAAGTCAGTGGGAATATAAAGGAGGAAGGCACTGCTGCTCCTGGCTCTGTGTACTGAGCTTAGCACTGAGCACCATGTTTAGATGGCACAGCCAGGCACACTATGCCTTGGCATGGATTATAGTAGGCATGTGGAAGGAACAACACCTCTGAAATACTCCTGTTAAAAAATAAATGAAGAAGTGTCGTCAAATCAAGTCATTGGCTCTAATATCAGCTTAGAAGAAGTACAGGATAGAGGAACAAGACAGATGATGGTGTAAGGAAGTCACCAACCACATGCAGGAAACAGGATATACTACTACAGGACAGATATCGGAGGTCTTCAGCAACAACAAAAAAATAAAAAGCTGTAAGGAAAAACATAGAGCAAGGAGAATATAGCAATTTAAATTTTTAAAGGTTTTAATACAGTGCTACGTATAAACCTGAGGACATTCCTCAATAGTAGAGCACTTGCTTAGCAAGTGACAGGCACTGGGTTCCAGCCCCAGCACCACACAAAGCAACCAAAACAAACGAACAAATACAGTGATTGTTAAAAAACATAAAAGCACTTTCATAACTAAAGTTACTAAAAATAACTTTAATGTCTCTTTTCTCTCTCTGCTTCTTTTTTTTTTTCTGCCTCTTTTCTTTTTCAGATACACTGTCAGCTTCTTATTCATCATTACCCACCTGGGCTTCTGCAGTGTTTATTTTATGTTTATAGCACACAGTTTACAACAGGTAAAAGAGACCTCTTCTCATCAGAGTGTGAGAAAAGCAGACTTCCCACTGCCAGGGTTACATTAGCAAAAATATAACACTTACGTTGTGAGAGGTGACAGCTTCACTTGTACTCCCTGATTAGACCACAGTTAGGAGTTCTGTAAGTGCTGAGGCTCACATTCTAAAAGGAAGAAGCAGAGGCCAAATTAACTTAATTTTTAGCCTGAAAAGAACTTTGGCTATCTCATGATGTCGTGTAGAAGATGCTGTACTAACTAAATATAAGGCAAACTAGCTGCAACTTTCCCTTTTGAACCCCTAATACACTCTACAGATTGGTCCTAGCATTCTCTCTCAGCTTTGTGGAGTAGAGGACCATATTTGTTTTTGCACATCCACACATCCAGCGATCTCTGACCAGCACTATAGATGCAGGAATCAAGCAGATAGATCTCTGAGCTGTAGAGCTAAGGTTGAAGAGGATATGTGTGTGTGATGCGCTCCCTTTCTCTAGTTGTATGAAAGAAAACAACCCCTTGGTGGGGAAGAAGAGGTTGGGCTAGATGACAAAAGGGCCTTTCAGCCTTGAGATTTTATGATTCTAAGCATTTCTGGTTATCACACTCATGGGCACCGCAGTTATGGTGGCCAGATTTGGAAAATAAAAACACATGGCACCCAGTTAAAATGGAATTTCAGATAAATAGTGAGTACTACCATTTTTACTTTTGAGTATGCAATATTTGGAACATGTTTGTACTAAAAAGGTTTTCTGCTGATTATCTGAAATTCAGATTGCACTAGGCGTCCTCTGCTGATCATCAACTACCCTGCCTTTCATTACGCTCTCTCTGAGATAGTGGAAGAGGCCCACGTCATCTCCAGCTCCTGCCAGCCCAGAAAGATCCTGGTGCTGACCCTTATCCTGGACGTTCGCTTCTACATACTGACAATCCTGCCCTTCCTGATCATGCTGGCATTTATCCAGAACCTCAAGTTGCTGTCCGTCTTAACACTGGCTAACATTACCACCCTGGGGAGCATGGGTCTGATCTTTGGGTATATCATCCAGGTCTGTGTCTGAAACCATGGGAAGAAGGGAGTCAGGTCCAGGACCTCTGAGGCACCTGGGAGACTTGTGATCATGAAGGGCAGGTAAAGGAAGGAAGATGGCCCCTTGTTCTGAGCAGCCCCTGCCAAGGTGAGGTCTAAGAACACTTCTGCCCCATGAGCTGTCGAAGCCAGTCATCAACATTCTCCTCTTCCTCCTCCTCCCCTTCTTCCTCCTCACTGTCATATTGAACAACAGTGAGTCACTCAACAACTCATAGTTTCTGAATACCTTCTGTAATCTGGTTGTTGTACAAGGGACTAGAAATTCAGTAGCAAGTAAACACAGTGATTGCTCAGACAAGTAGAAATAGCAAATAAACATATGAAAAAGTGTTCAACATCACTGGTCATTCCAGAGATGCAAATGAAAACAATGCTGAGATTCCACCTCACTCCAGAAAGAATGGCTGCTATCATGAAATCAACCAATAACAAATCCTGGCGGGGCTGTGGGAAAAGAGGAACCCTGCTCCACTGCTGGTGGGAGTGTAGACTGGTGCAACCACTCTGGAAATCAGTACGGAGATTCCTCAAAGAACTAGGACTGGAAGTCCTATTTGACCCAGCTATTCCCCTGCTGGGGATCTTCCCCAAAGTATTAAACGAATCATACCACAGTGATAGATGTGCACCCATGTTCATAGCAGCACAATTTGTAATAGCTAAAACTTGGAAGCAGCCCAAATGTCCATCAACTGGAGACTGGATAAAGAAAATGTGGGGTGTTTTTTTTTATAAAATGGAGTATTACTCAGCCGTAAAAAAATGAGAAATCAGAGACATTTATAGCTAAGTGGATGCACACTGAGGCCATACTCAAGTGAAATAAACAGGACACACGTGTATAAATACCATATAGTTTCTCTAGTGTGAGACACTGAAAGTGTAAACAAGGACTAAATGGCATAATAGATAATGTGAAATCGGAAGAGAAGGGGGCAAAGGGGGAGGAATTGGGAGGGGTGGGGAAAGGATAGAAGGGAATGGGATTACCATGAGAAAATGAAAAGACGGAAACAAAGTCTTTGTAAATAGGGAGGAATGGAGGGGTTGAAGGGAGGGCAGGGAATGGGGAAAAATAAAAACCAAGAGAGATTATGTAAAGGTACAAATTTCCAATGATGAATGTCATTATATTGTAAACCTAAAATGTACCAATAAAATAAAATTTTAAAAAAACAGATACGGTGTCTACTGTCACAGATGTTGCATTCACATGGGGAGATTAACACTGATTAACCACCAAAAACTGTAACAATAATAGTTGGACAGGGGATCCATAGATAAAATAATTTAATGATAAAATAGCTTAATCTACTTGCTGCCAAGAACTTTACAGTTTTATCTCATTGGATCTTTACAAGGATACTGTTTGGAGAGTACTATCTTTATCTCCAGTTTACAGACAAGGAACTTGGTAAACAGAAAGTGGTTCTTCCACTAATTCTAGTCAGTTTGCCTCCCATGCCCATGCTCTACTGTCATCACCATCCTGGAATTCTACCTTTATAGTTTCAATTCTTTGGATCTGGAAATTTTTACAGTTGTATTAGTTTCCTGTTACCTCTGTAACAAATACAGTGGTAACTCAGTTCACAAACACCTTGCTTGAAGTAATTTCTAACATGGAGGACAGGAAGATGGGTGGCCCCTACTTAAGGCATTGGAGAGATCTCCGTCAGGGGTTTCCTCTCTTTGTCTCTTAGCTGCAAGGTCAGTTTTGATGAAAAAGCAGTCAGATGTCACTTGTTTCTTCCTACACTGCATAACCTTCTGGAAATGAGAGACCATGTTATTGTTCATCAGATTTAACATTCTGTTCCTTACAGTTATGTTGGGGAGGTGCTTCTCCAAGCAATCCTGGCACTCATTCCATTTTTCCATAGTGGATTTCATCACATCACAGCTAGTCTGTCTCTGCAGTGGCACCTGGTGAAGAGCACCTTTGTGTGCAGCTTCTTGAAGTTGCAGGTCATTTGCTGGTCCTTAGGCTGCAGAAGAGGTGTCATGTTGGGGGAAGGAACTTGACCTTTATGAAGCCATACTCAGTGTCCATATCATCCATCAAGACTGAGGGTGTGCCTGGGCACTGTCCATCAGAAGAAGGCACCTTTTGGGCAGTTGTCAGATATTTCTCTTTTTTTAAATTAATTTTATTGTTACATTTTAGGTATACAATATAATGACATTCATCATTGGAAATTTGCGCCTTTACATAATCTCTCTTGGTTCTTATTTTTTCCCCATTCCGCTGCCCTCCCTTAAACCCCTCCATCCCTCCTGATTTACAAAGACTTTTTCTTAATGGTGGGTGTGAACACCTTGTGCAGCCATTCCATGAACAATTGCCTTGTGACCCAAGCTTTCACATTGGCCCTCCACACAGCAGGCAGCCTGGCCTTGTTCACATTCTGGTCCTTCAGCACATGAGAGGTCTGGGAATGGGACACCAGTAGTGGCTTAATCTTCAGATCAGCGCTTGCGTTAGCACACAGCAAAAGTGTCAACCTGTCCTTCGAGGGCTTGTGCCCTGGCAGTGCCTTTTCCTTCCGTGTGCTATAGGTTCTGTTCAGCGTCGTCTTCCACAAGAGCCCTGTTTCATCACAGTTGAACACTTGTTGAGTGATGCATCCTTCTGCCTTCATAAATTCTGCAAATTCTTTCTTGTCAGCTTCTGCAGTGGCCTTGTCAGAATCGGAAGCCTCACCAGGTCTTATCACACTGTGGAGGCCACTTCTCTTGTGGAATTTATCAAATCACCCTCTACTGGCTTTCAGTTTATCACTTATTGGTCTTGTGGAGAGGTTTTCTTGCAGTAAATCACCATGAAAGTTCCTGGATTTTTCACAGATCATAGCTTCACTAACACTAGACCCAGGGCCCAAGGTCTCCGAGATATACCCTGAGAAATCACACCCCAGTGACTCCCCTCCAACCAGACACCACCTCCCTGAGTTTCCACCATTCCCAGTAGCTCCGTCAGCTTGGGACCAAGTTTGCAATCCGTGAACTTCCGGAGGACGTCTAAGGTCTAAACTGTAATACTCCCCCTGGCCCCCAAAGGCTTGCCTCCAACTCAAAATACGAAATGCATTCAGTCCATCTCCAAGAGGCCCCAAAGTTTTAGCAGTTACAGCATTGTCCAAAAGCCCAGGTCCAAAGTCTCTTCCAGGACTCAAGGCAAACTTAGCTGTGAGCCCCTGTAAAAATAAAAAAGGGTTACACATTTCCAACATACAATGCTGGAACAGGCACAAGGCTAACATTCCAAACAAGAGGACTAGGAGAATAGCAAAGCCAGACCAAAAGCCCATCAGAACAAACATTAAATCTTGGGGCTCCATGTCTCTGGCACTCAGGACAGCTGGTGCATGACAGGAGCTTCCAAGGGCGTGGGCAGCCCCCCTCTACAGCTTTGCTGGCTGCAGCCCCCGTGGCACCTTGGACTGGCTCCGCTCACTGCTTGTGGCTTTCCTCAGCAGGCCTTCCATGCTCTTGAAGCATTACAGCTTCAGTTCCACTCTCACACTTTGCATATTGCTGTCTTAGCTGTGCCTGTGGGAACTCTGATTGTTCCACACATTACCCTGCCTCCCCACCATCCTTTGAAAGCTGGCTGGAAGCCTCTGTGACCCTGCAGCTCTTGTATTCTGCTTACTTGCAAAACCAACACCATGTGGATGATGCCCAAGATCTTCCAGCAGCTGGCGCAGCGGCCATGTCCACTTGGACCATGGCTGCAGGACTCTCTGAATGCCTAGACGGCTGAGCACTGTGAAACAAACCCTAGGAAACAAGTTTCCAGGTGGCCCTGTTCAAACAGGTGCCTGGCATTCTCTCTCAGAGCAAAGTCTTTCAAATGAGTCCATATTTGTAACCCCTTGAAGCTGTGACTGGTGGGGTCTGACCAGTGAGAACCTCTGAAGGCATTTTCCCAATTGTTCCCTGCAAATTGGCTTCATTTTAATGATGCTTATCTCTTCAGCAGCGGTGCCCTTCTCATCCACAACTTTTCTTTTCTGGCCAAACTGCAAGTTTCTCCTATTTTTCTGCTGTGCTTTTGTGCACAATACTACTGTAAATATAGATAAAAGTAGCCAATGAAACTCATGATACTGCCTGAAAGCTGTGCTGCCTTAAAATCTCCTATGCCAGATAAACTTGTCCAGTCATCTCAGGGAATGGAAAAAATGTAGACAAGTTCATTGCCAGCCTGTAACGTACAAGCATGACTTCTAGTCCAATTCCCAAAAGTGTCCTTATTCCCATGTGAAACCCCCTGGGCAGAGTCTTTGCTGTCCACATCCCATAATAATAACAACACAGTGTGCCATTTCCTTGTCCCTCATTCTTGATGGCCATGACATTAACTCACAAACCTCTCTCTCCCTGAAGGTGTCCTACTCAGCACGCGATTCTTGTTCTCACCTGGGCCGGTTCCTGTCGCAGATGTGAGCTCGGTTCTCACAGTCCTCACACTACCCGGTGCTCCATGAGTAATCTATTTAAATCAGCAGCCCCAGCCTCTTTGGCACCAGGGCCCAGTTTCATGGAAGACAGTTTTTCCACGGACGGAGATGGGATGATGGTTTAGGGATGATTTGGGCATGTTACATCTATTGTGCACTTTATTTCTATTATTACTACATTGTAATATATAATGAAATAATTATACAATGCACCATAATGCAGAATCGGGGGAGCCCTAGCTTGTTTTCCTGCATCTGGACCATCCCACCTGGGGGTGATGGAGGTGAGGAGAGACAGTGACACCAGTATTACTTATGTCCAGTGACTCTGTAATCTCATTCTGGCTGCTGCCACTGCAGAAAACCCTGCTTCATAAAGACAGGATGTTGAAAATGGAAGCAGGCTTTTCAGTGCTTTTGTGGCAATTGCAAGACATTCCTCCTTGACTTTAATCCAGAATATATGGAAATTTAAACTCCCTCAAACATACTTTAAGGTCACCATCATTTATAATCTCAAGCAATTGGTCTTCTTCTAGAATGGACAAACTCAGTTCACATGGTGTATTCACAAATGGGTCACAGATCCATTCTTTCCCAGTTTTGGGGTCTTGTGTATTTGGAAAGTAATGTTCAGACTCTTCTGACAGCTGATACAGGTGATCATGCAGCAGCTAGGAAAAAGAAGGCCCCGGCTCAGTCTCTTGAAATCTCTGCTAATGTATGAAACTTGTCAAAAATCCCAGTGTTCACTTGTCCCCCTCATAATTCCAGTTTGGCTTTGAATGCATCCACTTTATCTGCCAACCTGAACGCAGTTGTCATTCTCCCCTGAAGTGACAGGTTGAGTTTGAGTAGGTTGAGTATGTCACATGAGTAAGCAAGTTTTTTGATCCACTCTGTCACTGAAATGTGCTCCCAGTTGTGAGTTTTTCTAAAAGAGATCTCTCCAGTGACTCTCATAACCCAAAACTCTGGCCAGGGATCTACAATTAGAAAGCCATCTTGCTTCTGTGAATAAGAGGACCCATGTGGTCTGCATCCATCTCCCCGCAGAGCTGCATGAACAGATGTGCGCTAAGGGCAGGTATGTTATGTGGTTGATAATTACATACTGCAAAACATTGTTGTTGAGTTCTGGTGCCATTTTTTATCTGGCCAGCATTTCTCCTTGGATGACCCAGAACATAAACTCACATTCAGAAGCTGCTTCTTTGACCCACTTAGTGAAACCAGAAAGCCACAGACTCATGGCAACTGCTTTGTGCATATACTGATACAAAACAACCAATTCAGTTTTCCTGATATGTCATCATTCAAGTACTTGAATAATGCTACAACTGTGATATTGTTTGGCAACAAAATTGCACATAACAGAACCTCACTCACATCTTCCTGAAAAACATATCTCACAAAAACAAGCATTGTTGCCTTGTTATTAACACTGATTAACTCATCAACCTGTATTGCATACCACAGTGACTCATTAATCTTCTCAAGCAATTATGCTTCAATATCCACTGCTATTCATCAATTTGTCTAGTTATGGTGCCAGCCAAAAAAGAAACACATGCCACTTTTAGAACCGCAGCCTCTTCTAAATATTCATGACAAATGTTCTCAGCAGCAGTCAGGATCAACTCTTCACCAGTAGTAAAGGGCGGCTTAGCTTTAGCAATGTGTTTACACCTAAGAATGCTGCCCTAGGTGCAGACACACTTGATGAATAATTGCTTCTGTTTTTATCTTTTTTAAAGACTCCAAAGGCTTTTCTTTTAATACAAGATGCTTGGTCTCCATGTGGAAAAGCAGTTTAGAAGGTTTTGTGGCTTTGTTGGATAGCCAGTCATCATGTTCTACAGAGCAGGCTTGGAGAATGTGAATCACCTGTTCCAGTGAACCCATAATTTAAGTAGGACTCTTGGTGTTTTATTTAAATGCAGCTCTCTTTTTGTTGGCAGTCTTAGTCTTCTGCTATCTCATCATTGGATCTCTCCCCCCACTCCATTCGAAGAAGCTCTCCACTGATGCTTGGTTTTTACTCATTTGGGCTAGGGTTACTTAGGAACTTAGCAAAACTGTGACTGATACAAATACATAGTGAGGAAAGAGACACGGGCAGAAGTGGTAAAACAGTGAGTAAGCCATGCACAGACTAAAATAAGTGCTGGATTCTGATTTAAAGCCTGCCACCAGATGCAGCTTGTCACTTGCCACTCATTGACAAGATTTTGATAGGAGTCTGCAAGCAATTTATTTCTTTTCTTTTCTTTTCTTTTCTTTTTTTGGTACTGGGGATTGAACTCAGGACTTTTCACTTGCGAGGCAGGCAGCAGAACCACTGAGCTAAATCCCCGGCCCCAGCAATTTATTTCTTAGGATCTCTGTGGTCAAATCTGTCTGCTAATGTTATTCTGCATTTACAGCCACTTCCCAGCACTAGTATCACTGCCTCAGCTCCACCTCTGATCACCAGGCATTAGATTCTCATGAGGAGCACACAACCTAGATCCCTCATGTGTGCAGTTCATGGTAGAATTTGTGCTCTTAGGAGAATCCAGTGCCACCGCTGATCTGAGAAGTGGATCTCAGGCAATAATGGAAGCAATGGTAAGTGGCTGTAAATACAGATGAAGCTTGTGTTCACTCGCCTGCTTCCATGCAGCCTGGTTCTTAACAGGCCACAGTGTGGATCCATGTCCCTTGGTTTAAAAGATGAGAAGCTCAGCCATGCTGTAAATATCTTATGGGCACTCCTGTGATATGAGGTCAGGTCTAACCCAGCTCTCCCAGCAAAGATTTGGAATGACTTGTTCACCATGGCAAAACCAGTGCCTTTCTCTTACTTTTTCTTCCAGGGAATTCCGTATCCCAGCAATCTAACCGTGATGGCAAGCTGGAAAACCCTCTTGCTATTCTTTGGTATAACCATCTTCACATTTGAAGGTGTTGGTATGGTAAGATTGATGAGTTTGAATGTGAATAGTTCCTACTGCTCTTTAGGGTGGCCAGTTTTAATTCCAGATGTCGAAAGTAATAGCATTCATGAAAAGTGAAGAATATAATTTCCCCTGGTGAAGGAAAAGTTAGCACATGTGTACAGAGTACCTACCACTCCATATACCACATAAAGCCCTGAAGGCTGAGTGAGAATTCACTAATCAGCCGGGCATCCCTAACAGTAGAGAGCATGAGAGAAAATGAAAGCAGTGTGCCCATGGGAGGCCCCTTCCTGACCCAGGGGCAACACAGAGAAGGACATTTGTGCTTGTGTAGGCAACTGTATCTTCATGATGTTCTGCATATCTTTCCACCCTTTCTTTCCCAAACTCTTTCCACCTCCAGGTTCTGCCTCTGAAAAACCAGATGAAGAATCCACAGCAGTTCTCCTTTGTTCTGTACCTGGGGCTGTCCCTTGTCATCTCCCTGTATATCTGCCTGGGGACACTGGGCTATGTGAAATTTGGTTCAGACACCCAGGCCAGTATCACTCTCAACCTCTCTAATTGCTGGTATGTCCTGTGGGCCTCACGTGGTGGGAGGAAGAAGCGTGGAACAGAGGCTTAGCAACAGAGTGGGCAATGCCTTGGGTTATCATTAACAAGCGCTAATGTTAATATTAGCATTAATTAATTAACTGGTGATTACTGGTATAATAATAGGTCAGTTTGATGATCCAGGCAATGTGCACTATCTCATTTAATTTCTAACCTCATCCCTATGAATTATTATTATTATTGTTATTATTAAAAACTCTGCTTTATAGATGTGGAAATTGATATTTGGAGAGATTGTATGTAACTTTCCCAGCCACATTATTTGTGAGAAGCTGAAACTTGAATCCACTTTGACCTTAAAGTGTAAAGCCACTAAAACAGAAATGATTGGGGAATGACAAGGAGAAAGAAACAGAACCACAAAAAGTGTAACAGCATAATGACTGGAGTCCCACAGGTGGACTGCTCTTCAGGCCCCAGTCCCAGAAATTAATCTGTGCTTCCACTTCCGTGGAAGCATTCATTCACTATTCATTCATGCACACATCCAGGAAGCGTCCTAGGGGCTGCACACAATGTGCATGCATTGACGGGAGCTGCTACTGTGGTGGCGGCACTGAGCACACAGTGACTAAGTGGTCAGCACAGCTGAGCCCTCAAGAGCACAGGCTCTGAAGCTGCCCAGTAGGGTTGGCTTGCTGGCTCACTGGAGACCTTGGGCGGCCACCTTCTCTTGGGGTTTGCCTTCGTCCTCTGTAAAATGAGGACAATACTGATGTCTATTTGTAACAGTCAGGATAGACTAAGTTTTTTGTTTTGGGGGGTGGTTTTGGTACCGGGGATTGAACTCGGGTTCTTGCACTTGCAAGGCAAGCGGCGGAACCACTGAGCTAAATCCCCGGCCCTAGAATAAGTTATTTTTAATGTCAGCAAGTAAGCTTCTTTATTTATTTTAGATTTTGCAGGCATTTATTTTTAGTTACTTAAATATTCTTACTAAATTATCTACAAACTACTTTCTTCTATACAAAATTCCAGATCTGAACTTCTTTGAGTCTTTTGGCATGTGTTTAAATATTCAATCAGAATAATCTATTTTATGTATGAAATTTTGTTTTTTGAAATAAGTATATTTTAATTTGTCAAATAGCCAATCAACACTTTTGCTTTCTTTTTTATTCACCTGTCTTTATCTTTTTTATAATATATTTTATTAGTTCCTATCATTTTTTTTTTCCTATCATTTTTTTTGATGCAATGTCTTATTATGTAGTCCAGGCTGGCCTTGAACTCACTATGTGGCCCAGACTGCTGCTCATTTGTACCAGATACTGGGTTTCGGTGTGACATTTTCATACATGCCTATAACACACTTCAGTGATATCCATGCTCCCATTACTGTCTTTACACGCCCTTTATTCTCTTGTCTGACAATAGGATAGGCAAAGTTATGCTCCAGTAATAAACATGCTCAGTGGTTGTGCATACAAATGCTTAATTCTATATTCATGTTGCATGTCCATTTCGGGGCATCTGAGGCTCACACTAGGGGGGCAGCTGCTCCCCAAAGTGTTGCTGGTGATCATGCCAGAGAGCACAGTGGCTCAGAGCCCCCCCGAGGTGGAGGGCACCTCTCTTGCCCACACTTCCTCCCTGCAGGTACTCAGGGTTAGGGAAGCACCTGGAAGTCTTTGGTGAGCAGCTCAAATGACCATACTCCCTTGTGGAGTGATTATGAGCATTAATTGGTTTAATATCCCAAAGATGCCTAAAAAGGTACAGCAGCAAGCCCTCATGGGGTGTCAGTGTTGTCAGTTTTGTGTCCCTACAGCCTTGTCTTTATGGGCTGAGTAGGGTAGGGAGCATGCATTTCCCACAAAGCCAGAGCTGTAAAATGAGAAAAGAGTCCCCAGTCCCACACCCCTCCCTGTGCTGTGGCAGTGACCAAGTGAGATGATTAATGTGGAATTTCCTTGAAACCATGCATTGTTTCCATAAGAAAGATACCATCCCAATATTCCTGGGAAGACTAGGCTCCCATTAGCTGCTATCCTTTCTTGGACCGCAGCTAGAAAACATGGACATGGAGTTCCGTCCGGACTCCACACCTGCGAATGTGAACCTGGCTGCTCTTCCTGGGCAGCCTTAAGCAGACCACCCTTCCTGATGAGAAAAACACAACAGCTCAAAGAAGATGGGTAAAGAATGTGAGCAAACATTGGGCTGGGGATTTAGCTCAGTGGTTCCGCCGCCTGCCTCACAAGCGCAACGTCCTGAGTTCGATTCCCAGTACCAAAAAAAAAAACCAAAAAAAACAAAGAATGTGAGCAAACAGTTCACAGGATATAAAACATGGCCATTTTACTTAAAAAGGTGGTAAACAATACGAGAAATGCCAGTTTTAAAAAACCACAATGAGGCCGGGGATTTAGCTCACAGGTTTCATCGCCTACTGTGCAAGTGCAAGGACCCAAGTTCGATCCCCGGTACCAAAAAAATAAAAATTAAAATTAAAATAAAAAAACCAGAATGGCAGAGACCAACATGCAGTCACACCTTCACACACCTGGCTAGGATCACAAATGAGCAACAGGTCAATAGCCATCAGAATTTAAAGTCACATGTATTCCTACCCAGCACTTTCCCTTCTGGAGTTGTGTATTACATGTGCACAGTTATGTGAACAAGGACATTCTTTATAGCATTGTCTCTTTGGTAAAAGACAGAATTATCTAGGGCCGGGGATTTAGCTCAGTGGTTCTGCCACCTGCCTTGCAAGTGCAAGGACCCGAGTTCGATCCCTGGTACCAAAAAAAAAAAAAAAAAAAAAAGGGAGAGAGAATTATCTAAATATCCATGAATTAGTGACTAGTTTTAACGTTGTTCTATACCCATGCAATTAGAATACCAAGCAGTTGTTAAATAGAAGAGCCAGATCTGTGTAAAAAGGGATAAAGGGAAATCTCCAAGAAATATTTCGTGAAACAATGAGGTCGGCAGTGTGTGGAGAACACCACCGTGTGTGTGAGCATGTACGTGTGCACAGGTGTGCACACGTGTGTGTCATGGTCTGCGTGAGCTTGTTGTACACACAGGTCATTTTGGAGGCCACAGGAAAACTCAGAGTGGTTGCCTATGGAAAGGGAAATGGAGGCTGGGAAAAATGCTTTTCACAATTGGACTTCTGTACTGTGAAGTTTACTCTCTGTAGACAGGAGCTTTTAAAAAATTAAAAGCGCAGACTAGAGCCACGTGCCGTGGCATGGAACCTCCAAGAATGTGCATAAGGAGCTCCCGGGCAGCTCTAACAGGCAGCCTGACCTGAGTCTGGGGAGACAAGCCAATCCTACAGCTCCAGGGCCGGGGCCAGCTGCTGAGTGAGTCCTAACAGCCTTCCCCAGGGCCGTGTCGCGTCTCACGTCCTCCTGCTGATCTGTCTGCAGGCTGCACCAGTAGGTCAAGCTGATGTACTCTGTCGGCATCTTCTTCACCTATGCCCTGCAGTTCCACGTCCTGGCCGAGATCATCGTCCCGTTTGCCATCTCCCAGGTGTCTGAGAGCTGGGTGCTGCTTGTGGACTTGTCCGTCCGCACAGCCGTGGTGTGCCTGACCTGTGAATAGGACACAGGGCGGTCTGCCCAAATCAAGAGCAAGGAGCCACACTGGCGCCTGCTCTGCCATCACTGGCTCTGTCTTGTTTGTGACCTGGGGCAGGATACTTTGTCTCCCTGGACCTCTATTTTCCCTGCTGAAAAAGTAGGTTTTAAAAGCCCACATAGTAAGCTGGGGATTTAGCTCAGTAGCCCCGCACCTGCCCTGCAAGCTCAAGGTCCTGAGTTTGATCCCCGGGACCAAAAAAAAAAGCCCACATAGTAAATGTCAGCATGATCTCTACTGTCTGGCCGAGTTATGGGAGAATGAAGCATCATTGCTTCAGTCATTCTTCTATGCCAGGCATGGTCCTAACATCACCTAATTCTCCTGCCAGCCTGGCAACCTGGCCAGTCGAAAGAATCTTGATCTGAAGAAACTAAGTAACGTGTTCCTGTCATCTACCACTACAGGATGGAGCAGGGGCTCAGTCACAGGCTGGGTGGCACCAAAGCCTGCTGCCATTGTGCTGAATTGTCTCTATCGTTAATTACAGTCAAGTCCTCTGTATAAAGTTGTGTTGAATTGTAAAGAAACCCCCCAAGTGCTGATTTGTTAAAGACTCAAGGGTCATTTTGAGGTGTATTCTTTCTCCTTCCCTCTGGCCTCCTTCCCCATCATTGTTTGCCCTTTCATTCACATTAGGCACTGCTATAGGTCTTTAGGAAACGTGAGCAGAGCTGGCAACTGTTTCTGTGGAGCACATCAAGAGAAATCAGAAAAGATTCCCCATGAGGAATTCCCAGCAGAACTGCGGATGATTTTCCTAGGCAACCAAAAGCTCGAAGAATTTCTGAATTTACTCTGAACATGGGATTATGGGACAAGGGAGAGAACAACTGTAGTCCGACCGGCTCCAGGAGTCAGCGCCTGAACCAGAGGGGATCAAGTCTCAGTCTAGGTCAGGAGAAGCCCTGTACCTCTTGGAGCTGTCCAGCAGAGCAAGTGCTACCAGACCAACAGCTTGAGGAGAAACGAATTCAAGCAGAAACAGCACCCCTACTTGGTTTAAAGTGTTAAAGAGACTTCCCAGTCTAGGCCAAGACATCCAGGAACCTGTCAGTGTGTCGTTCTGAAATCATCCCTAGTAGAACAGAAGGACTCAGGCCACTGAAGATCAGGGACAGTGTGGCTAGAGGTAGCTGGCCCTCCGATGACCTGTCCTGTTTCTGCTATTTACTGAGTGACCACTTCCTCTGTCTTTCCTGGAGCACCTCCGATAAGCCTAGGCCCTGGGATACATAATGAATAATGATGAAGATGTAGCTCCTGCCTCCCCGGACTTACAGTCGATCAGCAAATACTTGCAAAGAAAGTGTGACAGCGCTTTGTGAAGAATGTTACGATGGTGTGTGATCAAGTGCTTGTCACAGCTCAGGGTGGAGGTAGAGGACACCCTCTGTACTACAGGGTCTGTCAGGGGTCCTTTCCATGGCAGGGATATTTTGGTTAAGAACTAAAAGTTAGGTAGGAGGCAGATGGCAGAGTGAAGAAAGTACCATGTGTAGGAGCAGGCTGCGCGCAGACCTGAGCTGAGTACAATAGACCCTCAAGTTACAACCAGCCTGACCTACGAACAACTGGGGGCTATGACTGGAATTTTAGTTTTAACTTATAACAAAGTCTTGAGTTATGACCCAAATGCCAGCCGCTTGTGCTTCCAGATGGTCTCAGATACAGATTTAACCCTTAAAGAGTTCTGGAAGGAGCATGACAGCAATCCTTTCCCATGTGGGGTTGAGAAATCCTGGGCCAATGTCTCTCTAAGGACACTGAGATCTGCCTGTGTACAGGAGAGAGACTGAAGTCTGTGTAGAGGGGCCTGAGCCTTCAACTGACCAACTTGAGTTACAACCAGCCCATGAGAACGAACTGAGCTTGTAAGTCAAGGGCCCCCTGTACTCACCTCAGTGCCTTGGGAGAGCCGAAAGCAGGAGAGTGGTGAGAGGTGGGCTCAGCATGCGGCAGGGCCGAGACCTAAGCTGCCAGCTCCCTCAGTGGTGCTCTGGAGCTGGGCTCTGTGCAGTGGGCTGGCATGGCCAGGACTGAGCCTTAGCCCTCCAGCCCACCTTGCTGGACGCGCTCTCTGGATACGTCCTCGCTGTCTGCTCAGTGCGAGCACTCAGGAGCACAGGGCTGCCGTGGCTCTGTCCATCCTGTGGTCAGCAGTCATTAAACTCCTGAAGCAGGACAGCTGTGAGCAGGGTCCTGCCACCAGCAGGGGTGACATGGTCCCCACTGCGTGATCCTGTGAGTGCCTCTCCTGCTCCACTGGACAAAGCTTGAGCCAGTGCAGAAAGAGGTGGTGTTTCCCTGGGTATCCGGCCAGCTGGGGCTGGAGAGGTGGCTCAGTGGCAGAGCACTTGTCCAGCAAACATGAAGCCCTGGGCTCGATCCTCAGCTCCTCAAAACAAGAAAATCCAGCAACCATGTATGGATGCTCTCCAAGACAATTTTTTATAGAAAAATCATAATTATATGAAATTAACTCACATAAATTATATATTTACTCATTCAAACATTATCAAAATCAAACTCTTTTGGGAAAATCCATGATATGTGTTCATTATATGTAGAAGAGATGAAGATGGAAGAGCGCTTATAGAAGGAAAGAGATGAAGGATGAGCAGCCTAAAGTGGTCTTCATGTTTTGTGTCCTGATCAATTACCAGAACCCTTCTACAAATAAGAAAGTAAGTGCTTGAGATTTGGGCAAAAATGGCTCTCTCGCTCTCTCCCTCTTTAACCTCATCCTTGCTTCTAGACAGAAGCTATATTGCGTAGGCAGTATGAAGTTTGATTCCAGGTCTGGGTTTGAGATCAAGCATCTATGGATCCAGCAGAGCAGGGCAGCCCTTGGATGTGACAGCTACCAAGTGTGATTGAAAGGGATGGTGAATGTTTTTGTTTTGTTTTGCAGTACTGGAAATTGAACTCAGGGCTTTTGCACTGAGCTATATCCCCAGACCTATTTTTATTTTGAGATGGGTTTTACTATAGGCTGGTCTTGAACTTGGGAACTTCCCAGAGTGCTGGGATTATAGGTGTGTGCCATAATGTGTAGCTTATAGTGAAAACTTACATTTTTCCAATGTATTACAGTAAAAGACATATTGCCATTAATTCCCCTCAAATGACTCCCCCTCACTTCCCACACACTTAGCCCATTGTTCTGGCCACTTCCTGAAGCAGTTCCGGAAGTCCTCTTTCATGAGTGTCTTTCCAAGGCACGATAGAAAATACAGTGAACGCTGCTGCCAAGGGCCATCCAGGGGAAAGCAGGCTGGTAAAGACACTACGATTTGCCCTTATCCGCCTTATTCATGGATCTAGCACGCTCTGACTCCTGGTTCTTCTCCAAAGTCAAAATGACCATGAAAGATAAACCTTCAGAATTGGTTCAGAACATCGAGGCAGCTTCCACAGTGCAACTCATGGGAGAGGACTTCCAGAGCTGCATCAGAAAGTGGCAAGAACAACAGGATGTGTGTCCCGAGCAAGGGGGAGGATTCTGAGAGGTGTCAATGCTCAGGTATCTTTTACTGTGATTTTTTTTTTTTCTGGGTACCAGGGATCGAACTCGGATCCTTGCGCTTGCGCAGCAGGCAGCGAAACCACTGAGCTAAATCTCCGGCCCTTACTGTGATGTTTTTAAACCTAACATATTCACAGCATTTTTGTCATACCTCAGAGATGGATTCTACCTCCATTCTGTGTGACCTAGGGAGTCCTGTTTCCTCTAGAGCTGTAAATTCCCCCTCTCTACACTGAGGAGACGATAATAGATAAGTGGGAGAGGAGACCTTCCAATAAGTATATGTGCGAAAAACCCAAAATACAAAAGGAGAGCTGGGAATCCAGACTTGCGGTGCCTGCCTACATTCCCACCTCGGCGGGCTCTCCCCATCTCTCCACAGCAGCTCCTCAGGGACCTGCGGAACCCTTAGGCTCCAAGGCGATGGTTTGTGTTTTACACCCCTTCCCAGGGGCACCCGGTGACCCTCAATTCTCCCTCACCCTCAAGTGTCTCTGCCGTCCTCATCCCCACCTGGCCCTGGCCCTGGCCCTCTCCCTGGTGGGCTCTGTGAGCAGCAGTGCCCTGACCCTGGTCATACCCCTGCTCCTAGAGATCGCCACCTTCTACCCTGAGGGCATGAGCTGTGTGGTCATCGCAAAGGACATCATGATCAGCATCCTGGGCCTTTGGGGGTGCATCCTCGGGACATGCTAAGCCCTCTATGAGTTGACCCAGCCCACTGGCCACCCCATGGCCAACTCCACGGGTGTCTATGCGTGATTCTCTATTTTTACTCTACTCGCTGTCCCTCCCATCTCCATCTAACATGCACTTCTGTTCTTACCACCAGCCACCAGGTGACATAGCGAAAAGGGACCTTTTACCAGAATATACACCAAGTCATTTGGACTTTCAGCATCCCAAACTGTGAGCTAAATAATCATTTTTTCTTTAGAAAGTTACCTTCCGTCTCATATTGTGTTATAGCAATGAAACGCTCATAATAGGGAAATACTGAATTTTTTCCAGTGAGATCAGAAACAACACAGGGAGACCACCACTCCCGCCACTTCTGTTCAAGATCGTAGTAGATGGGGCTGGGGATTTAGCTCAGTGGTTGCATCGCCTGTCTCACAAGGGCAAGGTCCCGAGTTCAATCCCTGGTACCAAAAAAAAAAAAAAAAAAAAAAAAAAAAAAAGATTGTAGTAGATGTTACAGACACTGAATTAGACAGGAAACAGGAAGTCAAAAGCACCCAGGTTGAAAAAGAAGAAGTAAAACTGTATTTGAAGACATGAATTAATGCAGGAAAGCTTTTGGAATCTACACAAAAACTGCTGCTAATTGAGTTTACAAAATTTCATGATACATATAAAAAATCGAATATAAAAAGCCTAATTGAATCAAACTATGAGAAATTAAACTATTTAAATACCATTTGAATAGCCTCAAAGATACACCTTAATTGAGAGCAAATCTGATGACAGCTATGAAAGACCCATGTACCAAAGACAACACAGGCAGGCCTTGGAGACACTATAAGTTTGGTTCCAGGTCACCGCAATAAAGTAATTCTTTTTATTTTCTAGTGTGTAGAAGAGTTATGTTTACATTATATGGTAGTTTATTAGGTATGTGATAGCATTATGTCTAAAAATCAATGTACACACCTTAATTTTAAAAATAAATTATTTTATTGCAAAAATCACTCAGAGTTACCTGAGGCCATAGCAAGTCCTGACCCTTTTGCTAGTGGAGAGTCAAAAGCCAGAGGAGAGCTGAGGCCCGCCTGGCGTCCCTGTGAGCACACAGGAGAACGGCCGCACTCGGGGCTGGTCGCCTCTTAGGGAAAAGCGAAGACAGCTGAGGTCCAGTTGTTTACCAGGGATGTAGCGATGGCTGCTGGAGACCAGGTGCATCCTGTGTTACTCTGACTGCTTGTGCCGGTGTCTGGGGAATAAAAGCGAGGGGAGCCAAAGGCTCGGGCCTCTCTGCCTGCGAGAGGCACAGACCCCTGGCTGCCCACGTTCAGCTGACCCCGTGTCTCTGTCATTCTTCCTCCATCACCCGGGTCAGGCGGAACAAAGCAACGGCTCTGAGTTCCAGCCCAAGGCCAGCCTAGGGAGCTGGCTACAGGTGGTGCCCCAGCGTGGGGCTTGGGGCAGGGGCCGCCTACAGTTGGCACCGAACAGGGACCTGAGACTGAGGTTGCCTATAATTGGCACCTGGGGCAGGGACCTGAGCTCAGGGTCGCCTATAGTGGAGGTCTCGCCTTGGTGTTGGCGGCTGTCATTTCTGCTCAGGGTGGAGGGGCTGAAGGCCGGGTGGCTGTGCAGATCCTTAGGGAGAAAAACACATTTGCTGCATCAGTGGGTTCTTTCATGAAAGATCGATCTGTAGCATGCGCTGCTGTTTGGTCACATTTTTCTCATAGTAGGGTTTCCCGCAAGATTGGAATCAACCCTAGTACCTGATGTTGCTTTACCAACCAAGTTTATGTAATACTATGAATCTGTTACTGTCACTTCAACAAGGCTCGCAGCACTTGAGAGGCTGAGGCAGGAAGGTCACCAAGAGTTTGAGGACAGCCTGGGCTACACAGTGAGCTCAATTTTAGCCTTCACATAGTGAAGCCCTGTCTCAAAACAATAAAAAATATAAAGTCACACATCATGAGCAAGTTGGCATCATCCCAGGGATTCAAGGATGGTTCCGCGTATGTAAATCAATAAATGCAACACACCACATAAATAGAAGCAGGGATAAAAATCACACGATTATCTCAGTAGATGTGGGAAAAGCCTTTGACAAAATCCAGCACTCATTCATGACAAAAAAAAAAAAAAAAAACCCGATGCAAGTAAGTATACAAGGAACTTACATGAAACTGATACAAGCCACTTATGACAAACCTACTGGCAACATCACACTAAATGGAGAAAAACTGAAAGCATTCCTTCTAAAATCAGGAACAAGACCAGGATGTCTACTCTCACCAATCCTGTTTAATATACTACTCAAAACTTTAGCCAGAGCAATAAGGCAAGAGAAAGAAAGAAAAGGGATAGAAATAGAAATAAAAAAAGAAAAGCTCAAATTATCCTTACTCACAGATGATGTAATGCTTTCCATAGAAGACACAAAACTCCACCAAAAGACTCTTAGAACTAATAAATTCAGTAAAGTGGCAAGATACAAAATCAATACCCAAAAAGCAATCACATTCCTGTAGACTAACAATTAACTCACCAAGAAAAAAATCAGGAAAACAAACCCACAATGGATTAAAAATAAATAACTAGGAATTAACCTAATCAAGGAAATGAAAGACCTCTGTAATGAAAATTATAATAATGGGGGGAAAAAGAGATTGGAGAGGACATTGTAAAGTGGCAAGGCATCCCTTCTTGCTGGTTAGGCAGAATCAGTATCATCAAAATGACCACATTACCCAAAATGATAGAGATTTAATGCACCCCTAATTAAAATCAGAATTCTTTACCAACCTAGAAAAAAAAACACTTCTAAAATTCACATGGACTCAGAAGAGACCCAGGAGAACCCAAGCAGTCCTGAGCAGCAAGAGCAGAGCAGGAGGCCTCACAGCCCCAGGTTTCAGGGTCTATTACAAAGCTACAGTGATAAGAACATCACAGTACCGGGAGAAGAACAGAGATACTGACTAATGGGGTCAAAGCAAGGATGGAGAAACAACCCCAAGCACCTTTGCCATCTGATTTTTGACAAAGGGACCAAAACTTATGCTTGCAGAAAGATTGCCTCTTTAACAAATGATGCTGGGAAAACTGGTTATCCATAGGCAGAAGAATGACTATAGACCTATACTATATCACACCCTGTACTAAAATGAAATCAGATGGATCGAAGACCTAGGCATTAAACAGAAACTCTAAATCTTCTGGAAGATAAATTAGGTAAAACTCTTGAAGACATAAGCATAGGCAAGTACCTTCTGAACAGAACCCCAATTGCACAAGAAATAATACCAAGAATTACCAAATAGGATATGTCAAATTAAAAAGCTTCTGCACAGCAAAGGAATCAATCAAAAGAGTGAAGAAACAACCTACCAAATAGAAAAACATTTTGCCAGCTACCCATCAGACCAAAGACTAGTATCCAGGACATATAAAGAACTCAGAAAAATTAAGCCCTCAAACATAAAACACTCAATCAAAAATCAGAAGCTAAATAATAAATCTTCTCAAAAGAAGTACAAATGACCAATAAGTATATTAAAATATCCAGCATTTTTTGCCAAATATAGAGACATGCAAATTCAAAACAACACTGAGATTCCATCTTACTCCAAAAAGAATGGCTATCATCAAGAACTCAAAAAAACAACAAATATTGGTGAGGATGTGGGGAAAAAGGAATACTTCTACATTGTTAGTGGGAATGTAAGCTAGTACAACCACTATGGAAATCAGTGTGTAGATTTCTCCAAAAAATAAAAATAAAAAGTTTATTTGACCCAGCTATATTTTCAGAGTACCTTCCCAAAAGATTTAAAGACATTATATAATAGTGATACATGCATACCCGTGTTTATACCAGCACAATTCATTTAAGGTAAATTTTGGAAGCAGCCTGTATACCCATCAACAAATGAATGGATTTTTTAAAAATGTGGTATATCTCTGTACAATGGAGTATTACTCAGCCATAAAGAAGGATTAATTTGACTCATTTATAGGAAAACTGGATGCATCTTGAGACCATAATGCTAAGTGAAGTAAATCAGACACAGAATATTAAGCATTGCATTGTTTCTCTTCTATGAGAAATCCAAAATATAAATACTATAATTTAAAGAGCAAAATAAAAGAGACATGATGGAAGAGAGGTAGACTTGTGGAGCTGGGAAGGGATCCTAGGGATAGGAGAAGAGATGCCTTGGGTAGGGCGGTAAATATGATTAAGATGTGATAAATATATGTACTGACTCCCCAAGATAAATGTAATTATTATGTATAGAAATATATACCAGTAAAAAAAAGTCCAACAACAACCTTTCAGAAGAGATGAGGCAGCTGTGACATTACAAAGAACAGAGATAGAGAGGAACACGAGATCACTGGACAGAAAGCTGTAAGTCAGCAGGAGGTGGTTAGTGGGCAGTGGTTAGTGGCCTAGGGGATGAGGGATTATTCACCTCATGGAGGTTCTAACGAGAACTATCGCTCCTCCTCCCATAAACCCCCCCTTTAGGCAAACATGCTAACCCTGACCTGCAACTTCAGCACAAACATGAACCCTGTGAGTCAACAGACCCCAGGTTGCGAAAGAGCCTCTGGAAAAAGGATGCAAGCCCTTCTGCTTCCTATGGGATCAAGCCATCTGCAGGTAGTGGATAGCAACCCTTGGTAGGTCTGCAGGTAGAAGCGGACAACACCAGGTAAGGGACGCGGGCTCTCAGGTAAGGAAGCCCAGGTCACCATGTGATGCACAGAAAACTCTCTCTGACGGCAGCCAACACTCTGGGGTCACTGGTAGGACTCAAATTGCTAAACTCCAGTTGCAGCAATTTAGGTTGAATTCTCTGCTCTCGCATACTTCTTTGGCAAGAACTTGGACTGGGCAGTTGGAGGATACAGAAGATGGGAGAGGGTAGTGACATTTAGGGCCTTCAAAGTCATTTCTCATAGTACTTCTCTATCTGACAAATGTGACATGTCTCGGCCCATACTTGAGGCTAAACAGAAATGACACACAGAAGCAGTTTAGGGAGAAGCTGGGTTTGGATCTTCAACATGCCCACCGAAAGAAAGAAAAAGGAATAGAGAGCTGAAGCTGCAAAAACAAAAGCTCACACCAGCTCTACATGTGCGGAAGTCACCAGTATGGCATGAGGTGTTAGAACTGGTTACCAATTGGATACAAGTAACAAAGGCTCTGGTCTATAAGCCACAGCACCCTGGGTGTGAAGCTGATAGATAGTCCTTTAGATCTCGTGTTAGCTGTCCATCAGTGTGACAAAATACCTGAGAAAAACAAAGGAAAAGAGTGAGATATTTATTTTAGCTCACAGTTTCAGAGGTTTCAGTCCATGGTCACTTGGCCCTGTCACACTGGGCCTGTGGTGAGGCCGTGCACCATGGTGTGGAGTGTGTGGTAGAGCTAAAAACTGAAAGAGAGGAGGGTGGCCCAGGGAACCTCCAGTGACCTCACTTCTTCCACCAATCCTCCTCCTCCTCCTCCAGCTCCCAATAGCGCCACCAGCTGAGGACTGTGCACTTTGGGGTGACACTTAACCCAAACTAACAGGTCTCCAGGATGGGTTACTGGCAAACAGTATCCAGGCTAAGCCTGATTCAAACCTACACAGGAGCCCCTTGAGCAGTTACCTAATTCAAAGTCAAAAAAGAAAAAAAAGAAAAGACAAAGACAAGACTTCTCTAATGACATGCCAACCTCATTTGAAAGTGAAATCACTTGGGCACTATGACACCGACAAGGAAGATTTCTCAGGTGCACTTAGGAAGTTGGGTTGCTGGTCAGGGAAACTTACACTTGAAACAAAAGGCTCTGGGCAAGTTGGTCCCTTCCCATCCCCAGGCTGTTCCTCAATCAATAGCACCTTTGCCCCAGCCATGCCAGCCTTTGTCCAGTTGCCCCCAAAAGCCAAGCTTCCCCTTACCAGGGCTGTGCTCATACTGCTCCATCCACGGAGAAGTCTCTTCCCTCCCTCCACCTCTTAACTCCTCCTCACTTTTCAGATCCCAGCTCCTGCTTCCTCAGAACTCCCTCTGCCCTCACCCACTGACCTGGACTCTGTCCCCCACCGCCTCCATGTTGTAATGCATCACAGTTGTATTATCTCCCTTCCTGTCCTGAAATTGTATAAGAGCAGACTCATAACTTTTTCTTCTCTTAAAATTTAAACCTTTGCAACACATTGTTTACAGTTTTTTGAGGTGAAAAACTTTAGACTTACAAAGGGTGGCAAAAATCAGAGCATTTCCACGTACCTTTTACCTCAGTCAGTAATGTCAGCATCTTACCTAATCATAGTACAACTGTCAAAAAAATATAGTAATATTGGTGAAATGGGTATCTCTGGTTATTTTTCTAACCTAGCATTCAAAGATCTCATAGTGCATTTAGTCATATTTCTTTATTCTCATTCACTATCTGACTGCCGCTCAGCTTCCCTTATTCCATGACCTTGACACTCAGAAGAGAACTAGTCCATTATTTTGTATTGCATCTCTCAACTTGGGTTTGTCTCATTACTTCTCATGAGTACACTGAGATCATGTACTTTTAACAAGAATCCCAAAGAGTGGCAATCTGCCCTTAGGGTATCATAATAGGAGTCACATGATGTCAATGTCTTACTACTCATTATGTTACTTTGGTCTCTTGGTTAAGGTCATGTGTGCCAGGTTTCTCTACCATAAATATAGTGACTGTTTTTCCCTTTATAATTAGTATCTGGTGAAGAGATACTTGTTAACCGTCCAAAACCTTGTTCCTCACCATACTTTTATCTGCTAATTTAGCATCCATAGACATTTCTTGTCTGTAAGAATTATTCCTCTGGCATTTGCCTAGTGATATTTTTTTTTCTGTCATTCCTTCTACATTCATTGAGATCTTAATGTTAGAGGCTCCAATTGTGTATTTTTATTTAATGGCGTATAACACATTGTCATTACTAATGATATTGCTCAAATTACCCAAGACTTAGCCATCAAAAGCTCCTTCAAGTTGGTTCCTATGTCCTTTCAATAAACTCGCTTATACTCTATGACCCACAATATATTTATTTTCTCATTCCTAAGGTACACATAAAATGCTTTCTACCGCGGGCCAAGCTTGAAGACGGCTCTTCTAATCCCTACTCCCTCCCTCCTCCATAGATCAGATAGTCAAACAGACACTGTTTGGCTAAGATTGTGGATCCCGGATGGTGGACGCAGTTACAGCGTGCGTCCTTGTTCCTTTCTGCGCATGCCCCGTCACGAGACAAGCGCGTGCAGCCGAGGCCACGTGGGCCGCGTGGCGGAGTCACCCCCTCCCCCACTGTAAATAAAGCGCAGACGCCAGGGGCCCCTAGCGCCTCGGGCTGTGGTCCCAGCTGTCCCAGCTGCGAAGCTGAGTCTTGGTGTGTGGCCTGCTTTCTTATTATTTTCCAATTTCCTCCATCTCCCACCGCTCTCCGCGGCTTCGGGCCCTGCGCTGTGCGGGCCTCAGCAGCTTTCCAACCGCCTCACCCCAACCCGTGAAAAGCAGACTGACTGACCCAGTCCTTCTTGTCTCCGGCTTTACAGTGTCCCATCACAATATTGCAGCGCGAGTCATTTTTTCGTCCCTGGCCTCTTAAATGTGGTTTATTACTCATTCAAGATACAATTCATTCATTACTGAACATCATTTTGAACTCTCCTCAAATCCTGGTTCATCTTGGGTTCTGAAAAGCGGCACTGTGCCTCTAAGACTCGGCGTTACACAGGAAGATTACTCAGAAGTGTCCACCTCCCTCTTCATTCACTTCCACAGGCATCCGGTCCCGTCGGCCCAGTCGTTCCTTATTCAAACCTCGTCGGGAGAATCTTTCCTTATTTTTTTCGCACACAGAAGCAGGTACATGTGTCTTTTCTTATATCCCCTTCTTTCTTACATGAAACGAAGAACATTATACTTTTTTCACTTTGATTTTTGCACTTCACAATGTATCCTGAAAAGCACCCCAAGGAGAACTGCATCATGGGATGTGTCACGGTTTATTCAGCCGTCCTCTATAATATGAGGTCACAATGTAGCGATGGATAGTCTGTGCATAGATACTTTGTACGCTGGAGATGTCTTAATGGAAAGATACATGGTTTTGTAGGGTTTTGTTGTTTTTTTTTAAGTTGAATCAGTCTTCTGTATCCATGGGTTCTGCATTCATGGATTCAACCAATTGCAAATAAAAATTTTCTGAAAAAAAGAAAATTGCAACAGGCATGGTGGTGCCCACCTGTAATCCTAGAACTCTGGGAAGCTGAGGCAGGAGGATGGCAAGTTCAAGCCCAGCTTGGGCAACTTGGCAGTTCAGTGAGATCCATCCCGTGTCAGGAAAGAAAAGGTCTGGGGCTGCAGCTCAGTGAGAAGGCTTTGAGTATAATCCCAAGCACCTCCAAACACTGCCTTTGTACCGAACGTGTTCGGATTTTGTCATTATTCCCTAAAAGATGTGGCACAGCGACTACTTACCTAGCATTACCTGTATTTTAGGTACTAGAGGTAATCCAGAGTTAATCCCACATACTCAGAAGAGGCACAGAACGACAAGCGCCACATGGTCTCACTCGTGCACAGAAGGTGAGGTGGAGGGGTGACTACCAGAGAGAGGCTGGGGCAGGGGAGAGAAGGGGCCGGAGCGACGCTCAGAGGGGAGATCTGGCCTGCTGCTGCACAACACAGTGGCTACGGGTCAGGCCCGTGTGCTTCAGAAAGCTGGAGAAAGGGGTTGGAATGTTTTCACCATAAATAGATATATCTCATTTGATTTAAACATTACACTATGTACACATGTATCAAAAAATCACATCACTCCATAAATGTGTAGTTTTTATTATCAAGTAAAATACATCTAAATTAAAATTTTTTAATTAAAATGCAAAAATAAGATCAACTCTTCAGGAGGCTGTACACAGGTGATCACAAATACACCCCTTCCTGGAAGGGACTTGAGCACCTGCAGAACGGGGTCTTCAAGGGTTCCGAGGGACAACTGCACAGACAGAGGCCCCTCCAGAGGCCCCCATCAGCTTCCCATCATTGTGACAAAACTGAATGATCACCCCAAAAGGAGGAACACATTCATAATCTCAGCACTCAGGGGGCTGAGGCAGGAGTATCCCCTTGAGTTCGAGGCCAGCCTGGGCTGTGTAGTATTGTGTTTCAGAGGTTTCGTCCCAGGGCCACTTGGCCTTGTTGCTTTGAGCACAGGACACCACGGCAGGGACATGTGATGGAAAAACCCGTTGATCTCACTGTAGGCAGGGAGTTGAGAGAGACAGGAAGGTGCTGGACTCCCCATGTCCCCTCCACAGCACCCCAGGGGCCTCACCTCCTCAAGTCCCACCACCTCCCAGCAGCTCCACAGGTTGGTGACCACGCCAACATATGGGCCTCTGGTGGACACAAGCAGCAGACTATAAGCTGGGCATGGTGCTGCTCACCTGGGATCCCAGCACTGGGAGGCTGAGGCAGGAGGATCACAAATTCAAGCTCAACCTGAGCAACTTAGTGACTTAGCAAGACTCTGTCTCAAAATAAAAATAAAAAGGGCTGGATGTAGCTCAGGGGTAGAACATCCCTGGTTTTGATCTCCAGTACCACCACCACCCTCAAAAAAAAAGCAAAAGAAACACAGCAGGTCATACCCATTTGCACCCACTGGCAGGCAGTGCCTGTGGCTCGGTAACCCTAACAGATCCTGGGGTTGTGCTTTTTAGTTTTCACCAGTCTGGTAGATGATAAATAGTATCTCAGTATAATCTCAATTTGCATTTCCCTAATCATCAGTTTGGGTATTTCTTCTATCATTTTTATATCTTTGAATTGTGTCCCTGTCTTTTCCTAATTTTTCTATCACACTTTCGGTCCTTTGCCCCTTAATTTTTAATTCTCTAATAATAGGAATGTTAACACTCTAAGATCTATGCTGCAAAATCTCCTCCCAGTTTTTCGATTTATATTTTTTTGCTAAGCAGTTTTACCCTTCTTTATGTAATCGAGTTTATCAAGCTTTTATTGCAGCTGAATTTTCAGTCATGTTTTCTTTTAATATCTGCGTGGCTCCTTATTAGTTAGGTCTTGGATCCATTTGGAAGTTCACTGCATGGCTAATTTCAGCTTTCCCCAAATGGCTTTCCTATTGGCTGAGCACCATTTATTAGAAGCTCCACTCTGCTCTGTGATTTACAGTGCTACCTCTGACTTCCCACCTGCACCCCAGGAGGATGCAGGGGACACTGGAGCCATCGGCTCTGCAGATATAAAGGTTACCCAAG
This sequence comes from Heterocephalus glaber, assembly GCF_053883595.1. Classification (NCBI taxonomy): domain Eukaryota; kingdom Metazoa; phylum Chordata; class Mammalia; order Rodentia; family Bathyergidae; genus Heterocephalus; species Heterocephalus glaber. The sequence goes on along the minus strand of NW_028258377.1, from coordinate 40,382,235 downwards.
CTCCTGAGACTGTACTAGAGTGTGAACTAGAAAGCGGCTGAAGTAAGGCTGCAGCTCCAGCAGAGAGGAAAGGCTCGCGGTCACATGGAAAACACCACAGCACATCTAGGAAGCTGGGCGGTGACTGAGAAGGAAGCAGAGTGGCGGCAGCAGAAGAGCCAGCCCCGGGCCACTGCCCCAGATCCTCCCAGGATCGCCCACAGCAAGCCCGCTCTGAGACGTAACCCCAGACGTAACCAGTGGAAAATGCAGCCAAGACCAAAGAGGACTTCTCACAAGTTAAAAAGGTTTATTGCTGCAAATGAGTCCAGAACGCGGGGCTCTCTGGCTCGGGAGGGTGTCAAGCACAACAGGTCGGAGCACAGGGCCCAGCAGCTGGCAAGGGAGGTACGGCCTCCTCCCGAATCTTGCTGCCCACACAGCTGCTGATCTGCTCAGGCCCGACACTGTGGAGAGAGGCTGGTGGAGGAGCTGCCTGGAAAGTGGAAGGACAAGGCCGGTCCAGTCTTGGGCCCAGCAGCAGGACAACCCAGACTGGGCTTCAGCCTGTACAATGTATAAAAAGATAATGAGCTGCCGATATTTAAAAATTGTAAGATTTCATATAAAAATCTGGATTTTGGCCTCTCTAGGGAGCACAATGGGGACCCTGGGAACACTGGGCCCGTAATACTCTTCCATGGCCCAAGGGGCCACACCGCATGGCAGCTGCCCGAACCCATGGAGATGGACTATTGGCTCCTGTATCAGGGCAGTCGCCCTGACTTCTCACACAGCATAAGGAATCCTTGGAGATCTGTTAAGTTTATCAAAGAAGTAAAAGTAGAGGTCACGCCTGGAAGCCAGCTGTTTCTAGAGGTTCCTAATTTTGCTTGGCCCTGCAGGTGCCTGAGTTTGTAAATGATCTCAAACACCTACAGTATTCTTGAGATCATTAATTTCTGCAAGGCAGCTTCACCCCACACACCCTGCCCCAGTGCTGACCATGCAAACCACGGAATGAATGCAAACTGAATTGGAGAAATTAATGGAGGAACAGACGAACTACTTCAGCCCCTTTACTGCAGGAGGGGTTTGGAGAAGAGAAAAATATTAATACTGGCACTTTCAAGTCATGATCAAAAGCAAACAGGGCTGGGGATTTAGCTCAGTGGTTCTGGTGCCTGCCTCGAAAGCACAGGGTCCCAAGTTCGATCCCCAGGACCAAAAAAAAAAGCAAACAAAGTCAGACAGGTGCTTCCGGAGGCCAGGACTGGGTCAGTCAGAACTGAAGGTCCCAGACACGGTGGCTCCTGTCCCTGGACTGCTCTGGAAGTGAGAGAAGCTCAGGGTGGGAGAAGGGGGACGGGATCAGCCCTGCAGAGGTGTGGGACTCTGGAGAACGGCCCCTTGCCCTCCCTGAGGCCGCTGGCCCTAGCCGGGAACCTAAGTGGCACATGGCGATTTCCAGTGAGTGCGGAGTCCCCGAAGAGAGCAGTGGGGAGAGGAGCTGAGGGTGCGACTCAAGGCCGAGGAAGAGGGCCTCCCTCATCCCCTGGCTTTGCTGAGCCGAATGCCAAGTTATGTGCCCTTCAGAGAGGCCGAGATCTTGACACAGCCCAGCCGCTTCCCGCCGCCGCTCACGATGCTCTGGATTCGGTAGTTTCCGCTGCTGAGCCAGCCAGGCAGCTCCAGGGCAGGCAGTGTGAAGTCACTTCTGGGCAGTGAGTAGGTGCCCTGTGGGAAGGAAGGGGAGCCCTGGGCAGGATCCTGGTGATGGGGCCTCTCCTGGAGCCACCCCCGGGCTGCAGCCATGGACAACCAACCCATCCTCCCACTCTCCTGAAGGCCCCAGGATTACAGATCACCATGGCGCCATAGGGCACAGATTACTATAGCCACAGGGTCCCTGAGATCACACCTGAGGTCGTGTCTCCCATTTCACGGACGGCTAAACTGAGGTGCCCAAGACATGAGCGGTTCTTACAGAGCTACAGACAGCCGGGTCTGCAGGAGGCTGCAGGGCCCTTCTGTCCAAACCCCGTTAGCCACAGGGACAATGCCCCCTACCCGGGGACTTACTTCTTTGAAGGGACAGTGGCAGGGAAGCCCGTAGGTGTGCAGGGGCTCTGGGCAGGGCTCCCCGGGGGGAATGAAATTGGCAAGCAGGTTACAGATGTCCTCATAGGTACAGCTGCCAAGCTGCTCCACACACGGGATCTTGATCCACAGGCCGGCCACTTCCTTCTCCACAGTCAGCTCCACCTGGGGGAAAGTTGCAATGTAAATTCTAGGGCAAGCATAACAGCTCCACTGCCTCCTGAAAGAGTTAGTGTGAAATTATAACCACAGGATGTAACTGGATGGGCAGTGACAGCCTGACCCTGAATGACAACACTGCAGTGTGTGCCCACGGCAGGCACTAATGATCAGGTGTGAATTTTCTCCCCTCACTGAAACACACGCAATCTGAATTCTGGAGTTGTCACCACCCGCTGACCGGAGCCGACAGTTGCACCAAAATCCCACTAACTGGTTAACTGTGGCTCTCAGTCCAGTCTTCACCGCAGAACCACCTTCTGCCCTGGCCTTTGGATGACCACTGTTCACTCACTGGAGCTGGTTACCAACGTGAGGCCCTTTGGCTCTTCCTGGATCCGATTTTCGCTGTGTCGCCACAGAAGGCAGAACAAAGAAGAACGGGGATTTACGGGGCGAGATTACTGTGAGGTTAGTCTAAGGTCGTAATCACAGCCAGGTGACACCAATGGCACTTCCTCTGAAAGTGCAGCTCCCCTACTCAGTGGGGGGACCTACAACATGACCCTGGGGGAAGCTAGCAGAGATTACAAGGCGCTTCACACCTCCACGCTGCCGGATCCTCCTCTGCTCTGCAGGATGGAGCTGACCTGGGAAGAGAGCCAGGCCCAAGGCAGACTGCCCAGCTGCACCTGGCACAGGCTGAGCACTAAACAGCCTCTGCCAAGTAAGCTGTCCCTTAGAACTGCGCTTCTGAAGTTAGTTCTCCCACACATCGAGCCACGGCGGCCATGTGACAGGAAGCCACGCTGTTAGGCTCCCGCAGCTCCAGCTCCGACCTCTAGCACGCCACGAACCCCGGCCTCAAGACTGGCTTTATTTGAAGTTTTGTTTCTAAGAGACAAACCCTTACTCCCCTGGAGGCTGCTGGGCTCAGGCTGGTTCCTTGGGCTGTGAACCCAAGTCTTCTCAGTGCCCCAACATCAGGGCATTGGCGTCTTCCTCCAGGCCCGGAGAGAAGGGGAAGTCAGCACCCCCGGGTCCCGTATGGACAGGTTCAGGCTGTCTCCCCGGCTGGCCTCGTCTGCTCTGACACATCCACCACCCACCCCGAGTTCCAGACGGCTCCCACCAGCCCCGGCCTCTGTGCTGCCAAGCTGATGAGGACCAGGCAGAGAGCCGGAGTCAAAGCGAGTTCTCCACTGACAGGCAGAGTGCCCCGGGAGAGTTGCTCCACTTCCCTCAGTCTGCACCCCAGCCCCCAAAGTGGTGTTGGTGCCCACCTCTCACCAGGGCCCACCGCCCAGCACATGGCACGGTGCCCGGGACGCACAACTGCCCCTGGGCCAGCTTGTCCCTTGGCTGACAGCCCTCCTTGTTTTCCCAGTACCTTGAAGAAAATACTTGCGCCAGTTACACCCACAAAGGAGAACTCCCAGTGAGGGGAACGGGGTGGGGCCTCTACGGGAAGGAGCGAGGCCTCCCTCACTGCTGTCCGCACCCCAGACTAGCACAGCACAGGAGGGGCAAAGCGGATGCTCCTGCACTGAAGACCACAGCCAGCCCAGCTTGGATGCCACGCGGGACTGACTCCCCAGGGCCCGCTTCTTGGTCTCCTTGCTGACAGGGACGTGGAGAAGCAAGCAGAACTCCTCAGTAAGGCACTACCCACCCCTGCACACCAGGACTTCCTCGGCACTCATGGCACAACTGCATCAACTCCCCACCTACTGCCGGGAGACAGACACAAGCATCCTGGGGAGGATCCCGGGCTCCAGCCTCAGGCTGGCACGCGCCTGCCGGGCCCCTGGCAAGCCTCCCCCGCCCTCCCCAGACTCAAGGCCTCTGCTCCGCAGCCCTGACAGTGAGGTGTGTGGGTCTCACGAGTGCAGGGAGACCTGCCAGTGACATCCCAAGAGCAGGAGCTTCCTACAGCCTGGAAAATATCGGCTTCTTCTCTTGGAGCCTTCAGAGCGGGCACACAGACAGCGCTCGACAGAGTTCCACTGCCTGGGAGGGCAGCCTTCGAATAGACCAGAGGTGTCGGAGGCCCGAGGCAGGGAGCCCTGCAGATGCGTCCCTTGGAGGGGAGGACGGCCACCAGGCCTGAAACCCCAGTATATAAGCATGCACGCCAGGGAAAATGGACAATTCCCGGGGTGGGATGACCAGGACTACAGTCTGCAACTGGAGGGAGGCCTGGCGCATGGGCATTAGTGACTACATGCAGGCCTGCGGAGGAGCCAAAAGATCAAAGAGAGAGCTCCTGAGCGCGCGCCCCAGCCTCACCTGCAGCTCTGGGATCTGAGGATCGCAACTTTGAAAACTCTGCAGCACAGGCCCCAGATGGCACTTCTGACTACGGGAATGTCCCCTGAACAAGGTAAGAGGAAGAGCATCTAACAGGCTGCCGGGGCAGTACGCGGGGTGGAAGCACAGACCACAGTGCTTGGGGTGGGCAGCGGCCCGGGGCGAGGGTCTGCAGGTGAGGGGACAGGTCGGGAGCCGCACCTGGCCGCCCCTCTGCTCCCCCGGCTGCTGAAGCTCGGGGTCTGTGAATTGCCACGAATCACCTCTCCTCCCAAACAAGCCATCACAGGGGCTTGCGTCCAACAGCGGGTGGCCTGAGAAGGGGAAAGAACTAAACCAAAACTCCACACAAACCAGGAGTGTGAAGGGACAGGACCGAGGGGGTCTGAGGCTCATTCGTACTAAGCATGAGTGAGAATAAAGACAAAATTTGGCCCAAGTTTATGACAGGTGACAAAGCAATATGAAAGGACCAGGGGTAAAATCCATGGTGATGACCCACAAAGAAGCAGGAAAAGCAGCTGGGGCAAAGGACAAGCTGTGCCTGCTTCCAGCTTCCACGCTGGCTCCGGACTAGCTTTCCTGGAAACCTGCAGGAGTAGGCAACACTCCAGGGTCAGCAAAGGGCACGAAGTGGAGGTGAGGCCTTCGAGACAGTGAGTCTCAGATCAGAGGGCACTGGCTGAGGCCCTGCACCGGGTAACAGCTGAAAAAACTGCAGTCGCCCAGCCCAGAGAAATTGTAGGAAGCCATGGGGGAGCGGAAAGCTGGGGCGTGGGGTGTGGGTCGAAGGAGCTGCAGGATAAGACTCGTGCTATCCAGAATGCTGGCAAGGGCTGGCACCAACTACGCAAGTCCTGTGTGCCAGGCCTGCCTGGGGCACTTCCCACGTTACTGTTGGCTCAGGCACTGTTCAAGCCAGGCCTGGGAGGTAGGGACTGGGACTGCACCAAGTCTACGGCTAGTTTCAGGAACAGAGATTTCACACCAGAACTTCTCAATAATTAAGGGGAAGAGTGGATTCCAGAATAAATAGGGAGGAGGAACAGACTGCAGGGCAGAAGAACATCCTAGAAATGTGGTGATCCTCAGTAGAGCATAGGACTGCAATCAAGGATGCTGCAATGGATATACTGAAAGCCCTTATTATTCCGAGAAGAACAGCCAATAGAGAGAAACTGGTTACTCCCAAGTAAATACAAAAGGCAAAACTCATGAAGACACCTAAGTTTTCTAGGATAGCACAAGGGACTGGGAAAGATTTTAAGAACATGCTCAGAGTTGACAAACGGGTGGAAAAGGACAATCCGTTGTTGTTAAGAGGTAGGTTGCCCAGAACACCGGGCGGCACTTTTGCAATGTATGACTGAAGGTGTATGTGGGCCTGGTGGTACGTACGGCTCAGTGGTAGCGTGCTTGTCCAGCATGCACAAGGCCCTGGGTTCAATCTTTAGTGCAAAAAACAAAACAAAGAAAAAGACCTTAAAAACCTGTATCTAGATAATCAGGAAAGTATAAAAAGATGCATAAAGAGGATAATGTCTACAAAGGTGATTTTAATAGTCAAAAAAACCCTTCCCAAACCAAAATAAATACACAAATAAAAACTACCCTGGAAACAAACTAAACATCCAACAATAGATTTGTTATATAAAATATGCTTTTTTTTTTTTTTTGGTACCGGGGATTGAACTCGGGTCCTTGGGCTTGCAAGGCAGGCGGCGGAACCACTGAGCTAAATCCCCGGCCCCTGTTATATAAAATATGAAAGATCCACAACAGGATATTTCTGCCATTAAAAATCTGTAGGTGGGGCAGGGGATTTAGCTCAGTGGTTTTGCCTCCTGCTGCGCAAGTGCAAGGACCGAGTTCAATCCCCGGTACCAAAAAAAAAACCCAAAATTTTAGGTGGTTCTATGTCAAATCCCATGGAAAGAGATATAGAATATTGAGTATGATGCTTAATAAATAAAAGGCAAGTTCAATAGCATATGTCATATAATCCCATTAATATAAGTACAAACACTGTATTTACAAGCACGTAAAAAGTCTGACAAGATAAAGAGCTAATCATGACTGCCCTTTCAGGAGAAAGCTGCAGGAGGCCTTTCTAAGAAGAAGCACTGCTCATTTTCATATACAGCTATTAAAAATAAGTCCATCTATTCTGGATAAGACTGTACGAGAGAAAGCTGCAGAGAACATCCTATAAGATGTTCAAAGTGTTTGTCTCGGATCACGGCTGTGGGATTTCAGGTGATTTATTTTCTTCCCCTCTATCACCTGTGCCTTCTAAAGTGACGCTACATCACTGGCTAATTGATGCGTCTATTTTATAATAACGACAATGACAAACCCTGGTAGCAACCAGAGTGGGCCACATGTCTGAAAAGGCTGGGGTGGCCTCGGCAGGCACCGGGTGTCAGCCCCTCGTTGGGAAGCTGTTGGGCTGACATCAGGGGTTCCTTTAACCCTACAATCCTGCCATCTTCTGAGCCCAAATGGGTCTCTGGGCCTATCCATCTTTCGCTGCCGTGGGATGTTAGGGTTCCAACTTCTTCTCTAAGTCTCAGGTCCCCTGCTAGGGCCCACGCCACACCCCTCCCACCTGCCCGCTTACCTGCAGAGGAGACGTGAGGGGGACGCTGGTCTTGCCCTCTGTGCCGACGGTTACATTCCCAGGAATGACAATGGGGTCAGGCTCCACAGTCAGGCTTTTAATCACCGCGGGGTCCTTCCCTTCATCACAGTTATCCCAGGAAAAGCGGCCAAGCTGGGAAGGCTGGAGCCCATCAAGCAGCAAGGAAGGAAACAAAACAGAAGTTTCACAAAGGGGCCACCTCGGCTCAGAAGCCTCAACAGAACAAGTTCCTGGCAGTGCGACAGGTCCTCCCGGCCCCACTGGAACTCTGCATCTTACACTCAAGCGCACACCTGTCTGGGGCTCTACAGGCAGGGCTAAACGAAGAAACCAAAGACACCATCTCCCACAAGCGCGCCCGAAACTGAAAAGTACATCACCACACGGGACTGACGGATCTGTCTCCGGGGCTGCTGCTCTCTGGCCAGCCTGGGACCCCACTAGAGCACCGGCTCCTGGGGAACCACCCTTCATGGCCCCTTCATACGGCACCCCCAATCCAGGGCCAAGAGTAGCAGGGAGCGCGAAGCACAGTGGGAAACAGTGGCACTGCAAGCCCTGCCCTGGAGGGACAGGACACAGTGGGGAGATCTCCAGTGGGGGGTCTCATTCCCACCCCAGCACGCATGCCATGTCCCCGCCACGCCCTGCAGAGTCCATCTCCACCTTGTCCGAGCCCACAGGACCACCCACTCATTTCCAGAGGATCTCGAGATCTTTAACACGACCCTCGACTCTTCCTAGCCACTCACACCTCTTCCAGACCCCCGAAAGGCTCAGCACTCCCTCTAAGGGCACCCAGTCTCAGAAGGAAAACCCACCAGCCTATACCCCCAAGCTGACCTCATCTTCCCCGCATCCAAAGGCAACTGGATCAGGACAGAAACCCAGTTCAGTCTACAACACCACCACAAAAAGAGGAGGAAGAGGAGGAGCAACAACACCTACCCTAGGCTAGGCTGACCCTCTCCCCACAGCGCTGGGATTAGGGCAGCAGAGGCTGCATCATTCCAGGACTCAGGGCCCGGTGCCATCTTGGGTCATAAGCTTTGGGTTGGTGCTGCAACACCTGGACCTGGGACCTGGGACCAATCCAAAACTGGTGAAGGGTCAAGAACTAAGAGCTCTGCTCTTCTACAGAAGGGCAACAGATGGAGTCACTCACCCTCCCTACAGAAGCCACACAGGGTGGCAGGGAAGGGTGTGGCTCTGGGGGCACACAGGAAGTGAGCCGGGTTGGAATCAAACAGACCTGGGTTGGAGTCAGCTCAGCCACATTGACTGTGTGATTCTAGGGGTCCGTGACCCATTTGGAGCCCCAAAGGCCACATTTTTTTTTTTGGTACTGGGGATCGAACTCAGGTCCTTGTACCTGCACAGCAGGCGGCAAAACCAGTGAGCTAAATCCCCGGCCCCAAGGGCACATCTTTTTTTTTTTTTCTTCATTTCTTTTGGCACAGGGTCTAACTATGGAGTTCAGGTTGGCCTTCAACTCACTACTGGTATGTAGGCCAGGCTGACCTCAAACTCACTGCAAGCCTCCTGCTTCAGCCTCCTAAGTCCTGGATTACACATGTATGACACCATGCCCACCTCCACATCTTTTTTTCTGAGTGCGAGAGATAAAACCCATAGCCTCACATAATGCTAGCCAAGCTCTCTACTACCCAGCTATATCCCCAGCTTTTTTTTTTTGGTATTGGGGATCGAATGCTGGAGTACTCTGTACCTGAGCCATGTCCCCATCCCCAGCCCTCTTTATTTTTTCACTTTGAGATACAGTGTCACTAAAGCTGCCCAGGTGAAATTCAAGCTTGTGATCTTCCTGCCTCAGCCTCCCTCAGTGCTGGAATTTAGGTGTGTGCACACATGCTGCTCATCCACATCTGGGTGGAGGCATCTCTCCCTTCCTCTCTGGGCTGTCCCAAGAGTTAGGGCGCTCATGTAAAGCTCACACACCGCACCAGGTACAAAGCATGAGCAGGCTCACCAAGGGACAGCCAGGAAACTCCCACCTCCGCTTCCTGTCATTAGTTCCTGAGATTCCCTGCACACTGGTTACACTTCCCCGTAATGGAGTTTGTTGACATGGGTTTCTAATCCTTGGAATGAAGGTCACATATGACTAAGATTAAGGCAGGTTGGGGCAGGAACCAGCAAATAGTTCCTTCAGCATTCATTCTGCAAACATTTAGGAAGGGACAATCACAGGCAATTTTCGTGATGTGTCAGGTCAAGCAGTTAAGACACAGTTCCTGCCCTGCCTCCTGGAACTTACGGTCTGATGTAAGTAAACATCACCCCCTGGACTGGAGAGTGCCAAAGGGAACGAAGAGAAGACGTGGAGAACAAGACTCCCTTCCACTTGGCGGTGGGAGGACTCAAGCTGGACATGTGCAGGATGAGGAGCCGCACCTACGAGTGCAGAGAGAACCCAGGCAGAGGCCCTGAGCCTCTCCAGGGCTAAGGGAAGGGTGACAGGCTAGGGGCGCTGGATGAAGGGAGGGCTGCAGAGCCTCACAGGTCATAATCAGGAGGCAGTGGAACCCCACGAAGGTCCATGACTGAGGACGGGGTTTAGAGTCAGGCTGCAGGGACAGCCCGACAGGACTGGCCACCTCCTGAGGCTGTTTCCTGAATTCCGAAGCAGCCCGATCCACACTGAGAGGAGAATCCAGGCCCAGGGAAGTTCCCAGCATGCCCTTTGGTCCCCTCATGTTTCCACCACTCAGCACCCTGCTCCCAGGCCCTGGGGAGGCAGACAAGGTAGGTCCCAGAGGCGGCGCCCAGCTGGCTGCCTCCGTGGTGAAGGGTTCTGCAGCTGATTCCAGGCTCGCTGGGAATAGAGACAGGCTGGGTTGGCAGTGCCCATGAAGGGCCAGGCTGGCACCAGATATCTGCCATGTCAGTGCACACCGACACATGGGAAGAGAGACCCATGGCAGAGGGGAAAGACAGGGCCCCAGGCTACAGTTAGACGCAGGTTAGCGCTACTTTGTCACTCTCCCCAGCTGAGGTCCTGGGCTCCTTAACCCCTGGAGACTCAATTTCCTCATCTATTAAATGGGCGTGATTCTATCTTCTCACAGGGCCACTGTGACTGGGAGAAGCCTGTACACAGGGCTCAACTTTTCAAGTCTGTCAAGCTCATGAGAAATGAGGAAGACTGAGAAGCCGCACAGGCCAGACCATGGGAGGGAGACAGCAGTGGCAAAGTGGTATCCCAGAACAAGGAAGGAAAGTGGTGGGAACCAGGTAAAGTTTAGTTAATAGGGATGCACCTATGGTGTTTCTCAGGAAGACACTGGAACTCGATACTGTCTTTGTAAACTTCTGTAAATCTAAATTTTTTCCATAAAGTTTATTAGGAAAAACTGGACAAGGCTCAATGCACAGCGCACAGTATGTGCACAGTAAGTGGCGGCCACCATACAACATCCAGGACTATTGAACACCTGCTGCATGCGGGTTCAGGGTTCCGGAGGCCAACGCACGCCATGCCCGTCACCCACAGCCTTCATCTGCCCCCCCCCCGCCCCCGCCCCGGGCAGGGCTCCAGAGCACACGAGCCCACAGGAAGCTGTAGATGACCGCAAACAGGATCAAAAGAGCCGCTGGCGCCGCGACCCTGGATGAAGCCGAGGCACACAGGAGAGCAAGCCGCAGGGCAGGCCCAGGGCCCGGCCAGACTCCACTCTACCTGCCCGGCCTGAGCCCAGAGAAGCGGCTTCCGACTGCACTCGGGGACAGGATGCTTATGCTCGGGGAAACGGGAATAGGTCTTTGCGCCTCATCCAACAGGTCACCCTGCTGCCTCTGAGCAACGCGAGGCCAGCCCACCTGCTCACCCGCGGTACCTGGTCCGCTGCAAACTTTAAGCTTTCCCAGGCCCCTCCCTCACTGACAGCTCTTTACACGCGAACAGTGAGGGAGAGCGGGCTCGGGGCGCAGCCGGACCTCCCCGTCCCGTCCCCGGTCTCGTCCTGGCCACTGTCCCCTCCACCAGCCTGCTCCTCACTCACACCCGCCAAGGCGGCAGAGGGAGGGGATCTGGCGCAGGCCCCCTCTGCACCGAAATGTGTCCCGTCCCCAACCCCGCTGCACGGGGCGAATGACAGTGAGGCGGGGCTGGACCTGTCCCCGCGTGGCAGGGCTGGGCGCACCGGCCAGCCGGGCTCTCGACCCCTCGCCGTCCAGGCAGGGCTCAGGGCTTTGGAGCGGAAGCGATGAGGCTCCAGGCTTCGGCCCGGGAAACGGGAGGGGCGCGCGTCTCCGGCCCGGAGCAGGGCTTAGCCCCAGCGCTGGGGCGGCCGGAGCGCGCAGAGGAAGACTGACCCTCCACAGAGGCCTGCAGCGGGAGCCATACCCCAGCGCCCCGACCCGCACGGGGCTGCACTCACGCGGCTCACGCCCAGGCGAGCGGGGTCCGTGGGGCTGGCGAGGAGCAGGCCCAGGACGAGCAGCTGCAGAGTCCGCAGCGAACGCATGGCAAGGATGGAGCGGCGGAGCCAGCCCGGACGGCGGCGCGGGCGCTTTAAATGCTGCGGCGGCGCGCGTGCGCTGTGGAGCGCAGCCCCCTACAATCGAGCTCGGCCTATGGCAGACCATGGGGCCCCGCCCCGCCCCGAGATCGCCCCGGCTCCGCCCCCGCTCCTCGTCCTTGGGCCCCTCCCTCCAGGGTTGGCGCGGCCGTTCCCGTTCGAGAAGGAAGCTGAGCGCCAGGAGGAAACAGCCCGTCCAGGGTGCGGGGCTCAGCACGGTGAGCGCAGCAGACAGGGGCACGGGTCCCTGTGGTAGGTGGGGGCTCCGCGCGGGTGGGCGGGGAATAAGCGCGGAGTGGGTGGGGCTGAGCGCCCGAGGGGCGGGGCTGAGCACCCAGAGCGGTGGGGCCGAGCGCGGGGCGGGCAAAGCGGTGGTTGCGGGGCTCTTTGTGTAACCTACTCTGCCGGAAGGAGTTTTAGAACCCAGATAACCAGTTTTATCCCACTCAAGTCTTCCTTGATTAAAACGTCGTGCTCCCTGCCAGTGCTGTGCTTCCCATATGATGTCACAAGTCGCGCTGACCGAGGAACGTGACCATTACGTACCACAAACACGTGCGTGAAACACAAGGAAGGAGCCCAGGGCTGGGAGGGGCAGGACCGGAGTCGGGGGGCGTTGGCTACTGCGCCCTCGAGGGCTCCGCGCGACGGGTGTGACGCAGCGTGCACCACGAAGTGGACGCAGATGGCGTCACCTCAAGGGTATGTGACGGCAAAAATACTTGCAGACAGCACACATCAAGTACGACAACTCTGCTCACCACCGACAAACACACTCAAAAAAACGATCGCTGCCTTTAGTACAATTACTGCAAAAACTAACTGTGGTGCTTTTTGGCAGACCAAGGACTTTACCAGAAAATGTGGGGTTTTGGTGTTCTTTCTCCTATTTTAGGCTGAGGAATCTGATACTCTGTGAGGTTAACTTTGAGAAAGTCACACAGAAAGTCACAGCAGAGTGAAGACTAAGCACCCGGTCATACAAGATTTGGTTAGGTCGCTATGCTAGCTGAAGTTCGCTTTAAAGAAGAAGTTAGAAATATCATTTCCACCAAATTACCACTAGATTGTAAGCTGCACAAGAGATTGGACCATAACTTATGGTCACTAAGGTGACTAAAATCCCACGCCTGCCTGACACATAATAGATAATCGTTGCTGAATAAATTAATGCATACAAAGAATTTAAAACTCACCACCTTTCTAAAATAAACTTTTTAGAATTAATTTTAGATTTATAGAAAAGTTGCAAAAATTGTTCAGAACCCTCTTCCAATTTTCCATTGTTAGCATTAAAATATCATGCTGATAAACAAAAATTAAACTCCCGACCTGTGAGATGTCAGAGTCTGTGGCCTCACCCTGAAGGATGAAGTCACCAACTGCAGGAGGTTAAGAGAGTTTTACTGGAAATGAGCAGAACAGCTCCTGAATTTCCTGGAGGGACCCGCCTCCTGGGTGGGTGGGTGACCCTTTGTCGGGGGTAATTTATAAGGCAAAGTCACGACATGGGTACAAATGAGTCAGACCACAGTCTGTAGGGTTACTGGTATAGCCACTCAGCTAATATGGATCCTACAGGGAAAGAGCACAGGAATTCTCAGGAGGGGGGGGGGGGGTTCGCAGTGTCCTGGTCCCCAGCTGAGTCTGATGCCCACTGGGCCAGGAGGTGCTAATATAACCCTGAACTGCTGTGGATCTCTAGGGAGGCTGCAGGTCTGGTCTTGCTTCTTCATCCTGAGGCCTGGCTCTCTAGATTTGCCTCCAGCTGCAATTCTCAGGTCCTTTTTTGAGCTGACATCCTTGAGGGCCCAATCCCCCTGCACATTAATCTCTATCTAACTTAGCTGCCTATAGTAATGGTCTTTCTGTACGGCCTAAGCACAGGCGTTGGCACAGGCTCCAGACTCCCTGATGAGCCTCTTGAGAGGACAGGCTCCCTCTCCCAGCTCCAAAGCCCTTCCTCAGGTGCTTGTGCGGTTTCAGAGCAGCGCGGAGGAGGGCCTGCCCATGCTCCCGGCAGAAGTGAAACTAGAAGTCTGCTCCGCAGCCAACCTCACAGTTGAGGAAGAGCCAGTCATGACCACCAGGCCAGTTTCCAGCCAGGGGTGCGCACTCTGTGGCGCTTTTTGAAAAGTGTGGCTCCTGGTCTCCCGCAGGGAGCCGCTGGGCTGTTTCATTCTCAATTCTCGGCGATGGCGCTCTGACAGCCAGCAACCTGAAACACGCACACACGTATAAAGGTGCACATGTACACAAAGGTGGCAATTATTAGAACAAGTTCTCTGTCCTGAGCAATTCAAGTTCTAGGAGAAATGTCTGAGAGAACTGGAAATCGTTGCTTCAGCATCAGTGATGGGCCTCCTGGCATGTAGGGAACAGGGACAGGGGACATTACTAGGACCTCTGCACTGAGTCCTAGTCTCCTGCGAGCCCCGACAGCACAAGGAGAGTTAACTTATTATACAGGAAAGGTAGAAAAGGTGAGACTTGGAGAAGCTGAGCTTTGGGCCAGATCAGTGCTGCTCTGGGCAGCAAAGACGAAAGCCCCCCCCCCCGCACCCCCCACCCCCTTGCTGCATCTTCCATTCATTACATAGGAGAAACAAATGTAACAAGATAACCGGAGTGGTTATGTCTCGAAGTGCCATAGCTGGCCTGTAGGCAGGAGAACTAGGCCTACTCAAATGATTTTTCCCTAAAATTCTGTAGCATTGCTCCGACACTGGCAGAGTAACCGGGGCTGGGACTTGAAATACCGTGGCCCAGGAGGAACAGCCATGCTCCTGATGTGTGTGTGTTGTCAGGTAAAAGGGCCGAAAACCAAAACCAGACCAGGCCACAAGAAGCCTTTATTAGGGGAACAGATCTACAGGGCTGTCTCCGAACAAAGGAGAGACAAAAGCAATATGGCCAGGACAGCAAGTGCCTTTTATAGGAGCGGGGGTGGGGCTTGTAGGAGCTGAGGCGGGGTTCAGTGAGGTAGTGGCTAGGGAATGGAGGAGCCGGTGACGTCACTAGGTGGTAGGAGGTGAGTATTAGGTTACTCTCTAGGTGGGAACAGGGGCATGCTGGGAAGAAGGGTTTGTTCTTTGGTGGGAGCAACCATCTTAGCGTGACGCCACACAGGGGAGGGGGCAAGGCACGATAGGAAGAGGGCAGCTACTATACATGATAGCTGCTGAGGTCATGGGAGACCTATAGTGTGTGTGTGTGTGTGTGTGTGTGCGCGCGCGCGCGTGCATGCCCTGATTATGAAACATGCTTACCACCTCAAATATTTATGAAGCAGCCAAGCATGGTGGTGCACACCTGTAATCCCAGCACCCAGGAGGAGGCTGGGGCAGGAAGATTACCACGAGTTCGAAGCTAACTTGGGTTACACAGTGAGTTCAACGCTAGACTGCACTACATAGTGAGACCCTGTCTCAAAAAACCAAAAGCAAAGCAAAACAAAATATGTAGGAAGCCGGCATATGGGTCAGATATAGAGGTCGCAGAGAGAAGAACAGACCTCAAACAAGGTCTGACTGCGTGGTGATTCTTAGCCATTTTTACACAGCTTCTAACATAATTTTTATAAATCATCAGTATGGGTTTCTAGCTTTGCCACAGTCCACAGGGCTGAGTGGCCACACATAGAGGTGCAGCTGGCTCCCCCATCCTCACCCACGCTCCCGTCTGTGTTATCACTCTGCCGCTACAAGTTTCAATCCCACCTTTAGTCAAGGCTATCTGGTTTTAAATTTTCACTATTCTCATTTTTTTTTTTTTTTTTGGTACCGGGGATCGAACTTGGGTCCTTGAGCTTGCGCAGCAGCCAGCGAAACCACTGAGCTAAATCCCCAGCCTGACTATTCTCATTATTATTATAACTTTTTTTTTTTGAGACAGGGCCTTGCCATGTAGTTCAGACCAGCCTTGAACTCACTATGTACCCAAGGCTAGCTTTGAACTCATGGTGATCCTCCTGCCTCAGCCTCCCAAGACTATTCTCACTAGTAAAACACAGTTTTCAACAAAAAAAAAAGTTTTCAAAAAGAAAATAAAGTCCACATCTCTCATATAGATATTGTGAGACTGAACAACAGTTACTCCATTTTGTATTCCATTTTGTAATAGGGCCCCAACTTGTCTGCTTCTGTTACGGATCACCAGGTAGACATCGAGTTCCAGGGATGTGCTTGTTGTTGTGCCAGGAAGGTCTGTTGTGTGCGTAGTGTTCCGTCATGCTTGCCCAAGTCCATATCTGAATATGTTATCTTAAAAACAATCTGTAAAAGTTACTTCTGCGTTTCGCTTCTGTATTTCTGCTTGCCAACTTCCCCCTAGCATCTCCTATAAAAGGACCTCAGGCTCTGAGCCTCTCGCCTCTCTAAGCTTGGTGCTTGGAGAATGCCATCTGGCCAGACTAATAAAGGTCTGTTTTACAACTTGTCCAGTGTGTTCCCTCCCGGGTGATCTTCGCTGTAGTCAGCTCCTCGGAGCGTTTGGTAAGGCCCATGGTCTTACAGATATAAAAGGCACATGCACTCAAGATTTATTTTGCTTAATGAGGCACCGATAAGATGTTACAATCAGTTTGATGACGATCCAAAGAACAAATACATTAAATACCATAGATGTGAAGAGCCTGACACTATGACTCATGATTGTAATCCTAGCTTTTGGGAGGCTGAGGCAGGAGGATTGCTATAAGTTCAAGGCCAGCCTGAACTATGGAATACACAACAGGACCCTGTCTCAAAATTTTTTAATTAAAATAATAAATGTGAAGGCAAAACTGACCTCTCCCATAGCGGCCTCGATCGGCACAGCGGAGGGTCCGAAGCCGGGGAGAGCGGTGGGAGAGGAAGAAGAGAGGATGAAGAGACTAAGACTCTTCTTGAAAGTTCGGGACCAGGTGGAACCATAGCTCGTCTGGGGCTCAGGGCCGCCCGGGAGCCACGCGATCTCCATTCCCAGGGGACGGCGGACGACCCGAAGGCCGGGCAGGTAGTGCTCCGCGGCCCACGTGGCCTACGCAAAGGCACCGCGACTGTTTCGTGATCCGGGCATGCGCAGGAAGGGAACGGGGGAAGGATACAAGGTAGCGGCTCCTGAGGCTGCCCGGTCCAGGTCTACAGCGTTAGGGAGGAAGAAGGGCCATCTTCAGGTTCCGCTGAGGCACACCGCAGAAGGAGGAGGAAGACAATTTAAACCCCAAGGGCCGCAACTTTTATGTGTACAGCAAAGATTATTGTTTGCTGGTATGAGTCATACGTACCTCAGAGGCAACGAGAGCCACAGAGCCCACGATGCGGAGCAGATAACAGCAAGGCCACTTGGCCCAGAATGCTTTCCACGCAAGTCACAGTTCTGCCGCAGTGCGGGTACCCGGCCTCGACCCTCCCTTCCGAAGAAGGTGAGGCCGAGTAGACGCTCCCGGGGTCCCGGTCCGCGTGGGAAGCTACGCATGTGCACAGAGCTGCAGGGAGCTGGACCCACTGCTCGAGGCCAGGGCCTGGCTTCCGTGCCGCAGCCTGGGCGAAGACGGCGAGTAGGAAAGATGACGCTTCTCGCCGTGCCAGTCTGAAGCCCGACCTGGGGACAGCCTGCCCACAGCCGGGTCAGAGGGATCGCGGAGGGAGGCATCGCTATAGTCCCCGAAGCTCACCCCTCCAGAGCTGTGAGGCTCACGCTGGCCCTGCTGGACCCCTGCAGAGCTCCGGACAGTGGCCAGGCCCAGGCTGCGCCTCGGGGTAGGACCCAGGGGAGACCTTCTCGAAGGCCCGTCGGGCTTCCCAGGTGCAGCCAGCAGTGAGAACCAGTGCGCCAATACAGGCGAAGGAGGAATATGACTCAGCAAGTCCGAAGTGGACCCCAAGACTGAGTGTTAGCTACCTCCCCGTGAGGCCGAGGTCGCTGGACAATGCTGAAAACCACCGTTTGAATAGTGTTGGGGCTCAGGAAATGGTACCCCAAAGTACGGCACTGTGGCAGACTGAGCGCTTCTGCTACTGGACTTGGGAGGCCCAATAGACCAGGCCTGGCCACCTGCCCAATCCTGGGAAACCAATCTGAGAGACACGCAGGAGTCAAGACAGGAAAAGTTTTGAGGACCAGGGATTTAGCTCAGTGGTGCCACCACCTACCTCAAAAGCCCAAGGTCCTGAGTTAGATCCCTGTTTTAAAAAAAAACAAAACAGGAAAAGAGTTTTGTTTTCAGGGTGATCACTCGGAGGACAGAGGTTAAGTGACCTATGACCTGTCTTCAGATACGCTCACAGTATCAGGAGGGTTGAGAGTTCAAGGCCAGCCTGGGCTACATAGCAAGACCCTGCCTCAGAGAAATAAAAATGCTCACAAAGTGACGGAGACCTAGAGGCTGGGCCTGCAGGTGCCCCATGGGTACCAAGAACAGGCTGAAGCTCGGCATCTCTGCCTCGGTTTTTCTCCTTTTTTACCTTAAAACTCTGGGTCAGCTTCCTGCTCGGCCCTGCACGTAGATATGTAGACACTTCAGGAGTGCCAGTAACACAAGGTTGGTTACCCCTAAATCTACCTGCCTGTCCCGTCCCCTTTAAGACAGAGGACACTACAGTAAGTCCGGGACTGCTGGCCCAGTGGGCAGCCTGCACAGAGCCCAGGTGAGAGCGCTCGGAGTGATTCGCCAGTCCCAGGCCTCGTCCTGAACCTCGATCCCTCCTGCTCCCAGAAAGTGGAGCCTCACAGACCTCCCCGAGCCTGAGCGATGCCTCCGTGGGGACAAACAGAGGCCCCATCCTACCCCAAGCAAGAACAGACACTGGCAGAGCCGAATCGGATTCCTCTGCGGCTCTAAAACCAAGGCGCTAGCGCCCTGGAAGACGCCCCCTGCCTTGCGGTCGGTCTGATCTCTTAGACTCGCGCCCCTTTCAGCTTTCAGCTCCTCAAGCTAAAGTTCCTTCCATTTCCTCTTGCTTTCCAGTTCAGATTTTCCATCTGAATTCACGCTGATGTCCTCAGTTGTAATTTCCCTTTTCACTGAAGGTATTGACATGGGCCAGGAAGGACAGTGCTTCCCAGTTCTCCTCACGCCGTCTGAGAACCCTCCCGACTCAGCCTTCCTTAATTTGGTGTCTTCCTCTGGGAAGTTGCCCGAGACAGCCGGGTGGATCCAAGCCCGCGGATGGAAACCGGTTCTCTCCTCCTCCTTCCCTCCCGGCCTCCTGCGGGCTGCGAGCCTGACTCAGGGTGGCAGCGCCTGGCCGTCACCTCCCCAGGACCAGCCTGGGGTCCAAGGAAACCCGATGACCCCCGCAGGCCGTGGTGTAGCCGCCTGGCCTCCTCTTAGCCCTGGGACCTGAATCCCAACCTGCGACTGGCAGCTTCCGGCCCACTGGTACCCCACGGCCCCTCCACGGGCCCTGTACAGTTGGTGTGCGCCCCGTCCTGTGCCTGGCTCATTCCGTCTGCCGCCCGAGGGTGCGGCCCGGCTCCGGGGTGCAGAGCGGAGCCTGCGGCCCCCACAGCCCCTGCAGTGCATCAGTGCCGCCGGCAGGGGGCAGCCACGACCCAGCTTGGACTGCCCGGTGCCCACTGGCCGAGGGTTCAGAAGCTGCAATCCAGAGTGAACTCTCCAGACGTTAAGGGTGGGCGCTTAGTTTACTCGGTGCGCGTCCATGTGTGTTTCACAGGGACTGAGCCAAGGGCCTTCCCACTAAGCTGTGTCTCCAGCCTTTTTTTTTTAACTTTGAGACTGAATCTGGCTCAACTGCCCAGGCTAGGCCCAAGCTTGTGACGTCCTGCCTCAGCCTCCCTGAATGCTGACTTTTGTAAGCCTGCAGCAGTGGACCCAGCTTCATTTACACCACTGTGAACGACTGAGCTAAAAATGGGTCCACAGGACCGACGCAGCCCAGAAACACCAGTGGGCAACTGCGCCGAACTTGAGTCAGAGAGTGAGATGCTAGGGCGAAGTTGGTTCTCTCAGGTCTTCAGTTGCCTGAGGTCCAGCGGACAAAGGGCGTCCCGACTCCCCCCAGGGCTTTCTGCCCCGGGTCCGGGGTGGGGCTGGGCCTGCCCAGGGGAGCCCCACAGCCCGGGCCAGGAGGTCGCCAGGGCCCGAGGGCAGGAGGGGGGCAGGGATATTTTTAGCCGCCCAGAGCGCTCCTCGAAGCCTTATTTAGACATCAGGCGACAGGGCGAGCTGGAGGAGGGCGAGCCGCCGGCTCCTCTTACGACTGCTGTTCAGCCGCCTGCACCCTTTCCAGGCTCGGCTGCTGGAAATAGCAGCCGGCTGGCCTGGGCTCTGTCCCGCTCCGCAGGCCGGCCTTCCTCAGGGGCTGGGCCTCAGGCCCCGGACACCCTGAGCAAATATCCCCTTTCAAGCCTGGGCTGCCTGGGAGCCGTGCCCTCCTCGGTCCCGAAGATGAGCAGGAATAAGAGCAAGAAGTGTCCCCCTGGGCCGGGGACCTGCCCACACCGAGGCGGGACTGTAGCTTCCCTGGAAGCCTCTGGTCTTCACAGCATCAGCGCCATCCCGCTCACTTGGCTGCTCACGTGTGTGTTACCCAGTCTTCCCTAGGGTGGGGGACACGAGCCCGGAGAAGTGAGTGTATGTGAGACTTCAGGGCACAAATCAGTAGCGAACCACAGATCAGATGAAAGTCTATTCTTTTGAGACAAGGTCTCGCTATGCAGTTCAGACTGGTCTTGAACTTGCTATGTAGCTCAGGCTGGCCTCGAACTCGAGGTGATCCTCTTGCCTCAGCCTCCCAAGTGCCAAGATTACAGTTGTGCATCACCACACCCAGCCCTAAAAAGGGCTATTTTTTAAAAAATTCATTGAGGTACAGTCAATATACAAAAGAGCTGCGCCTAGTTAATGTACACAATTCGATAGATTTGGTCACATGCCTGCACCCACGAGACCATCATCACAACCAAGGCAACAGACAGATTCATTCCCTCAAAACTTCCTTGTGCCCCTTTGTTTTGTTTTTGTTGTTTTGTTTGTGTTGTGGCTTTGTTTGTTACAGTGAGAACAATTAACTTGAGATCTACCCTCTTAATAAGATTTTAAGTGCATAATTAAGTATGACTGACCATAGGCTCTTGGACCTGTTCATCTTGTAACAGAGCCTTATACCCACCTGAAGCAAACCCCAACTTCCCCTCCCTCCTAGCCACCATAATGCCATTCCACGCTCGGCTTCTATGAGCCTGACTTCGTTTCCCAGGACTGGGGATTGAACCCAGGGCCTTCACGCTGAGCTACATGCCAGCCCTTTTAAAAAAAATTTTATTTCGAGGCAGGGACTCATCGAGTCACTAAGTTATCCAGGCTAGGCTCAAAACTCGTGATCCTTCTGCCTCAGCCTCCCAGAGTCCTGGGGTTACAGGCGTGTGTCACCACCCCCTGCTGGGCTATTTTAGATACTTCACATAGTCATGACTGGCTTGTTGCAGTTAGCATAATGTCCTCCAGGCTCACTCACATTGTGGCAAGTGGCAAGATTTCCTTCCTTTTTTAGAGCTTTGTAATATTCTACTGTGTGATATACACATCATATTTTGTCTTTATTCATCTGTCGACAGACATTTAGGCTTTCATCTCTTTGCTATTGTAAATGATACGTCAATGCACCTGGGAAAGCAGCTCTCTCTTCAAGATCTTGCTTTCAGTTTTTTTTAGATAAATACCCAGCAGAACTTCTGGATCATATAGAAATTCTACTTCTAATTTTTTTTGAAGAACCTCCATACTGCTTTTCATAGCGGCTGCCTCATTTTCTGTTCTCACTAACACTGCACTAAATGTCATGGAACACAGGGCCTTGTGTGTCAGGCAAGCACTCTACCCCTGAGTTACGACCCTCATCCACAGAATGAAGTCACAGAATGAGTCCCAGTGTGGCTCCTGTAAGGAAGAACTACTGCCTCTGAAGAAGGGGCGTGGCGATGATTCCTTCCAGTCGCAGTCCCGGGGACCTGTGTGTCCGTCCCCTCAGGCTGCCTCTCCCAGCAGACCCGTCAGCCTCCTGGCCAGCGTAACTTCTGCTTGCACACCTTCCACAACGGGCACTCACTCCCTGCCAAGCTGGACCCCTGGCTGACCAGGCGGAAGAGCCCCTTCCTCCCCAGCAGCGGACCCCACATTCCTACTTCTGCAGGCAGCTGGGAGACCATCCTCATCCTGGAACAGGAAGGAAGAGGGGGCAGCAGCTGCCTCGGAGACCAGGTGTCCTTCAAACCTCGCCAGGCTGAGTGTGGGGATCCTCCCAGCAAGCCCGGCTCCAAGGCTCCCCCAGCTGCTGCTTTAAGAAGCGCCATGGGGCCTGGCCCCTGCTACTGCCCCTGGAGCCTGTCCAGGGCCCCGATTTAAAAGTATTGCAATGTTTTTGAAAAACAAACATGTGTTGTAACCCGAAGCCCTGGTAACCACAACACTGCAGGCTGTGCTCAGGCTGACGGTGGAGGAAACCGCTCCACCTACCCACAGCGCCTGCTGCCTTTGAGCCGTAGTCACTGGATTACACCGGCCAGCGGCCAGCGGGGGACCGGCAGCTCTGCAGTGCAGCTGCAGGATGGAGCCTTCTGCCACCTTCTGCGGGCCAGTGACCTTGGGCTGCAGCCTCCGACCTTGCCAATCCGTGCTCGCCTGCACGATGACGGCACAGAGACCGAGAGTCCAGCCCTGCAGGGCCCTCCGCCCCGAACGTATCCGCCCCACTCTGCCCGTTCACCCAGCGCTCCGGTCCTACCGGGCCGAAGATGTCTCACAGCCTGGCCACGAAACGCTCTTCCCACATTTCAGACAAGAACCCTGCTTGATCTACAGAGCCCAGCCCGAACATCACCCTCGGCGAGGCTGCGGCCTCCCCTCTGCTGGGCAGGGCCAGTCCTGCTCCTGTGAGGTTTACCCTGCGATCCACGGCCCGGCTGCTGGGGCAGTTGCGACTCAGCAGCCTCCACGTAACTGGTTTAACTCGCATGGTGATTGTGTGTGTGTATTTGTGAAAAAAAGGCGAAAGTGGACCGGATATTTAGCTCAGTGGTTCTGCCGCCTGCCTCGCAAGTCCAAGGACCTGAGTTCGATCCCCGGCACCAAAACAAAACAAAACAAAAAAGCCGAAAGGGAGAAAGCGCTATTTTGCATTTAAGAATCTCCAGCCAGGTGTGGTAGCACACACCTGTAATCCTAGTATTGGGGAGGCTGAGACAGGAGGATCACCATGAGTTTGAGGCCAGCCTGGGCTACACACTGAGTTCAAGACCAGCCTGGATCACATACTGAGACCTTGACTCAAAAAACAAACAGATTTCCCACATCTTTTGCAAAATTGGAGGATCGGTGCAGGGTGGACACTCATTTCTCCCGCACCACAAACCGCCCAGACTCCTCCCTGTCCCCAGCGTGTGCTACCCCCGAATCCGGGCGGCCCTTTTCCCAGTTGCAGACAGCCCGCCTGGCAGGCGGCTGGGAGTCGAGCTGCAGACCTGGCCCACCTGCCGTGTGTCCGGGCTCCCTCGTTTTGAAACGTTTCTACCTCCCTGTCCCTATAAACCCTTCAGATGCCCCAGGAGGTCCGCATTTTGGGAAAGAGCCCCTCGTGAGCAGCAGCAGGTCTGTGACAAGCTGCGCAGCTCCTTGCTAGATTAGTTCCCTTCCTCACTCCCAGACACGGCCCGTCCTTGCCCTCCACGCTCCCGTGCCCTGGCTTGCAGCAGGGCCGGCAGGTGCCTGCTGGCTGGAAGCACCCGGTTTCCCAGAAGGGCAGTTCTCTTTGGTCCCACTGAGTGAGTACCTCATTTTGCAAATCAAAGAATGAGGTGGAGCTGGGGCTGTGGTGCACACCGGTCATCCTAGCTACTTGGGAGGCTGAGGCAGGAAGATCGAAAGTTCGAGCCCACCCTGAGCATCTTAGAGACTTAGTGAGACCCTGTGTCACAGTGAAAAAGAAGGGCTGGGGTGTAACTTGGTGGTGGAGCAGCTCTGGGTCCAGCACAACGGCAGGGGGAGAAAGGAAGTGCAAGAGCTAGAACTCACGCTGACCAAGGACACAGAGTTCAGCTGTGTGGGACTGAGGGGGACTGAAGGGCGGGTGCTGGGTGGGAATCACGGACATGCGGCGGCCGGCGGCGTCCTCTGAGAAGGCCTGGAGGAGGCGGGGGGGGGGCAGCTGAGGTGCAGCTGCCATCGCTCAGTCAGTCAGCACCACAAGCTCTCCTCAGAGGACAGAAACGCTTGCAGCTCCTGTACCACCCACGGGGAGGGACCCGACCTGCTGTCGTCCCAGCCAGGGAACCGTCCCCTCCGCATCCCGGGTGGGGGCCCCTCGGACTCCGCACTGCCCAGGACTGAGCCTGTCCCTCACTCTGGTCCCTTCAGGGCCTGAGGGCCTGAGGGGTAGGCAGGGGCTCGGGAACAGCACGCCTGGGCACCGTGGGCAGATGCCAGGCACACACCTGGTGCCTGGAGCTGCAGGTTGGGCTGGAGCCAAGAGCCGGCCTTTCCAGGCACTTCCCAGGAGTTCCTGATGCTGGGCATCCCTGGCCCACACCCTGAGCCCCGTGTAGCTCTGTCCGCTTCGGTGCCTTCCTGGCAGCCTCCAGACCCCAAGCACCTTGAGGAGAAGTTGCACAATTTCTCCCAGAGGATGTGCCTGGGTGCCGAGCTGCACCTGCCCACCCTGCAGCACCTAGCTCGGGCTCCTTGGGGGCCTCCAGCCAAGCTGTGGGGATGGAGGAAGTGCAGTGACTGACATGGATCAACTCTCGGTAGAGAAAATAGGGAAGCCGTGGGGCGTGATGGCACACACCTGGATGCCCAACACTCGGGAGGCTGAGGCAGGAGGATCACTGGAGGTTCAAGGCCAGCCTGGGCTCCATAGTGAGGAAGTGAATTTCACCACTTCTCCCAAGGCAATCCCAAATCCCAAACCACAGTTCTCCAGGGAAAATCGGCAGGGAGGGAAAGCTTCTCGCCAATAACCCTGACTCAGACTCAACCCTGCTTTCCAAGGGTTTCTCCTGCATTCAGCTCGACAGTGCAGTCCAGTCCCCGTGGTGGGAATTTCACTGTGAAGAGTCCCCAGGGTCTCAGTGGGGAGAAGAGAGACCAGTAAACTGCACTTTGGCCTGCAGGCCCTGTGCCTGCCCTGGCCCTGAGGGATGCTTCAACAGAAGCCTGAGGAACTGTTTCAGGTTTTCCTGCATTTCTT
The DNA here is from genome assembly GCF_053883595.1 of Heterocephalus glaber. Lineage (NCBI taxonomy): Eukaryota > Metazoa > Chordata > Mammalia > Rodentia > Bathyergidae > Heterocephalus > Heterocephalus glaber. Next base: position 40,357,318 of record NW_028258377.1, on the reverse strand, counting down.
TCCTGTGAGTATTTTCCAAGAGGAAGCTGTCGAATCCGCCTTTCCATGCAGGGTCTGGATGTCCCAGGAGCCCCTCTTAGTAGGGCCTTGTTACCCACCTCGGCCAGGAGCTGGGGTTTCACAGTATCACAGTGATTTAATTCTAATTAAACCCAATATAATAAGCCTTGATTGCCGACCTGTGTATTCTCTGCTAGAGACGGAATCGCAGCAGCGGTGGCCAAAGCCCATCTGCTGTTTATCCTGTCCTGTGACGGGGCTTGGAAGTAGTTGGTCGGGCTGGGCAGGAGGCTGGATAAGCTCACTGGAGACCACGGCTTCCTCCTGTTGCATGGGGTAAGAAGCTGACTGCTGGACTGCAAAGGAAAGAGCAATAAAATGGGGTCATCTCGTAGGAGAGGTTTTCTAGGTGTCCCTGCGTATCACTGGCCACCTGTAAGTGCAGAAGATGCGGGGAAGCAGCCCGTGAGCCCAGCACACTGCCACCCCAGGAGCCTCAGCGTTCTGTCACTCAGGAAGAGAGAGCGGCAGTGGAGGAAGGGACCGGCCAGGTCCTAAGGTCCAGGCTGCGTAGGATGGGTGAGGAGCGAGGAGCAGGGCCCCTAACACCTTGCCCACGAGGCGGGGCACGGAGAGCACATAAACAGGTCTGACTCCAGCGGAAGCTGCCGCGTGTGCTAGGAGGGCTGCAGAGCGGATGGGCCGGACTGTTGGGCAGAGGCATTGAGCTGCTCTTGGATGGACAAGGAGACTTGCAACCCACAGAAATGGACTGTGAAGAAAATCACTCTGGGCTGAGGACATGAGCTTGGGGAACCATTGCGCTCACTCAGAAGAATTCACGGAGAAGAAAGCTTGACTGGAGATGTGCACACGGCCCGTGGCATGGGCTGCCCAGCTCCCTGAGCTGCCTGGATGTCTATGCCGGACTTTTTATGCCTGAGCGTGTCGTCTGTTTCTCGTGACAGATGCTCAGGATAATCCCTACATCATTCTTTCCCATTTTCCCCCAGGAACCTAACGCCTCAGTGTCGGACCTTTCCACAACCTAATAGCACAAGTCCCTCGTGGCCAGCTCCCCAACCTGCACACCCTCTGCTGACCCGACTCTACCCTCCCTGCCGTAATTACTCCCACTCCTCCTCCTCTCCCTGGATAGGGAAAGGTAGGACATGGTTTCCCATTCCTACAAGTATTGAGCATGGGCTGCACGCCCACCTAAAGGGCAATCGTAAGAAGAGGGTTGTATTACTCAGTTCTGAGTTGCAGACGATAGAAGCCAGGCAGCACGTCCCATCCCAGCCGAGGATCATCACCCTTTGGCTTGGTACCCCTCCAGGAAGTCCCCCTTGACCCTCCCCATGCGTCTTGGCCCCTTAATACCTTTTGCGTGGGACTAGCCTTATAACTTGCTTTGCATGGTTTCCCTTTTTTCCTCATGCATAAGTCTAACATCAAAAACATAGATTATAACCAACTGAAGGACAAGGTCTGAGTTTTGTTTGGTTTGGTTTGGTTTGGTACCGGGGATCTAACTCAGGTCCTTGCGTTTGCACTGCAGGCGGCGAAACCACTGAGCTAAATCCCCGGCCCAAGGTCTGAGTTTTGGCTTGTACCTTCATTATGCCTTGCCCATAGGGGGCCAACCATCCTGGTGTGCCTGGGACTTGGGACTTTCAGTGCTAGAAATGGGGAAATCCCGACAAACCAGGATGAGTAAGTCACCCCAATTGCCCAAGTAGTGGGCACATAGTAGTTAGGACCTGGCTGTTGATTGCTAACTCCGGAAGGTGTGACTGCTGTTTACCAGTATGTCTGATTCTCCCCTCCTTCTGGGTGGACCTTGTATTTCTCCATCCACTTGAAGTTGGCCATGACTGCAACTTGCTGCGACCCACGAAATGTGCATGGACTTAACATGTGTCGCTTCTGAGTGGAGCATGTAAGACCCCATGAGGTGCTCCCTGTGCAACCCCGGTAAGCATGAAGCCACCCTGCTGAGGCGGATGCACTTCAGGATGGCGTGATGTCGCTCCCTGCCCTGCTGGACATGTGGTGTGAGTGATAGCTTAGCGCCTCTCATGTTAAGTCACTGAGAAACCTCATCTAACCTGGCTTGCACAGTGACCGTCAAGAGTCTCACTGGCAACTTTCTTAAACTAAAACAGGAAAACCCTTGGGCTTGTCTCAGGCAGAAACATCAAAGGACATGTAACAGGCAGCAGTGGAAGAGTGGGAAATCTGAACCTACTTCCCAGGAGGCTCGGAGAAGCTGGAAGTAAGTGCTCTTTTGATCTGAGGGTCCAGAGCAGAACTTACCACCCCAGTTGCTGCCAACCAGCGCAAGCTATTGATTTCATGGTTGGCGTTACAATTTGAGATCCATCTTAGAATACACAGCTCTTCAGAGGGCAGATGGGAAAGTGACAGGCAGGAGAAACAACTGGCTCAAGCTCACCTAACCGCTCACGTCCTCCCCTCCTGCGTGCTGTTTGCCGTTCAGCCATCTCCGGCCTTTATGTGGCTCTTCTTCCTAGTTACCTCAACAGCCACCCTGCATTTCTTCGAGACTTGCTCAGAGTTTGATGGTGAGCAACTAATCACAACGTCATGCGTGGTTTTATTTTTAGGTTTTGTTGTTCTTTGAGACAGTCTTGCTGCGTAGTTCAGGCTGGCCCTGAACTCACTAGGTGGCCCAGGATGGCCGCAAACTCTTGGCAACCCTCTTGCCTCAGCCTCCTGAGTGCTGGGATCACAGGCGTGCACCACCACACCTAGGTCCATGTATGGTTTTAAAATATACTTTAATGGTAGGAATGTAAACTAGTACAACCACTGTGGAAATCAGTGTGGAGCTTCCTCAAAAAACTAAAAATAGAAATTCCATTTGACCCAGATAGTCTCCTTCTAGTTATCCTCCCAAAAAAGTTAAAGTTGTCATATTACAGGGATACATGCATACCCATATTTGTAGGGGCACCATTTATAATAGCTAGATCTTGGGAACAGTGTACATGTCCAGCAACAGGTGAATAAGGAAAATGTGGCATTGATACACAGTGCAGTGCTATGCTGCCATAAAGATAAACTTGAGGCATTCCTAGGTTAATGAATGCAATTGAGAATATAATGTTCAGTGAAATGCATCAGATACATAACTGCAAATATTGTGTGGTTTCTCTTGTATCAGAAAAAAATACATATATTGAGAGAGAGCAAAATAGAAGAGAGATAAATAGGAAGTAGGGTGTGGTGGATTAACTAATGGTCAATTTGTAACGCCCAGCCCAGCTGAACTGAATTAGTGTGGTCTGGGCATGGAAGACCCACCTGCGGATTGTTGTCAATAGCCATAAAAAGAGAACAAGGAGGGGAAGATCGTGGGCGGTTGATTTTCTAGGAGAAGCTTGCTGCAGTTGGTTTTCCTGATGCAAACCTGGCCGCTCTTGTTGGAGGAGGAGCTCTGATCTTCACCATGGGCATCACTTCCTGGCTCCAGTGTGGCTCCCTCTGCCAGGTGGCACAAATCCTTCACCCCACTAGTGTAGGTTTTCTGTCTTTCACCACTGGCCTTTGGGCCTTCCAAGAGCAGATCCTCGATATGGACAAGCATGAGACATTGCCGTGGGCTCCAGGCCTCTGGCTGGGCTTGTGGAGGACATTGCCTTGAGCTCTAAGCCTTCCGCTGGACTTGTGCAGGACATTTCTGGGATCCAGGCCCTTGGCTGGATTCTTTGGGCCTCTAGTGTGTAGCTAATCTCTTCCACTCCTTTGTATTTGACTTTGGGGGTAAATATTATAAAAATAATCCTATAAATTATGTGTCCTGTATTAAATGTATTCCCTTGCCAAAACCCTCACTACAATATAGGGAGAAGTTCAAATACTTCCCTAAACTACAAATTCCATTATTTTAAAAATATTTCAATATATTTGCTAATTGATTTCATTTATACTACCAGTTTCTTAGTTTGTTGAAAAGAAAGTTCTGTGTATCTGTTTGCTTCTTTATTGTAAAAATCTTTTTGGTTTATGTCTTGTACTCTGAGTAACAACTTTGAAGATAATGATGCATAGTGTAATAACTGTTATTGTCTTATTTGATTATGAAATTTTATTTTTCATAAAAAAACATTAAAAACCTTTTTCTATTTTAATAGTTTATTATAATACCAAATGCATACTCTTTTAATATAAGAAAATGAAGAACAGCTTTACAAATCCAAAATGTAATCGGAGTAATCATTATTAACACTTTTTTTGTCTTCTTGATACTGAAAATCCAACCCAGGGGTGCTCTTCCACGGAGCCACAAGCTCAGTCCCCCCCTTTCTTGAGACAGGGTCTCACTAAGTGCCTAGGCTGGCCTCAAACTTGCGATTCTCCTGCCTCTGTCTGAGTGCTAGGATTAGGGGTGTGCTACACACCCTGCTCTCCTACTTTCTCTTACAATAAAAATGAATTTGTTACATTTTTCAACATTTAAAAGAATCCATCTTCAGCAAGATGAGTTCAAGGACAGCTTGAACTACATAGTGAGACCCTGTCTAAAAAAAAAAAAAAAAAGCCCATCTCCTTAGGATTTTTAGGGATACACGCCTTCCCCTTGCTGCTGGGGTTGACCCGGAGAACTGCCTGTGTGCTTACTCTAGGCTGAGCTACACACCCCCACCCTCTATTTTTGTGGCTGTATCATAATTTATTTAACCAAGCTTCTTTCCTTTGATATTTAGGCTGTTTGGGGTTTTGGTTTTTGTTTTGTTTTGTTTTTTGGTACCAGGGATTGTACTTGGGACCTTGCGCTTGCAAGGCAGGCGCCTGAACCACTGAGCTCAATCCCCAACTATTTAGGCTGTTCGGGGTTTGTTTGTTTTAAATCCTGAGCACTGTTTCAATAGCCCTAACTGAACACTTCCCTCGTCACCCTTGGCACTTCCTACACAGGGTTCCTTGGACCTTAGCCTGAGCCAGGGATTTCAAGCCCCACACCCAGGTTGGGAGCTGTAGGTGCAGAGTGGAGCCTGATAATTTGCATTTCTATCCCTGGCAGGGCTTGGGCTGCTGGTGCACAACCACGCTTTGTAAACCACCAGCCTATATTGTTCTAAGAACCCAGGGTCACCTGTTTCCTGTTTGCTTTTCTAGAACCACCTGCAGTCGGTTCTGTACCCTGACAGGCGAAGGTCTTGTGAGGGTGCACATTCTTTCCCATCCTGAGTAAATCCCTTTCATCAATACATCTGCTCCGGAGTTTTGCAGCCTGACCCTAATTTTCTAATACACGCACAGATATGCGTCCACAAGGGCTTTTCAAAACTGTTACACCACAGGCACACACAGTGCCACTCCCAGAAACCGCCGCTAGTGACATGAGGATGGGGCTCTGAGCTGCGGTGCTTGCCCGGCAGTAAAGAATTGCTTTCTTGGATCCTGCCGCCTTGTTCCCTCTGACAGACCGGCTATGCAGTGGGGCCGGAAGAGGTCACGACCCGCCACGGGAGGCTCCACGTGGCCTCAGCCTGTCTGTAGGGAAGCGGCTCAAAGATCCGGTCCGGGGCAGTTCTCTCGGGGCGGGAGCTCGCCGGCCGGCCGGGTCCTGTTAGGTCATCTGCAGACCGCACCTCAGCGGCAAGGACGCGGAGAGACAGGACCCGGACGTCCCCGCCACCGCGCGGCTCCGCCTGCCCGGGCGGCCCGGCTGCTCGGGTATTTACGGCGCGGCTCCAGGCGGCCGCCTCGGCTTCGGCTTCGGCTTCGGGGCTCGACGACCGGCGAGGCGCGGAGGGCGTGGGTCCGGGCCCAGGAGCAGGATGGGCTGCGGGCCGAGCTGCCGCCGGCGCCCCGGGAAGGTACGGCCCGGCCGGGGAAGTTCGCGGGTGCGGGTGGCAGGTGCCCCTCGGGCGGCCGGATCGGGACCGGGACCGGGACCGGACCGGACCTCGCCGGGCGGGCGGGCGGTCTGAGGGTCGCTGCCCAGCGCGCTCCGGACCTGTGCGGGCGCGGAGCCACAGCCCTCTCCCGCCTCCCCGCCGCGCGGCCGGGACTCTGCTCCCGCTCCGGGGCACCGGCCACCGGGTCTGAGTGGGAGCCTGGAGCAGAAGGACGCGTCCTCATCCTCGGGCAGGCGCAGCACCGAGCCCGAGCCCCGAGCCCCGAGCACCGAGCCGGGCGCGGCGACCGAGGAGCCTGAAGTCCTGCTCTGCGAACTTGGCGCGGTCTCCCTGGAGACTCCAGACGCCCCGCACTGCACCGCCCCGGGACGGTGTTCGGTAACCTCGGGCCGCGCCGTGGCCGCTCTCCTGCTCCGCCCTTGCCTCCCGCAGACTTTTCTGCGTCTCGCGCAGGACCGAGGAGCCTGTTGCCCGGCTGCGCCGAGACCGAGGCGGAAGTGCAGTGCCCGGCCCGCCTTGCGCCTCCTCCACTCACCAGCTCTGACCCAGACCCTCCCGCCTGTCCTGGCTCTTCACTCTCGCCCCTCCCGGGGCTCCAGGCCGGCCTCAGAGCCCTTTGGCGTGAAGGCCCGCACCCTCGTGGCGTCTGAGCAGCCTGGCCTGTCCCCCTGCCCCTGTGCGGGTTCCATGGGCTGGCTTTACTGTTTGAACTTCGGGCCGGTCGCTGCCCCTCTAGGTTCTGCAGCGGCCCGGGTTCTCTTCCAGGCACCAGTCCCTAGAGGCCTGAGCTGGGAGTCCACGTCCAGTGCTCGGTCACCCCCAGGGGAAGGGACTTTACGCACGGGACGTCCCCAGACTCCAGAAGTTCGGGTCACAGGAACAATGAGAGGGGGCTGCACACTGCGTGCATATCCTCCCCTCCCCTCCCCTCCCCTCCCAAGGAGGGAGCCCTGGAAACCCGGCTGGGCTGCAGAGAGAATCTTCCCCTTCCCCGGTGAGGAAACAGCTGGCTGAGGAGCTGTGTCCAGCCAGCGAGCCTGCGCTGCAGGATGCTCCTCCCGAGCCAGCTCTGAGCAGGTCTAAGTACACTCGCTGGTGACTGGGTGAGGCAGAGGAGCCCGAGTGCAGGGAGCACAGGCCTGCGTGCAGGCTGGGGGTTGAGGCTTTGGTGGGGTTGCCAGGTCGAGCCCGAGAGGGCAGCGTGCGGAGCGCAGCTGAGAGGCTCTGTGCAGACTGGGGGCAGCAGGCAGCAACGGATGGGGCTTCGCTTGGGGTTGGGGGCCGCCCTGGCTCAGGACAGGGCTCACCCCTTGCCCAGCCCCAAGCCTGTCAGGTTCCTGCCTGGCTCAGGGCTCTGAGGGCCTGCTGAGTTCTGCAGACCCCGGGCCTGGGCTGACCAACCCTTCTGGAACTCGCTTAGAGGCCCAGCCTGGGGCCCTGCGTCCGGGAGGGACAATCCTGGGAGTACATGGAGCCCCTGGGAGGAGGGCGGAGGTGCTGGGGACCCATCGGGATGGTGTGGTCTTTCCTAAACGCTTCCTCTTGACAGAGACTGGCTAACAGGTCGCATCCCTCGGGAGGACTTGGGAGCAGCCAGGCCGAGGGTGAGGGCCGAGGAAACAGACCTGTGGGCTTGCCTGGGGCTAAAGAGGGGCAATGAGGGGCTGTCTTATCCCCACAAGTCACCAGCGGGGCAGGGGGCACTGGTGGCCAAGCCACTGTGCACAACACTGCTGGCTCTCCCTGTCCCATGGCCCTGGCCACAGTGCCACAGCACAACCTGGGCCCCAGGCAGCAGGGATTCAGCGGGACAGTCCTGCTGTGGCCATTCCTGGGCTCTTGCAGGTAGCAGGCCAGGTGAGAGAGAGGGAGACAGGTGGAAGCGAGTAACATGGAAGAGGCCGGCCCAAGGGGAAGTAATTCTCAAATAAAGCGGCACACTCTAGGGCACAGGGTTTAGAACTGAGGCCACTTATTCTTCTATGAGCTTGGCAGACATCTGTGTGGCCCACACTAGAATCTGGGCTGGGTTCTGGTTCAGTCCTGCCTCCTCGTGAGTCTGTTAAGTGACCTTGGAAGTGACTCGGCTTCCCTGTGCCTCAGGTTCTTGGCAAGCGAGGCATGCGGTTAGCTCCTGTGTTGTAGGACTGTTCTGAAACTTCACTGAAAGGATGCAGGCACTGGCGACCCCGGTGGCCCAAGCAGCAATTGGCAAACTCCTGAGAGGCGATGAGGCGTAGACTTGAAGTTAGGCTTTAAGGACAGCGAGGCCTGCATGGAACCCAGGAAGAGCAAGCAGGGATGTGGGGCGGCAGGCAGGGTGCTGCTCTGGAATCTCTTGTCAAGGGGTGTGGAGAGCAGCCTTGTTCGCTGCTGTTCCGGAAGGCGAGACTGGCCAGCGGGGTCAGGAGCCGGATTTCTACTCCTCAGGAGGGCACCGTGGCCAACGAAACCTGAGAGTAGTGAGTTCACCATTGCTAGTGGGACGCAAGCAGGCGTCAGATGAGATTTTGGAAAGACTCATATGGGGGACACCAGCCTAGGACTAGCAAATTTGGGATTCCATTAAGAAATCTACTTGTTCTCACCAATTATTGTGCTTTAAGACAGAATTTCAAGACTTGGAAGAGAATCAAATAGCCATTGAATGCATTTTGGTATAATTCTTTCCTCTTTTTTCTGGTACCATGGATCGAACTCAGGATCTTGCGTTTGCAAGGCAGGTGGAGTGCCACTGAGCTAAATCCCAGCCCCTGGTACCATTCTTTCTACTGTTTTTGTTTGTTTGTTTTGGTTTGGTTTTTTGGTTGAGACACAGTCTCACTGTATAGTTCAGGCTGGTCTTGACCTCATTATATAGCCCAGGCTGCCCTTGGACTTGAGGTGATCCTCCTGTCTCAGCCTCCTGAGTGCTGGGATTACAGGACTGCACTACCACACCCAGCTCTGCTGGGGTTTTTTCTACATATATAACATGTGAGTGTGAGTATTTTTATAGGAGTGAGAATATATTTTATGTGGGTGTCTTCTGGTTACTTACTAGCTCATGGGCCATTTTCCCCTGTTAAATGGCCCATGAAAACAGGATCTCTCAATGGCTCCGGGGGCCCCTAGGCTGTCTTCTGGTTACTTAGCTGCTGGGACCCTTGGTTGCTTACATTTCCTGCGCCTCCCTGTGTTACTAATCAGCATCTTTGCTGGGACTAAAGTGACCTTGGGCTCAGAGGCGGTCAGGGAAGGTCACCTTGGAGGTGGCACCTTGGCTGGGCTTTCAGGGTGGAGGGGGTGACACAGCCGAGGTTGGAGAGTGTCCTAAGCAGAGGAACAGGGGAGCAGACCCTTCACCCCCAGTCACAAGGAAGGGACAAATGTGACCTTGGAGCTGGGTCTGCCTGGGCTGGGACATGAGAGGAAGCTGCCCTGGGCCATGCAGAGGCAGCTCAGGGCCTCTGGGGCCCCAGCCCCAGAGGGGACATTGCCCTGTGTGACCTCTGGTTTGGGTCCAGCCAGCAGGCAGACTTAGGAGGTTTGAACTGCGCTTCTCTGGTGTAAGGGGACAGCCGAACTATACACCTAAAACCCCGCCGAATAATCCCTAGTAACCCTTCCCTTTGAGGTGGACCTGTGATGCCACAGGCGTGCAGATGTGCACATCTCATTTCATGATGTGGGGATGGAACCCAGGGCTGGTGTGGCCGAGGCGGGTGCCCAGCCTGGCAGGTTATTCTGTTCTTCTACTTTGCAGGAGGCCACAGGTGGCTGGATGGGGCCCCTGAGAGCCCATGTGCCCCACTAAGGAGGACTTGCTTTGCCTCAGCTGGGTAGTGGTTTGAGCCTGTGCCACACGTCAGCGCTTGTGGGGGTTTTTTGTTATAAAAAGGACAGAAAAGATAAAAGTTCATATTAATTCCCCAGAAACAGGCTACTGTCTGCATCAAGACGTTGAAACTCTCAGGGGGGTGGGCTGTGTTCATCAACCAGAGGCCTAAACTCTGCCTAGAGACAGCTCTAAGGGGTCGCAGTATAAAAGCCATGACTATTCGTGTTCAAAAAATTAAACTCGGAAGAATGGAGAGCCCCGGCGTAGATCCGCCGGAGATGGATGAGCCGAGCTCCGGCCCTGACATCCCCGGTGTCCTTGGTTTCTGACCCCAAGGCTCCGTGTCCTCTGCCCACCTCCAGTGTGAGGAGCTGCCCTGCAGGCCCGGGGGACAGACAGGAAGTGGAGCTGTGGCGAGTCCAGTCCGGCCTGTGTGGGGAAGGGGAGGGAGAGATCACCCTCCATTTCAGCTGGTCTGAATCCATCCATTACCTGAGGATGAGCCCACCAGCTTCTCTAGCCAGGTGAATGTTAATCCCTAAAAATAGTTTATTTTGTGTCACTTTGTTTTCAAATCTTCGTCTTCAGTATGTGTGAAGTCGCCCCTGCCCCTGCTGCCCTGCATGCTCCGTGTGCAGTCTGACCTCCCACCCTGTGGAGCTCTTTTCCTTTGCACGGACAGTGAACTGGTAGAAACTTCACAGGGAAATCGCCCAGACATCAGAAGAGCTTGGTGATGCCCCCCCGCAAACTCAAAGACTCCCAGCACCTGTGGCTGGGACCTTATCTTTGCAGATGTGAGCAAGGTGAGCTCACACTGGACGTGGCGGGCAACCTTACAGGAAGGGGAATTTGGACCCAGACGGGGAGACTGCCTGGTAGTGATGGAAGCAGAGGTTGGGATGGTGCCACCTGCAAGCCAGGGGACACCAAGGATTGCAAGCAGCCAGCAGGAGCTGGGGGAGGAAGATGGGAGAGGCCCTGGGGCCTCCAGCAGGAGGCTTCTTGGTTTTAAACTTCTAGTGTCCAGACAAAGCAGGTGCTGTTGTTTGCAGGTTGTAGTAGTTTGCCAAGCAGCCTAGGAACCTGTCCTGCGCTGGGCTGACGGCTCCGCATGCACCTGATCACACTGTCCCAGCTGCCACCCCTCGGGAGGGTGGTGTGAGCCTCAGGCCTCCGCTTAAGAGCTGCAGCCTAGCAGCGGGAATGGGGTGGAACAGAGCGGGAGCCTCACTGAAGCAGCCCCTGTAGGGCACGCAAGGAATCCTGGCACCCACGTGGGACCGGGGGAAGGAGCACGAGGTGAGGAGGAGCTGCTGGGCCACCCCCAGTCTGCTTTTGGACCCCAGGTGCCGCACCTGCGGGGACCAGAGCTTGGCACAGCCCTGCTCCGTCTGTTCGCAGTCTTCTCTTCCCTTCTCCATCTGGCAGGGACTGCCCTGGCCGCTTTTCTGGCCCAAAGGAAACGTTTGTTCTTGCTGCTACTTTGTACACACATACCACTTGAATACATTGTTGCCGGGAAAGTTCTGAGAATGCGCCTAAAGCAAAACTCCCCCTGTTTGAGCGCAGCATTTTAGTTCCCTCTCCTGAGAGGATAAGGCCACCAGGCCGTGCCTGTGTAGGTGAATGCACAGGGAACAATGGAGCAACTTCTTTGTGTACTAGTATTTGATCAAATGTTGCTCTTTGGATGTCGAGGTCCGCTTCCTTCTTGCTCAGGGTAGCAGGTGGCTTAGCGGATTGAGCTGCACTTGGGTGTTGAACACGGAGCTGGCCCCTAAATCTCCCCTTTCTGTGGGTGACTGTTCGTCCTCACTAAAGGGTACCTCTCCCTGCCCACAGTGCAGTGGCAGGGCCAAGGAATGTGCTGCTTGTGATTTGGAAGGTGCCCACTGCTCTGTCACCTTGGAATCCAGGCTGTCCTGCCCTCCCTTTGTACCCGGGCTGCTGAAGACCTGCAGGAGGTTGAGGGCTCGAATCCCACCCAGGCCCCTCCTTTCCTGCCCTGCCACGTGCCTTCTGTGTGATACAGACCGACAGCTGAGTGTGTCAAACCACCTGCCCCTGCCCTGCCCGGAGCGAGGAGCATACCAGGACTGACGGAGGCCGAGATAGCAAGGTGACCTCGCTGGGCCCCAGCTTCCCATCTGCGGTGTGTAGAGACCGAAGGGCTCTTAAGTTTCCCATTGCCCAGTGCCACGCCACTCAGAGGAGGAAACAAGCCCAGAGAGGGCAGGGTGCTCACCCCAAGTCACACTGCCAGCAAATGGCAAGCTGGGGCCTCTGCTGTTGGCACAACTGGGGACTGAATTCAGGGCCCTCACAGAGTTGCCCGAGCTGGGCTCACACTTGTGATCCTCCTGCCCCAGCCTCCCAGAGCGCTGGGGCCACAGGCGTGGGCCAAGGCCAGCTGCGGGCCTCAGCTGTGGGTGCTGTTGGCAGCGCCTCTGGGCCCTCAGCCTCTGTCCCCACCCCCACCCGGCCTCGGGTGTGCTGTGCAGCTCCTCCTCCGCCCCGCCTGCCCGGCTGAGCCACTTGCAGAATGGGTGGCAGTGCTTTCACCGGCTCCGGGCCTCCCTCCAAGGCAGCCAAACACGGCAGATTTGGGGCAAGAAAAGGCAAACTGTAGGGAGGAAGAGCATAAATGAGCCAGGGTGGGAAGCCTCTCGAGGCTGTGTGGGCTGGCAGGGAGGAGCAGCAGGCCTGTGGGGCAGGTGTCTAGGAGCGGAGGTCCCCGGCCTCGCTTGTCAGCGGGGCGTAGGAGCAACGAGACCACATCCGTCCCTGCCCTGTGCGCTGTGGGGCCACTGCAGGTGTGCAGCCTGCGGGGGCTGGCGGCCCAGCTCTCCGTTGGTCTGGTTGTGCCCCAGGCAGGCCTAGGAGATGCTGACCTCGTGGGGGCTGAGCTAAGCCTCAGTGGCCCTGGCAGTGTGCGAAGGAGATCCCACGTAGGCATTATTGGGCAGACGACTCTGCCGTCTGAGAGATGGGGAAGCAGGGGCCTGTGTCTGCTGTTCTGAGCCTCCTAGCTCGGGTGTGAGTGCTCGCATTTCTCATAGTGCTGAGTATGTAGGCCTGGCCCCGCAAGGCCCCCGGGGGGCCCCACCACCGCCTCCTTCCTGCCTCTGTCTCCGGGCCAATGGCCTTGCCTGTGGTTGTTCAAATCCGAAGCTCATGGTGCTGGGGCCACACCCAGGTGGAGTGGGACTGCAGGAAGGCGGCTGTCACACTGCCCAGGCTTCCACCTGAGTCCCGGACTCAGAACCAGCACTGCCCCAAAGGCCCGGACCCCTGGGTAAAGCTGGCATTCAGATGCCTGAGGGAGGAGGAGGAAGAGGCGCCAGGCTCACTGTGCATCAAGTTCTTCGCAGGGCCCTGCTTCCCGGCCTGTAGCCTCTGGCAGGTGATCTGCCCAGCCCTCCCATGGGCCTCAGTTTCTCTACCTGGAGGAAGGAGGTGGAGCCTGGAATGAACTCCCTCCAGGGCCCTTCCTTCCTGTCCCTGGGCCTCCGCATGCCTTCCTCAGCTCAGCCAAGATAGGTGGGTAAAACTGTGTGGCCGGAGGGAGCCAGGGCTGTGGCCATGGGACAAGGAGGACCTTAAGGCCCCTCTGTGGGAAAGGCTCTGCATCAGGCAGAGGTCACAAAGCCCTTATCAGAAATGCACAAGCGTGGACAGCCCTCACACAGAACAGAGTGAAGGCTCTGGAAAAGGGGCCAGGCCGAGTGCCAGCAGTGAGGCCGAGCCGTTCTCAGGGCCGCTCCTGACCCCATTCTGAAGGGACAGCCGGGCAGCTTCGGTCCAAGTTGCTTCTGCTCCGACTGATGTTCTGGTCACAGCAGCTCCTGGGTGCCTTCCACAGCCCGTCAGTTTTTCTTTCCAATGCCCTTCCATTGGTCCACTTTGCCCCCAGACTGTGGGCCTCTCCTCAGGGGTCTCACTGGGCTCTGCCACAGCCCTGGGCAACCTCCTCTCATCCTGCCCAACTGTGTCTGCTCTGACAGCCAGGTCCTGCTGTGGCCCAGAGTGCTTCCGGTCATCTCCACGGGGCCCTCGAGGGCTTGACAGGCTGCAGGGCCTCAGAGCTGTGTGTGCTGCCCAGGGACAGGGCTCTGTTTCCAGCCATCTTAGGAGGAGGGCTGAGGAGATCTTGATCTTTCACAGACAGGGAACTGAGACCTAGGGAAGAAGTGACTTGCCTGAAGTCCCCCAGTCAAGCTGGAATCCGAGTTCTCCCACGTTCTGTACTGCCCGCCTTCTTACTCCCAGGTTTCCGGTGACTCAGGAAGCTGCCATCCCTGTCAGAGCACAGTCCGGATGCCCCACCCCAGCCCTAGGCCTCCCCACAATGCCCCTCCTTTTGGAAGGGGAAGTTCTTATGTCCCCTTCACACCTCTCCCATGCAGGGTGTGCTCTGCTCTGTGACCTCTGAGGAGGAAGCAGCTCGGGAAACCAACCCGGAGAGTTTCCATTCAGTGGTTGTTTGGGTCCTGCTCTGCTCTAGGCCTTGTGTCGCCAGGCGTCTGTGAGCTTCCGGGTCATCTGGACAATGACCAGGAGTGGAGATCCCAGCATGCACTGCCCCCGGGTCCTATGGGCCCAGACCAGGCTGGAGATTATGTGAACTGAGCAGCCCACTTGCTCCTCACCCAGAAAGTCCACAGAGCCCTGGCAGTCCTGTTTGGTCACCATGCCAGACACTGGACACACCCAAAGTGGGCTTCAGAAGTGGTGTCTGTCCTTGAGGAGGCCTTGGCAGACAGGAGACATAGACCACTCCCCGGATGGTGTCCTGGGAGCCCAGGACGGGGAGGGCCGGAGGGAGCCAGAGAAGCAGTGGGTGCCTGGGAGGGAACCTGGGCAGGGTGGGGTGGCCAAGGACATGCGTGTTGGGGCCAGAAGGGACCCAAGTTTTGATCTAGCAAATGTGCTGACAGTTTCTAAGAAGTGATCCAGTAACATTTCCTGCCGGCCGAGGTGCACTGGAACTGGCCTTCCTCGTGGCCATTTGTGGGTGAGAAGCCTGCTGGGACTTCCAGAGGGCCGGGGCCCGTCCTGTTAGATGTGCACACAAGCTTGTTTGTTTGTTTGTTTGTTTGCTGGTGTTGGGAATGGAAGCCAAGCATGAACTGCATGCTCAGCGCATGCTCTGAGCACTGTAAGTCATTGAAATTAATACATTTATAGTCATGCTGTACTGTAAATGCTCATGTTTGAAAAATGAAGGTATAAGAAAGTCCATGTAATATTCCAGTGCTGAATACAGCTGTGGAGGAGACCAGTATATGCCTTTGCTCTAGGGTTGCCTCTAGGAAGTAGGATTTAATTTTTAAATTTTTCTGTATTTTCTATACTGGAAAAAGATGTTTGAAATATTTAAATGTTAAGAGAATGGTGGGCTTTAGGGATGCATGCTTAAGGCCACGTCCTGAGCCTGCCTTGCTTTTGGATGTGTGGTTCTGAGGCTTGAACCCAGGGCCTTCACACCGTGCTACATCCCCAGCCCTTTTTTAATTTTCTATTTGAGGACAAGGTCTCGCTAAGTCACTAAGTTGCCCAGGCTGGGCTCAAACTTGGGATCCCCTGCCTCAGCCTGCCAGAGTGTGGGGATCCCAGCTGTGCGCCACCACGCCTGCCTGTCTGGCGGCTTTTTATGAGGAGGAGTTCTCCACCATTCCATCCATGACTGCTGTTATTTGGAAGAGGGCCGTGTTTCCTGGGCTTGGGTCTTATTTCAGGTGGCAAAGCCTGTGATCGGTGGCAGCGGCAGCCTGAGAGATCTGCCGAGCACGAGTCTGAGCTCTGTTCTCGCCGTATTCCTGACCCACGGCAAGAACTTCCGCAGTGGTTGAGGTGTGCGCTGTGTGGGGCTCTGCAGCTGCCTTGGTCCATCGAACCCCACCACAGCCCCGCACGGAAACAGGCCTGGTGTGATCGCGGGGCCATAGTGCTGGGCTTGGGGCTCAGATCCAGACCGGGGTGATCCTAGGGTCCCGGAGTTCTTAACCTGCTGCCCTTCGGGGCACTAACATCCCACTCCTGGTTGCGAGGCTGACTGGGATGGGCCCAGTGGGACCATGTCTCAGACCCCGGGGTCTCAGTCACCTGGCCTGCAGTGACCTCTGCCTGCAGAGCTCTGGAGGAGCTGAGGCGGATGGGAGCAAGCCTGGTGGGGTCTCAGGAGCAGAGCCAGGCTCGGACCCCAGAAAACACAACCCAGGTTCTCCTTGACCAGTGACAGCAGTGGGGAAGGAGTGGCACTGTCGACTGTCTCCCCTCCTCTGGCCCGGGAGGCTGCTCGGCACCTCCAGATTTCCACGTTGACAGCTCCTCCGGCTGCGCCTGGCCCAGGCATCCTGCCACCCAGGACGGGAGAGTGGCCAGGAGCTGGTCATCAGGCCAAGGGCCGCAGGCAGATCTGGGCACAGGGGCCTGGGGGAGGCGCCATGCCTCCTCCAGCTCCCAGGGACACAAGCGTGCCAGGCTCTGTGCCTGGCACCTCACGGGGAGAGCAGTCCATCCTGGAAGCGCCCGTGGTGATCAGCCCTCCGCTGTCAGAGTGTGCTTTCTAGCAGAAGGTCTTAAGGTCAGGAAGCTAGTACCAACTTCTGTCCTAACAATTGCTTTTTACAAACCTGTCACCATAGTCAAAAGTAATGTTTTTCTTTTTAAATATACAATTAATCATTTTTGTAACTTTTTCACGGTCTGACTTTAAATCCCCAGCCCTCATGGTCTGACTTTATAAAATGGTTCTTAAAATAGGATCTAGAACATTTTTTTCTCCTTTCTGTTCTTTCCTTCTGTTTTTGAAGGTTTCCCTATGTAGCCCAGGCTGGCCTGGAACTTGCAGTGGTACTCCTGCCTCAGCCCCCCGAATGCTGAGGTTACAGGTGTGTGCCACCACATCTGGCTCTCTCCTTTCTTTTTAAACCACCTTGACACATGTACAAAAAGTCGGTTTCTTTTCCATCCCAAATCTTGGCCAGCTTTTCACCCACCTGGACTAAAATGAGAGAAGTGTGCTTGGGGAGACAGTGTTGCGTCGATATCAGCACTGCTTTCTTGCATGGACTGTTCTTGAGCCCCTCCTGTGTCTTGGAAGGTTAAAATATCTTTATTTTTCAAAACACTAGGGAAGCACGCCTGTAATCCCAGCTACTTTGGAGGCTGAGTCAGGAGGACTGCAAGTTGGAGGTCAGCCTGGGCAACATGACAAGGCCTTGCTCAAAATAAAAATTTAAGAAAGGGGGTGGGGGTGGAGTTTGCAACTCAGTGGTAGAGCACTGGCCTAGCATGGACAAGGCCTTGGTACAATCCCCAGGGCCACACAAAAGTATTAATGATACAAAATGAAATAAAAATGAGGTAAAATGATAACCTGCAAATACTTTTTTCATCAAACGTCCTGGGTTGTCTGCTCCTACCACCCTGCCAGCCCAGTGAGCCAGGGCCATGACTCAATGCAGAGCACCAGCCTTGAATGCCAGACCCTGGGCTCAACCCCACCACCAAAAACAGTGAATTAAAATGTCGTTCATTTACGAAATCTCAGGGGCAGTGGACACCACACTGACAGGAAGGTCCCTCCGTCAGCTTCTTCTCCTGTCAGACTCAGCCAGTTCAGGCCAGGGTTGGATGAAGCATCCTGAGGTGAGGCCCAAGCCACCTCCATCAGGCTCTGACCCTGCCAGCCTTAGCTCCTCATCTGTGAATCATTTCTTCCAGGGGCACCGAGAACAGGAGCAGCCGCCCGATCCAGGGCCCCAGGAACTGAGTCCCCTGAATAAGGACGCAGGTGAGTAGCCAAGCCCACAGCTGTACCCACTGACACTCACAATGTTTCTACCTTGTAATCAACAAAGCAGATGGAGCCACTTTAAGAGCCTGCGAGGTCTTAGGTAGGTTACATTAATAGGAGTATCTTGTGCAAAACCTCAGAGGTGATAATCCTGACCTGTGCCTCCTTGTTCTGAGGGGCTGATACCACACCTAGTGCACTGTGTCTATTTCTGGAAAGTATTTCAAAGGGATTCAAAAACATTGGAGGGAATACAGTAGGGCAAAATTGGGCTAATAAAAAATCTGGAAAATATGTCCTGCAAAGAATGGGTGAAGGAACAGAGAATGGTCGGCCTGGAAAGATGTTGCCCTAAAACCCCACTCTCTCCGAGTGTCCGAAGTGCCCAGTGGAGAAGAAAGACAAGCTTTGTTCTAGGTACGCCAGAGGTCGGGTACCAGGGCCTCAAGGTAGCAACGATACGCAGGCCGAGTTCAGCCCCGTCTCAAAGAACTGCTTGTGGGCTGCCCGAACCAGCCGCGTCTCTGCAGTGCTGGATTACGGCCTGGAAGCGCCTGTGGTAGTGCAGATCAAGTTCAGGCCCAGATGAGCACTGGGCCCGAACCTGGAGCTTCTCCAATCTGTATATAAAAATTCTTCGAGCAATGTCAGACACAGATTCTGGGCCCCGCCTTCCAGCCGCTCAGCTAAGCATCTCTGGCAGTGGGGGTGGAGAATCTGCATTTTAAAGGATTTTTTGTTTAGTTTGGTTTTTTTGGTACGGTGGATGGAACTCAGGTCCTAGTGCTTGCCCAGCAGGCGGGGAAACCATTGAACTAAATCCCCGGCCCTTTGAAGGATTTTTTTACAGCAGGCTTCTGCCCTGCGGGGTTCAGTCTGGTCGGGATCCCGGGACCAACCCTGAGCCCGGGACGAGGGGCCTCTGGGCTCTCTGGCCATGCCCATCGCTTCCTCAACCCCCCCTGTGTCCACTCCTGGGAGCCCTCGCTCTGTCCACACGAGGCTGACCACTGGAACAGTGGCTGTGGTAACTAACGGTCCCGGCTGTGGCACAGCCTCCACTGCCCGTGCCGAGCGCAGCTGAGCTGCAGAGAAAGCGCTTAGTGACACGAGCGCGTCCGGCACCCGCGGCGCGCATTTCTTTCTGTTGCGAGCAGCGGCGGGGCGTAAGGTGGGTGTCCTGTCGGGAGCGGCAGTAGGTGTGGGGCGGGGGGGAGTGGCAGTTACGAGGAGAGTTGGATGGGGAAGATCAGGTCCCCGCTGTCCCGATGGTGAACTGGTGAGCCTGGGCAGGTGGCAGAAGGCCCGTGCCCCTCGCGTGTGCTCCGGGATGACCTAGTGCAGCACCCTGGGTGTGTGAGGACGACTCTGGGCACCTTGGAGCCCTGCCGGGCCTGCTGCACTCCCGGGGCTCTACCTGCTTTTATCATTTCCACTGCCCTTGTTTTCTGATGAATGATCAGTTCCCCCACAAGGTGGCACCATGATTGCCCGGATTTCAGCAGGTACCTGGGGAGAGGGAGGCCTCCCGGGGAAGCCTCCTCCCCGTCCCGCTGGGGAGGTGCGATGGTGAAGGGCAGGGGTCACCATGAGAAGCGGAGGACCTCGGCTGGCCAAAGGAGTTGCAGCCCCAGCTGACATAAAGGACTTGCTGTCTGCTCTTTGAATTCCTTAAGAAAAAAGTTAGAAATCTGTGTTATGAAGGAAAATCTTCCCGGTTGTGAATTCTCAGTGGCTACTTTCTGGTGTGCATGTGGGGGGCAGCCCGGGGTGCGGGAGGCTGCGGAGACCGCTGGCTCCTGCCCCGAAGGAGGGCTCCGTGGCCAGCGAGATCTGGGGTTCCCTCTGGAACTGTCCTGAGGAGTCCAGGGTTCACATCGTTCACTGCAGCTTCCCACTCCCCTGCCCTCCCTGCGCTGCGCTGCTCGAGTGCTTTCTTTCTCCCTGCAGCCACAACTGCCCAGCTGTGCTCAGCTGAGGAGGCCGAGCAGCACCAGAGCCAGAGGGACATCGCCCGGCTCCTGCAGCGACAGGAAGAGGAGAGGAAGTGGGCCCAACAGGTGGGCCGGGGCCCAGCGCGCACTCTCCCCTCGGGATCCCCGGTGATTTGGGTTTTGTGTCGGAAGCATCTCCTGGCCTTCTTGCCGAGAAGGGAGCCCTAGATCCGCCTCACACGTGTTTATTTCCGGCCGCTGTAGGCCAGACACCTTGGCCACGCAATGGAGCCGGCAGTCGCCCTCACCAAGCTGATCTGTGGCCTGAGAAGAGGCGAAGTTGGAGCTGCTGCTGGGCTCTTTGCCTTCAGGCCTAGTGCGTTTGTGTGGGGCTCCAAGCTAGGTCTGGCCGATGAGTTGTGGAGAAAAAACAGCGCCCCTTCTGGCTGAGTGCAATTGCTTGTGTAAGACCCTCATGGGTGGTGCGTGCCTATAATCCCAACACTCAGGAGGCTGAGGCAGGAGGATCCCCACAAATGGAAGGCCAGCTAGGGCTACTTAGTGAGACCCTGTCTCCAAAGATAACTGATATAATGTATGTAAAATATATAAATTATATATATGTATATATTTGGAAGCAGGCACACCTGTAATCCTAGCTACTCAGGAGGCTAAGGCTGAAGGGCAGAGTTCAAGGTCAGCCTGGGCAACCTAACAAGACCCTGTCTCAAAATAAAAACTCAAAAGGGCTGGAGTGTGGCTCAGTGACAGAGCCTCTGCCTAGTGTATGCAAGGTCCTGGAATTCAATCCCCAGGGCCTCAAGACAAAATTAGATGGAGTGAATATTGAGGGACACTCCACACACTCAGCAGCCCGTGTTAGTCAGATGCCAGGGCTGCAGAAGATGAGGAGAGACTGAGAACACTTCTGGCTCGCAGGATGCTGAGCTTCATCCACTACGATCTGCCACTGCCCAGGATTTCATCTTCCTCACTCCCACTCCACACGCCCTCCCCTTGTGTGCCTCCGTTTCCCCCCGGCCAGGGGAAGATGACAGAGCAGGGAAGATCTCAGGGTGGTGTGCAGACGTCTGCCCTAAATCACCTTGTTCGTTTCCTTTGGTGGTTCTTGTGGAACACACTCAGTGTGAGCCTTCACACTCCTGCAACATGAAGTGTCTTTTTAAAAATGATTAGTTATGAACACAGCTCCGCGAAACTGTGCAGCTACTGGGGACTAAAAGATTTTCCGCTGGACTCGGAGCACTGAGGGTGAGCTCCCGGGCCTGCTAGGGGCTGCTCGGGCCCAAAGCCTGTCCTTCAGGAGCCTCAACACATTCCAACAGTATCTGCTTGGACCCATTTTCCAGAACACGGCTGTTATGAAAAGTGGGCTTTCCGAGCACATCTGTGGCTTCGGTTTGGTAGCAGCATTGTCCTGACGTGGTTTGGCCCTGACCTCGGCCTGGGGGTGCCTAGCTCCAAGACTTTAGGGTCCCCGGCGTCCTGGCATTGAGCCCTGTCACTGGGGGAAGGGCACTCATCTCAGGGGAAGCCCAGGCTCGAACCCCTTTCCACTGGCCTTGCTCTGGTGCAGCCATCACCTGTACCCTGCAGGTGGCCCAGGGACTCAGAAGGCTCCAGTGTGGTAAGCGTGGCCGGGCGCCCTGGCCTCAGAAGGCGCAGGCTGGGAATGAGGCTTCTGTGTCTCAGCCTGGGAAGCAGCCAGCCTGAGCGGGCAGAGGCTCGGGACCGAGGCAGAGGCCGGCCTGGTGGGGAGGGCGGGGCGCTCGGTGCGGAAGGCTGCCCACGCCCGCCCGCGGTGACAGCCTGGCCCAGTGAGGGGCTGCTCTCGCTCCCTACACTGCAGCACAAGGGACTGGGCAGTGGGCTTCCTGCTGCCTGGATGCACTGGGCTGAAGCCCCCAAGTGCCCATACGCAGGCAGTTCTCAGGGACCCTCGCTCAGCCCGAAACAGGCAAAGCCTGCCACGCTGCCGTGCCCCCACCTCTTTCCCATCACTCAGCAGAGGGCACGGGCTTCTTCGCTGAGCTGGGAGACACACTCCCCTCACTCCTTCCCCTCTGCCCCAGGTGGAGGAGCAGGAGCTGCAGCTCCAGGAGAGGCTGGAAGAGCAGCGCCTCGCCCTGGAGGGACAGCACGAGCAGGCCCTGCGAGGTGAGGACCTGCGGCCCCTCTCCCCGCTGCACTTCCTGCTGCTTCAGAGCTGAGCCCATGGCCCTGGCCCTAAGAGGGTGGTGGGACTTTTAGTTTGCAAACGCAAGGTCCTGAGTTCAAGCCCTGGTACGGGGAGGGGGGGGGGATAATAATAATAATAAAAGTCAGGCGTGGTGGCACATGCCCATAATCCCACACTCTGGGAGGCTGAGGCAGAAGGGTTGTAAGTTTGAGCTCAGCCTGGACAACTTAGTGACTTAGTGATACCTTGTCTCAAATAAAAAATGAAGGGCTGGAGGTGAAGCTCAGTGCAGAGGGTCTGGGTTCATCCCTGGTACCAGAACAAAACAAAACAACAACAAAAAATGGCTCATGTTGATTTACCTAATTTGACATTTTTCTTTCTTTTTTTTTTTTTTTAATTTGCGGTATCGGGCATTGAACTCAGGACCTTGCACTTGCAAGCAGGCACAGTGCCACTGAGCTAAATCCCCACCCCATTGACAGTTTTCTTTTAAAGCAGTGCATGTTCATTAAAGGAAATCACAAAAACCTAGGTAAATAGGAGAATATTTAAGTCCTCATATTCCATCCCACCATGATGACAGGGTTAAAATGCACAGTTTCGCTGAGGATTTTGATAAATAACTCTTTCCTTTTACATCACCAAATGTGATCGCCACAGAAAATTGAGAGTTAAACAAAAAGATCCTTTAGTGTCGAGGCTAAGACCTGTTCTCCAGAGCCACGGTCCCTGGGTGTGAGTCTAACCAGGTCCCCTTCTCAGCTGTGTAACTTTAAAAGAGTTCACCTCCCTCAGGTATTTATTAAAATCCCATATTTTCATGACAGACAAAGATAGAATTTAGAACGGTGTAAAAACTTGGTGGATAACTGTTACGCTTACTATTTCGTTGAGAGTTAGTCATGTGTGATGCCACCCAGAGCTAGCCAGTTACCCCTTTGGTTTCTTTTTCTCCATAAATGCACACAATAAACACAAATGGATAATTTATTTTTTCACTTTGAATCATATTAGGACTCTGTCATTAAATGGTTCTAGAACATCTAGTAACTGTAGCATTCCAATTTATACCCATTCATTTAACTGAGTCCCCTTGGGTGATATTTAGGGAGTTTGAACATTTTTGTCATTGTTTATAAATAGCAATGATACTTACATTGTGAACCTTATTTCGTAAAATCTTTGTCATGCTCATGATTTTATTTTTAGAGTAACCTCCTGGTAGAACCAGCAGGGCAAGCGTGTGTGCGTGTTTTTCATGTTGGCGAGGTAGACACAACACTTACCCTAGTGACATGAACGCATTCGCAGTGCCGCTGCTGCAAGCCAGCTCCAGAATATTTTCCTCACCACAGGCAGCCCCACTGCCACCAGCCCCTGGCAACCGCGAATCTGCTGTTTGTGGATGTGCCTGCTACATGCCGGGCACTCATGGAAATAGAACTGTACAGCCTGTGGCCTTCACCTCCGGCTTCCTTCCCCAGCGTGAGGTTCCCAGGGCCCATGCATATTGCAGCACGCATCTGCACGCTGTTCCTTTTTACGGCAGAGTAATGCTCCGCTGAGTGGACTATGCTTTGTTGATGCGTGCATCAGTTGATGCCCATTGGGCCACTTCTACCTTCTCCCACCGTGGGCAGCACCCTACACTGACACCCGCTGGCCCCCTGACTTCAGTTTCCCTGCGTGGACCCCGGGGGAGAAGCACTACACTTAACCACGGAGCTGCTTCCCACAGCAGCTGTACTATGTGCTGTTCCCAGCAGCCAAGCATGAGGCCCCGATGGCTCTATGTCCTTGCCAGCACTGGTTATTTTCAAAACTTATTGCTATGTTGCCGAGTGTGAAGTGGTGTGCCCTTACGGTTTAATTTGCACTTACATCGTGACTAAGATTGATGAACCGTGATGGCAGGGAAGGCCAGGACAAGCTGATCAGGGCTGGCATATTTGGCGGGGGGGGGGGGGGGGACCAGGGATTGAATTCAGGACCTTGTGCTTGCGAGGCAGGCGGTGGCACCACTGAGCTAAATCCCCGGCCCGGGGCTGGTGTTTTGATCTCTAGTTTTCAAGGGTGATTGTTTTCCAGCTGGGTCTTATTCTTAGGGAAACATAGTGTTTGTCTTTTTTTAAACAGTTATGATTATTTTACCACAATATTTTATATCCTGTTCTTTTCCTTTAACGTGCTATCAAGCATGTTTCCAAATAGGCTTCTACTAAAATGCTTAAAAGGCTAGACTATAACATACACGGTTTGCTTATTTTCTGTGAGTCCAGAAGTCTAGATTCTAGCTGTTGTAACACTCCTTCCTGTACCTCTTGTGCATAGAGATATGCCCACATTTCCCAGTAGGTCCTCAGTCCCTGAAACAGTAGCTGGAACAGAGGTCTGTACAGTTTTAAGAATCTTGAAGCGTATTGCAACACGAGCAGGGAGCATTCTGGAGTGGAATGAAGGCCCTTGCGGAGAAGTCCTAGAGATGTACTTTGATACTAAAGCAGCCTGTTACCAGCCCACCCTATCACCCTCACCTCCTTACATCTGAGCTCCATTTCTCTCTAAAATCTGCCTGCTCTGCTTCCCAAGGGTCTGTTCAAAAGCAACCTTATTCTCTACACTTTGATATTATTTTCATCGCTATGAAAGTGTTGATTAAAATTTTCCTACCCTAAAGCCCAAAGGAGAGTGCCAGTCCTGCTATCATCAGAATTCCTGTATAGTTATTTTCAGATTGGCACCATATCAAATGCTGCATAAGTGGGTATTAAGTGAACGCACAAGTACATAGCTTGGGGGGAAATATGAGAGATTTCATTTATTTGTGAAAGTAACTAGGAAAGCCTAGTGGGGATTTTCATACTCCATGATCCTTTGCTGTCCTTTATCTTCTATTTTTGTTTTTATTTTTTTCATTTTAAATTGTGTGTGTGTGTGTGTGCACAGCTCCATGAATTCTTACACGCAGCCAGGCATGGGGGCACACACCTGTGATCTCAGCAATTTGAGAAGCTAAGCCAGTAGGGATACAAGCTCAAGGCCTGGCTGGGCAACTTTGTGAGACCTTGTCTCAAAATCTCAAGAGATAATAAGAATTTAAAAGACCTGGGCTATAGCTCAGTGGTAGAGCACTCCCTCGCTCGCACGCAGAAGGCGGCCCAGGGTTTGACCCCCAGGACTGGGGAAAAACAGTTCTAACACACTTATGGATTTGTGCGACCCTCACCATAATCGGGATGTAAAATAGTCCGTCACCCCGAAGGCCTCTGTCCCTCCGTGTCCTGCTGGTCAGTCCCGGGCCCCCCCGGCCTGCTGTCCGTGATTATGAGCTGTTGTACAGGTGAGTGACGGAACAGGCCTTTGGTGTCGGCTGCTTCCTGCTCCCTGCTGAGCTGCAGGGCAAGGTCCCTCCCACAGTTGCTGCAGGGCGCTGGGTCGTTTCCGGTTGAGTGACTGTGGACAGAGCTGTTCCGGGCACTCTCCTAAGTGCTCCTCGGGCTAGGTAATAAATGCACATCAGGCACGATGAGAAGCGCTGCTCTGCTGTCCAGGGCGAGCCCCTTTCTACAGTGCCCGCCTGCGGGGGGTGAGGGCCCTTCCTCTGGCCAGCGCTCCTGGTGGCTTGGTTTAGGCTGCTCTGGTACCTGCGGGGTGACTCTCCGCGGCCTAGTTCGCACATTAACAATGACTGGTGATGCTGAACATCTTTCAGGCCTTATTTGTTGTTCATACGTGCTTCTTGATCAAATGTCTGTCCAAATTTTTCCCCCATTTTAGTCATTTATTTGTTCTTACTGTTGAGTTTTGCGATATATATATATTTTTGGTTGGAGGTTTTTTTTGGGGGGGGGGGGGGACCGAGGATTGAACTTGGGTCCTTGTGCTTGCGCAGCAGGCAGCGAAACCACTGAGCTAAATCTGTGGCCCAGAGCTCTATATATTTTGAGTACAAATCCTTTGTATTCGCAAATACTTTCTCCTAGTCTGTAGGGGCTTTGTCCTTCTCTTAATAATGTCTGTTTTCTTTACTTCCTTCTTTCCTTTATTTATTTATTTTTGTTGTGCTGAGCATGGAACCCAGGCCTTCATACTGAGCTACGTCCTCAGCACGTTTTACTTTTTATTTTGAAAGTGTCCAGCTAAGTCACCAAGTCGCCCATGCTGGGCTCAAAATTTTAATCTTCCTGCCTCAGCCTCCCAAAGTTTGAGTATTACAGGCATGGGGCCCAGACCTGGTGAAATAATATCTTTCAGAAAGCAAAACATTTAATTTTGATAAAGTCAAACTTACTTTTTTTAATTATATTTTTGGAGTCAACTCTGTGAACCCTGTTCAAACCAGGTAACAAACTTTCTCCTATTTTTCTTCCAAAAGTTTTATGGTTTTAGATTTAACATTTAAATCCGTGATCCCTATGATCATGTGCTTTTTTCAGACTGTGGATATGGTAGATTCCAAGATCTGAGTTTTCAAATATTAACTTACCTCATTTCTGGTGTTAACCCCACCAGTCATGGTATATTACTTGATGTATCTACACTTGATCTTAGCCAAAAGCGATTTATTTTAGGTATCTATATAAAATAGATATATATGTTGCTGAATTTGATTTGCCGATGCTTTGTTGAGGATGTTTGTGTCTATGTTCCTGAGAGATATGTATCTGTAGTTTTCTTATTCTTTGTTTTTATTTTTTTAATGTTATTGGTACATTTTAGGCATGCATTATGACCACATTCATCATTGGGAATTTGTACCTATACATGACATATCTTAGTTCTTGTTTTTTCCACTCTCCTTCCCTCCTTTCCATGCCTCCACCCCTCCTCTTTACAAAAGCTTTGCTTCCATTTTTTCCTACTTTTCTCATATTTTTTTCTTTCCCTTCTTTCCTTTCCCTTTCTGTTTTTAGTATCAAGATAAAACTTACATTGTGGGACAGGTTGAGAAATGTTGCCTCCTCTTTCTGGATAAACATAACGAATTGGTGTGATGTCATTTTTAAGTGATTAATAGCATTTGGCAGTGGAACCATCTGTGCTTGAGTATTTCTTTCCCAGAATGTGTTCAAATAAAAATTCAGTCCCTTTTTTTGGACTGGGGATCAAACTGAGGTCCTTGCGTTTGCATAGCAGGCAGCGCAACCACTGAGCTAAATCCCTGGCCCTCACTTCTTTTAATAAATGCGTGAACATTGAGGTTTTATATTTCACCTTGGGCAAGTTCTGATAGTTTGTAGCTTTTGAGGAATTGATACATTTCATCTAAGTTGTCAGATTTATATGCAATGAATTGTTCTTAGTATTCATTCCCCTGATATCGTGTCAAATGTTTACTATGTCTAAAGGTCCTCCCCTTTATTCCCTGATGTTGATCATTTGTGTGTTCTCTTTTTCCTGTCATTCTTGCCTGAGGCTTTTATTTTTATTGATCTTTTCAAAGAAGCAAACTTTTAGTTCCATTAGTTTTTTTCTATCTGCCCATTTTTAATCTCATTGATACCTATTTTTATTTCTTGTTGCTTGCTTATGTTTAGTTAGCTCTTCCTTTTATGATTTAAAATAAAATCTTAGATTACTGATTTGAGACTTTTCCAGTATAATCATTTAACATTATAAATTTCCCTCACCGCCACTGCTTTATCTGCATCCCACAATTGATATTTTGTATTTTTGTCCTGTTCACAACATTTTCTAATTTGCCCTTTGGCCCACTGACTATTTAGAAATTTTTTTCTGAGTGTGGATATTTCTCTGCTTCTCGTTCTGTTACTGATTTCCGTTTTTATTCCAGTACAGCCAGAGAACCAGTTTTATTTCACTCCTTTATAATTTGCTAAAGTCTGTTTTATGATCCAGGATATGGTCTATTTAGTGAACGTGTTGTGAGCCCTTGAAAAGAATGTGTATTATGTTCTTGTTAGGCTGAATGCTTTATAGGTCAATCAGCTAGATCAGGTTTGGTTGATGGTGATGTTCAGTTTCATATCCTTGCTGGTTTTCTGTGTTTTCTACTGAAAACTGTATAATGTTGAAGACTGTACTTCTAATTGAATATTTGTTTGTTTCTTCTTTCATTTTAAATTAATATAGTAACTACAACTTTATTAATAAATGTTTATTTTTCTACTCTTTCACTGTTAACCTACCTCTGACACACACATATATATATATGGTGGGTTTACATCTTGAATGTCCTCCAAAGCCCATGCACTGAGCTGTTGGTCCCCAGCCCATAGAGTTATTAGGAGGTAGTGGAGCCATTAGGAGGTGTGGCCTAGTGGGGGGAAAGGAAGTCACTGGTAGTATGGCCTTGAAGGGGATACTCGGAGCCAGCCCCGTCCTGGCTTTCTCTTTGCATCTCAATACCATGAGGTCAACAGGCCTCCTCCTCCACATTCTCCCATCATGATATACTATCTTATCCTAAGTATAAAGCATCAGGACCAAGTGACCATGGACTGAAACTTCTGAAACCATAAGCCACAATAACTCTTTCCTCCTTTTAAGTTGATTATCTCAGAAATTTTTTTCACAGTAATGGAATGCCTCCTGAGACAACATACTGGTGGTGGTTGTGCTGGTTTTTACCCATTCTGACATACTCTTATCTTCTGTTTGGTGTGTTTAGAACATGTAATGCTTGGCTTTAGGTCTTTCATTTTAATATATGTTTTCTGTTTGTTCTCCCCATTTTTATCCTCTGTTTCCCCCTTCTTTTAAAGTATTTCTACATCTTTTAGTACAGTATTCTATATCAATTTATCTCATCTTTCTTACTGTGTCTTTTTGTATAGTATTTTTAAGTGATTGCTCTAAGAATTATAGTATAATTATTTAATAGTCTACTTAGGATTGATGTTTTACCACCTCAAAAGGAATGTAGAGGCCTTACCATTATGTAGGTTTCTCTGGCCTCTCCCTGTTTGCCTCACAGTAGTACCCTCTTATCCATGGAAGATACATTTTAAGACCCCAACAGATGCCAAACACATAGCACCAAACCCTAAGTATACTGTGTTTTTTCTATACATATATCTGTGATAAAGTTTAATCCATAAATTAGGCACAGTGATATTAGCAACAAGAATAATGAAATAGAGCAATTATATACTGTAATAAAAGTTACTTTAAAAGTATTAGTTGTTTTTTTCTGTGTACCATTTTTGAACTGTGGTTGACTGTAAGTAATGGAAACCATGGGAAATGACATCATGGGTAAGATGGGCCTACTTTTATTTTTCTTATGTATTACATCTATATATATTTGAATACTCCATCAGACAATGTCATCATTTTTACTTTTAATCATTAGTCATATTTGTAAAGGGTTAAAAGAAGAGTAAGAATCTATTGCATTCACCCAGGTATTTTTTTCCAGTTGTGTTGCTCTTCTTATGTTCTTGAAGTTCCCCGTTTCCCTCTGGTATTACTTGAAAATTTTTCTTTGCCATTCTTTTAGGTTAGGTCTACTGATGATGAATTCTTGGTCTTCCTTAATCTGAGAATGTCTTTATTTTACCTTCTTTCCTGGAGGATATTTTCAGAGGAGATAGGATTCTGGGTTTATAGTTTTGTTTCGGTTTTTTTTTAAGCAATTTAAAATTTTTATTCCTCTAGTTTCCAAAGTTTCTGATGTTCCCCATAAATAATGTACCATTAGTTCACAGTCCCATTGCAGATTTTTTTCTTTCTTTGTCATTAGTTTTCAGAAGTGATGTGTCTGGATGTGGATTTCACTGGGTTTACTTTGAGGTCCCATGAGCTTCTTTAATCTGTAGGTTTATGTTTTGCCAAATTGGCTTCATTTAATAATCTTTCTGAGATTCACTCTTTCTCCCCTTCTTTGACGACACAGATGTTAAACATTTTAGGACTATCTTATAGGGCCCTAAAGGTCTGTTCATTGTTCACTTTTTTCTCATTTTTTCCCCTCTATGTTGTTCAGAATGGATAATTTCTATTGATCTATCTGTAAGTTCAATGTCTTTCTTACATCATCTCCATCCAGCTGTTGATTCTACTCAGGGAATTTTTTATTTCATTTATTGACTCTTTTACTTCTGAACTTTCCTTTTGGTTCTTCTGAGTCGCTCCTGTTTATTTGTTAAGACTTTGTCTTCTTGCCCAGTTTGCTGCAACCATTTACTTTTCAAACAGTTGTTCCAAATCACTCCTTTTCATTCTGTCTGGATTGTGTGGCTACTGCAATCAGGAACCTGGACAAAGTGTCTTCTCCGGAACCATAGCCTGTCTTGACAGGCAAATTAACGAACTAAGTCCATTTTTTTTTAAGTGAAGGCTGTAGTTTTCAATGGCTCTATCACATTTATATCACTGTACATCCTTTTCTGTGTTCTTACTACCCACCTGGCCCTTTGGCTGTGTGTGGGTGTGTTACTAAGAATCTCCAATCCCCTTTTTATTTTTATTTTTTATTTTCAGACAGGGTCTTACTAAGTCACTCAGTTGCCCAGGCTGGGCTAGAACTTGTGATCCTCCTGCCTCAGCCTCCCAGAGTGCTGGGATTATAGGCCTACACCACAGGGACTGGCTGCTTTAGCTGTATTTAACTTTTTTGTCCTCTCTACTCTACTTCTCTTCCTGGCCACTGACTGGCCCTTTCTTTGCTGTCTTCTTTCAAATGAGACGAGGTTGGAACTTTCCCAAAGGCAGTCTGCGGGGACAGTGGGGAGGATAAACAGCCACTGACTTGGGAATGACAGCGCGTTCCAGCACCGCTCCCTTTGGAAGCTGTACAAATCCTCCTCTCAGGTGATCCTTGAGTCACCCCTTGAGACAGTCAGGACAAGCGCACTGACCCCATTTCTCAGTT
Organism: Heterocephalus glaber; assembly: GCF_053883595.1. Classification (NCBI taxonomy): domain Eukaryota; kingdom Metazoa; phylum Chordata; class Mammalia; order Rodentia; family Bathyergidae; genus Heterocephalus; species Heterocephalus glaber. The sequence continues at coordinate 40,326,830 of NW_028258377.1, read as the reverse complement.
GAGGCGACAGGACTTTCCAATGTCTGATGTGATCTTCTCAGGTCCCTGCTTTGGAGAAGCAGAGCCAGTTCAGGTAGGTTTCCTGCCTCGGAGCTAATGCACCTCCCGTAGCTCTGCCTTCTGGTGTGACCCGAACGGCTTGCTGACTGTGATTTGCTGGCCCGGCTGATAATGGCCCTATGCACTTCCATGACGTGAGGTGTAAGGTAGACAGGCTGGCCGCAGGGCCTTTGCATCTGGGCCTCAGTGAGATGCACGTGGCGCCCACAATCTGGTGGCGTTCATGGGTATGGTCTGTTTCCAGAGACGTAATTTATCTCCATTCCCCCGAGCTTTTGCTAAATGCCTAGTGTATTTCTGGCACAGCTCCCAGCCAGCCTAGGAGACAGAAGGGTGAGTGAGACCCTTCCCAACTCCTGGCCCCTGGAGGCCCTGGATCATCTCTACCCTTCTGCTCCTGAGGGGTTTTCAGGAGACTTAGGGAGAACCACCTGGGCTCATGGAGATCACCTTTCCCCCACAGTCCTCCAGGCGTCCTGGGAGCAGGAGAAAGCAGCCCTTACCCACTCCTTCCAGGAGGCCAAAGCGGCCCTTCAGGTAAGATGACTAAGCAGTGCCAGTCTCTGGTGTGGGCAGGGGAGGCCTGGCAGAAAGCAGCACGGGGCTCCAAAGCAGCCAAACTGATGGCCACTAGGTCAGAGGGGCAGAGGTGACTGCCTTCCAGGTGTCCAAAAGGCCCTGGATGTGGTAACCAGACCATTATTAGCTCAAGAGGACTTGATCTGCACTCGGGGTTGGCCAGTTTTTGCAAGGACTGTTGGGAGGATATTAGGGACTGCATGTTACCACATGACTAGACTGGCACACAGATGCCAGGCACTCGGGGGCATTCAGCTCAATGTGGCTGCCCAAGGAACACTTCCTAGAGGGAATGAGATCTAAGGTGGAACCCAAGAGATGGGTTAGAAATCTTCAGTAAAGAAGGGTAGGAAGAGTGCCCTGAGCAGAATGAAGCAATCTATTCTAAAACCTGGAGGAAAAAGGGAAAAAATATAGAATACCTGAGGAGCTGAAGGAAGTCCAGATGCCCAGGGTGTGGACTGCATGGGAAAGAGGGAGACGCCAGAGAGGTGGGTGAGGCCAGAAGGTGGGAGCCGGGAGCCGTGTTTAAGGGTTGAACTCGATCCAGAGGTCATGGTCAAGGGTTAACAGAGGGAAATCTTCTCACCAGGGAAGGAAGTTTGGAGACAAGAACACAGCTTGTACTTGGAGCAGAGATGTGATGTTGGCTGCGGGACAGAATGTGGAGACAGGAGCAGTGAGAGAGGAGACCAGAAAAACTCAATCCTCAAGGGCTTAGGGAGCCGTTCGGGATTGGATAGCATGCGGAGGGGCTGGGACGGTGCGAGCAGTGGCTGGGGTAGACTAAGCCTGGACTCGTCAGCCACAGGCGAAAAGCCCAAAAGCTGTCCTCCTCTGGCACATGGTGGAATCCACCTTTATCACCAGACCCTGACCACCTCCCTCCTGCTCCCTTCTCCAGGACACCGTAGCAGAACTGAGCGCCCAGTTGGAGGCCTTCCAGGCCAAGATGAAGAGGGTGGAGGAGTCCATTCTGACCCGAGACTATAAGAAGCACATCCAGGCAGGTGCAGCTCACCTGGGGCCCCCCACTCCTTCAACCCCCAGGAGGGCACGGTCGGGCAGTGAGAAAGGCTGGCTCCTCTGCAAGCCCACGCCTCAGACCTGACACTCACCTTCAGGGGGAACTGCAGCACGAGGGCCCACATTTCACTGAGGGGGCAGGAAGGCTTGGGACAGGCAGGTGGGATGGTAAAGGGCACAGCCCCTGGTCCAGCGAGAGCTGGGTGCAAACAGCAAACCTACCGTGTAGCACAGCAACCCAGCCTATGTGAGAGGAGCCGCCTCACCTGGGAAAGTGCTGGGACACACCTGGAGGGGAGGGTAAAATGAGATGAAGTGAACAACACATACCGCGAGCCAAGGATGGCGGTGCCTTCCCAAAGTCAGCAGGCGGGGGCAGAATGGGGAGAAGGGGACAGCCCGCCCGCTCTACCTGCCGATCTGATGCGGTCCCTCTGTGGCCCTGTCCAGGACCATGGGAGCCCCAGCCAGTTCTGGGAGCAGGAGCTGGAGAGCTTGCATTTTGTCATCGAGATGAAGAGTGAGCGGATTCATGAGCTGGACAAGCGGCTGATCCTCATGGAAACCGTGGTTCGTGGCTGAGAATGCAGCATTGGGCTCGCTTTCTGGGCATTTCCTTTGTGAGCGTGGGCAGAGGAGGCCCAGCCTGGTGCACAGCGGCTTCGATCGAGGCCGGCCTGTGGCCGGTCTGGGCCAGGCGGTGGCTCCTGGCATGGGGTCCTGCGCCTTTACTGGCTACTCATCCAGCTGTAACAGGGACCATGCTGGGACAGGTAGCCCAGCTGATCGGGTGGGGCTGGGAGGTGTCACAGGCCAGGCAGGGCTGAGGAAGGAGGCAGGAAGGTGACTCTGAGTGCAGAAGCCTGGGGCTGAGTCCTCGTGCTGCTCAGGAGTTTCCCTGGTCTCCCACGTGTGACACCACACCGGCTCAGATGTGCCCTGTCAATTTTGTTGAACCATTCTTGCACAATAGACTAGCGTCATTTTATTTATATAGACTGTGTCCTTTTGGCTTTGGAGCCCAAAAGCTATGCCCTTTCTTCTGTACACAGGTGGTGATACGTGAGGTAGGAGCTGTTTTCTTTTTCACATTTCCCCGTCGCAAAATTGAAAGATGGCAGCGTGTCAACTCTGTAGCTTTATTGCAGGTTATCTCTTTGCTCCGGAAATGCAACACCAGTCGGGAATGAATCCGTGTCTGGGGGACCCTGGACAAGAGGGAGGTGACAGCAGGTGTCGTGCCATGTGAACCTGGCAGCTTTCTGAGCTCATTCTGGTTTGTTACAGAAAGAAAAAAATCTGATGTTGGAGGAAAAAATCACAACCCTGCAACAGGACAATGAGGACCTGGTCGTCCAAGCCCGGAACCAGGCGGTAGTGTCAAGGTAGGGGTCGCCACCTCCCACTGTGGTCAAGGTCTCAGGTTGGGAGGGTCTCTAAGTCTGAGGAGAGGGCTGACAGGGGGCCCTGAGCCTGGCCAGGAAGTGTGGCCCCACTTTCCTTGGAGGTCAGGAAACCCGATGGACCTGCTCTGCGCAGAAGCGCGGTCGCCGTCTGCGTCTATGTTGCTGCTGGCTCAGAGGCTCCGGGGCAAGAGGGGAAGGGGGCAGGAAACAGGGTAGGCGGGCCCGCGTGGGATGAGAAGGAGAGTGACAAAATACAGCCCTGTGGGTTCTAAGGGCTGGGTCCTATTACCTTATCTTCATTTCACAAATGAGGAAACTGAAATGAGCCACATGAATGAGCTATCCCCAGTTATGCTTCCCGTGGTGGGACAGGGATTTGGAGCAGCCCTGAGCCGGCTGCCTGGAGGACCTTGAGCTTGTCCGCAGCCTGAGCTGCACCTTGGGTACAGGCCCGGGACCGTGAGAGGGGTGGGGCTGGGGACCTGGGGCAGGCTAGCGGCCTAGAGGAAGGGTGCGTCCCTGCAGCAGCCCTCGGCCTGTCTGTACCACAGGCAGCTCTCGGAAGACCTGCTTCTGGCCCACAAGGCCCTGGAGAAGGAGTCGTATGCCCGGCAGCAGCTGCAGCAGGAGAAGGAGGAGCTGCTGTACCGGGTCCTTGGGGCGGACGTCCCCTCCACCTTCCCCCTGGTCTCTGTCACCCCCACGGAGGTCTCCTTCCTGGCCACCTAGGGCAGGGCCCGGCCCATCCTGATGCCTGTAGTGACAACTCCCACCAAGACTTGGAGAAGCCGCGGAGCTGCTCGGTTCTTCTCCCAGGAAGGCACGAGGGCAGGGGCGAGGTGGGGAGCCCAGGTGTGTGGAGCCCAGAGCCCGGGGCTGGGGCCACGAGGGTCACCCAGGGGCACTGCAGGCCCTGGGAACACGCAAGAGGAGTCCTCTGTCCCGTGTCTGTCACCCAAATCAGGGAAACTGAGGCTTTTCCCTGGGGCCACCTGACAATGGGGAGCCCGCCATGGTCCCAGCTTGCAGCCCTGCTGCCAGCTCACAGTTCTGTGCTGCTCTGTTCCCAGCCTCAGTTTCCCCTGCTCTGAGACAGCTAAGGTACCTGTCAGTGACTCGAGAGGCGGCAGTGTCCGAGAGCAGGCCTGCCTGAAGGAGGTCAGGCTAGGGGCTGAGGCTGGACGCGTCCTGACTCAGAGGGGAAGGTGGGCGGCTGGCCGAGGTCCCGCAGGCCAGTGCTCCCAGTCCCTTAGTCCCAGAGGCCACGTCCGGGGGTCTGAGGACCCTCAGCAGGCAGAGCGGAACCCTTGGCCCTGTACAGGTGAGAAAGCTGGAGTGGGGAGCAGGCCCCAGAGTCAGAATGGGATCGCACCTGTGGGCAGGTCTCAGCCTGCTGCTCCTTCTCTTCTCCCAGGCTCTGGGGACATCAGGTCTGTGGCATAACCTTCTGCTACTGACCCCACTCCCAGGTCACCCTCTCCCCTGCTGTCTGTCTTCACTCCTCCTGCCATCCCGGACCCTAGGCCCCAGGCCCGGGCCTCCCACATGGCCCTCAGCTTCGCCATCAGTGAGAAAAGGGTTGGCTGGAATCCAGGCGTGGTAGTGCACGGCTATCATCCCCACACTCGGGGAGGCTGAGGAAGGAGGGTTGGAAGTTCAAACCCAGCCTGGGCACCTTAGCGAGACCTTGTCTCAAAATAAAAAGGTCTGGGGTTATAGCTCAGTCCCCACTACACACACACACTGCGCCGGTGGGGCTGGAGTGACAAACCTCAGCAGGCCGCCCAGCCAGTCTGTGGATCAGATTCTTCTCAGGAAGCTCAGGGTCTGATCATGAAAGTGCTTCCACACAGCTTCGCTCCCTTCATCCTCATAAGACCCTTGAAGCAAGTGTCTGTCCCTCCTTAGCAGCAGACAGAAGGAGCTCACCAGAGTTAAAAGGCCCCAGCTTCAGCACAAGCCCTGGCCCAGCTCACCGGAAGTCGCCCTGGGGAGGAGCAGACATGTCATTTTTCATGGGACTTTTCCCAAAGCAAAACAGATCTGCAGTCTGTGGGACTTCTCCAGCCTTCAATGTGCTAACGTGCTTTGCAAATTCTCACACAGGAAGCAATGTATTGAGCATCTGCCAAACTTCTTCAGGCTGCAGAATGCACTTTAGAAAGCTGCCTCCTAGCTGAAAGGGGCAGGGGTTTCCATCCTGCACCCTGTGGTGGACACGCAGGAGAAATAAACTCCGGTCAGACCCTTATCAGGGCCAGGCAAGCTATGGACGCTAAAAGGAACATGAAATATCTTATTTCTTTGGTCTCTGCTTTTCCTGGGAGAAGAGAGAGGTGGCCAGGATCTTTAAGGAATAAATTCCGGGGCCTGGGCCCCCAGGCCCTTCTGAGCTCCCTTCTCAGGTACCAGAACGTGGCTCAGCCCCAGCTTTGGAGGTGGCACCTGGCCAGGGGTGGAGGTGGACTGGAGGGAGGGTGGGGAGGGAGCTGCTGCAGGGAAGAGCGGGAAGACAGCACCAGGGCGAGCACAGGGTGAAGGAGGAGGTCTCTGCTGGGAGTGGCAGCCTTCATAAAGCAGCCCTGCAGTGCCCAGGTGCCTACTGGTGCCACCCGTGCCCGCCTCTTGCTCCACACCCGAGTGCAGGCAGCGGGAGGCAGTGAGGAGGAGCTAAGGAAGGTGTGAGAGACATGAGGGCTTCGGGCCACGTGGACATGGGTGGTGGCCCTGCAGGTGTAGATGCCAGCATCCCCAGCCCTGGACTCTTCCACATCCAAGGTGCTCTCAGCCTGCTGCTGAGCCTGGCCCTCTCGGTGGATAACCTCGGCCTGCTCGCTGACACAGGGGGGTCGGCCTAGCTGCAGGTGACACAGAAACTGCCCATTAGCTGTTCCGGGTGCCTGTCCAGCTTAGGCACCAGGCAACCCTTCAGGGAAATGACATGCATGTGACCCTTGGTGCCAGAGCTCCGTGAAGGCCAGTTCTTTGTGAAAACCTTTATGCTTCTCAGGTCCCTGGAGAGAAGCCGGGGTCTCCTTCCTGCTCAGGAAGTACTCTGGAGGAAACTGGGCTCTGAATGGCATTTCCGGTGTGGGTCTGTGGTCCTCTGGCCCTAAAGGATGGTTGTCAGTGCTTCGTGTGTCCGCATGGCAGGTGAAGTGCGGGTCCCATGACCAGTGTTTGGAAAATGCTGAGTAAATGGGACCTAGACCTGACCCTTTCACGTGTACATGTATGTGCCAACTCCCAAAGGTGCGGGGTGAGTGTCATCGGCAGTATTTTCCCCAGAACACCATTTTGGGCGCCGGAGCATGCAGGAGAGGGCTCTAGTGTTCTACCACTGCAAGGGACACACCCGGAAGATACTGGCCCGGCAAAGCCACCTCCCAGGCATCTCTGTTCCTCCCCCTCTCGGGTCTCAGTTTGTCTCCTGCCAGGTGGAAGAATGATCCCCCCATCAGCTCCTGCAGCCCTGGAGTTTCTTCTTTGTGCCATCCTGGCTGGAGCCGGCCTAGGTAGGTCAGCACAGGGAGAAGAGAGGTTCAGGCAGGGCGCTCCTGATGTCCTGGCTCCGGATGCCCAGAGATGGGCAAGACGGAGCGGAGCTCAGGCAGTTTAAGTTCAGGAACAGCACATCCTGACTGGTGTGGCTCCTCAGCCCGGCCCCTCGGCTCCCTGCCTGCTCAGCAGCTCACAGTGTGAGGTGGGTGTGCAGCTCCTGTGACAGGCACACGCACTCCCTCGCTTTTGCTCCTGCTGCCTCGGGCCACACAGCCTTCCACACACATAAGTCCACCCTTCAAGGCTCCTGTCAAGTTCCAGCTCATCCAGGAAGCTCTTTTAAGAATTCCTAAAGTCCTTGGTGTTCCTGGCACACTTGGCCACAGCTGCTCTCTGGAGGTTTCAAGCTCTTGGAGAGGAAGGAGCATCATCATCAGCACCACTACCACCTCTCTACCATCACGTGGGGAAGGTCTGGCCCACGCCACGCCCCGGAAACAGGCGATTCACGAGTCATCTCATCCTCACAGCCGCAGGCCTGGGCATTTGCTCGCACCCCGTCTTCGCGTGGTTGGGGCCACCCTGGTCACACCTTGAAGATGACTCCTTGACCACCCTAATTTAAGCAGACCTAAACAGAGCCCGGTTTTGCTCCATTATGGCACTCGGCAGTTCCTATGCGATCCTCCTCCCCTCTCCCTGCTTAGAGCATAAGCTTGCGGGCCGCAGAAACCTCGTCTCTTTGACCAGCACTGTAATCTCAGCACCTGGCACAGTGCTTGGCACATGGTGGCAGCTCAATAATTACTGTCAGATAAGTGAACAAAGGAATAAATTCTACCTCCTTTGGCAGTGACCTGAGTAGTTCTATTTACCACATGGGGATACTGAGGCCCAGATAGAGCAGGTGACTTGCTCCATGTCACTCAGAAGAGCAGCGGCAGGGTCGGGACTAGAACCCAAGTCCTTCAGACCCCCAGTCAGGCAGCGGTTCCATTGCAGTGATCACCAGACCTCTGTCCCAGTCCCTCACCCCCACTCCCTGCCCAACCCTCAGCCACGCGCATGGACACATCACTCGGCCTCCCGCCCTGCGCTTACCTTCTGCCCGGGGTCCTCCAAGCTGAACTCCACAGCAATCTCCAGCTCACCCAGGACCTAGCAGTTGACATCGAAGTTCTCCCCTAGTTGGACGGATGTTGCTGAAGCCTGGATGGTGGGTTCGGGGAGGAAGATGGGTCTGCCATGGATAAAAAGCAAGATTGTTAGTGCTTGAGTTGACGACAGGTGGTGGATGGAGAGACGGCTGAACGGCACGAATGGGTGGCACGGTTAAACTGAATTAAATGAGTGCATGGATGGAAAGGTTAAACTGAATGGTTGAGGTGGTCTGACTGATAGAGACATAAAGAATCCTGGACTATGGGTGGATGATGGGATGGCTGACCTGGGGGAGCAGAGACAGATGGGGCAGAGCTGACCTGGGGCAGGATGAAGGAATGGACTAGTTGGACCGACTGAGGACAGAGGCGTGGAGCGGCCGAACTGATGCAGGAAGCTTGCTGGCTGACTGGCTGCCTGCTGTGGAGCACTGAGGGGCTCTGGACAGCAAGGAGGGTTAAACCCTGTCGGGTTGTTTAGAGCTCCATAACTCATGCACCCCAGATCTGAGGTCCTAAGGGCAGTGTCCCTTTGCATATCCTCCCTCCCCTGCCCTCAAAGAGCCCCAGACCCAGGCACAGTTGGTTTAGATCAGCATGTACTTGGTAGACCAGGCTGGCTGAGCAGAAGAGGGGCCAGCCAGAGGTCGGAGCTCGGGGTCGGAGGATGGTGAAGCCTCTCTTCACATCGAAGGAGATGTCTGTCCCACCACCGGCACCTCTGCGGGAGGAACTCCAGGTGCAGTCACCCAGGCCAGGGGTTGGTCACCTGGCAGGGAAGCAGTGCTGGCTGATGAGTGGACAGCTGCACCACCTGTAGAAATCTTCCCTAGGGACAAAGAGCTCCTCTGGATCTGGGAATGAGAGGGCGAGAGATAGGCTTGGCCAGATTGGTCAGCCATCCCATCATCTGATGCTTTATCACCACCGGGAGCATGAGGTCCCTTGGGGGGCTTGAAACCTTACCCTCTCCACCCAGCCGCTCTGCATGCTTTTCTCTTGGGCTCAGGATGCTAAAGACAGACCTGGTAGTTCCAGCCCTGTCTTTAGCTTGCTGTGTATCTTAAAACTCCCTCTCTGGTCATCATTATATACAATGAGAGGTTCAGACTGCTTGACTCCTAAGGGCCCTTCTGGAGGAAAATGTAGGAAATACTGAACTCAAAATCAAAGTTTCTAGTTTGGTTCTCAGTCCCCCTACCCACTCACTCCCTGTGAGATCTTAAGCAGCTCAATGTGCCCCTCTGGGACTCGTCTCTTCTCATGTGTCAATGGGGAGCAGTAATCCCAATCTGGCCTATTTTGTAGAGCTGATAAGAAGCAGATGAGATATTGGACATGAGGCCCCAGGCCCCAGAGAGGCAAACATTCATCACACTCTTTCAAGGCACTTTTAACCAGAGTCTCAGGTCAGACTCAGGTGCATAGCAGTTCAATGGGCAGGAATTGTCTGGGGAGCAGCTCTCTAGAGCATTGCTGTGCAACAGAACTTTCCATGACATGCTCTGTACCTACACTGCCCAGCTTGTGACCACCTGCCACATGTGACTGCTGGGGACTTGAAATGTGGCTAGTGCAACTGAGGAACTGTTTAGGGTTTTATTTAGCTTCCGTTCAAACAGCCACATCTGTTCAGTGGCTTCCGTACTGGGTGAAGTGGCCCTGACAAATGCAGTTGTTTCTCGACTTGGGACGTGCATTAGAATCACCTGACCCCCCAGACCAAGCAGGTTGGGACCTGCCCTGGGGTGCAGGGCTTGGGGTCTGTGGTTTTAAAGCTCTGGGGGTGGTCCGAACTGCAGCCAGAGCTGGCCGGGGCTGCGTGCCTGGTCCCCAACCTGTCAGGAGTCGGGAATCACCTGTAGGGTTTGTTGAACCGCTAGGTTGGGTCATTATCGTTATGGCTTGATTTCAGAAAGACACGACTGACTCTACAAGGGCAGTGCGTTTCCGCCTCCGCATAAAGCAGGACTCTGACCACTCAGCTCTGCCTGGAACTAGAGGTGGAATCTCAGAATGCCCAAAAAGGGTCTGGAAAGCTATCCCTCCCCCTTTAGAGGTGGATCTAAAAGGAGTCTTAGAGCTCGGTTCACAGAGCTTTCCCTGACACCACTCTTGGGGACCCCACTGCAGGCACCTGTGAAGGAGACGAATGTCTTTCCCTGGCTGTCCCTGCCTTCTACCCACGCGCTGCCGAGCCCAGCAGCTGAATTCCCCAGTGTCCGCCCCCGTGGAGTTCACTACCAGCAGCTGACTGTGCTGGCTGAAGTGCTTGATGCTGAAAGACAGAGGCGACAGGCGGCAAGAGATGGAGACGACCCAAAACACCCACCACAGAGCCCACCACCCAACTTCCGCCCCAGTCTTCCCGACTTGCTCCAATGGCGGTTGGGATTTGCGTTGACCCCGCCCTCCGCCTCTGATTGGTTCACCTAACCCCGCTGACTTCAGGCACAACTTCTAATTGGGCCGTTCTGCTTCTTATTGGCCTCGTCGCAGACGCCTAGCAGTCACCCACAGGCCTTTGCGGCCTTGGCACCTTCCTGGCGTCCCCTTGTTCAGACCTGCGAATTCCCTCTCACCCTCTTCATCCGCTGAAGGAGGCAGAATCCCGGGAGCGCTCATTTTAAGAGGCTGAAGCGAGAGAAGGTAGGCAAGTGTTCCGCACCCAGTTTTCTATCCCAGCCTCTGCCTGGTTTCCGGCTGGGCTGGTCGGTGGCAGTGCTGGGCGGCCGCCTTCGCCTCCGCTTCTGGCTTCCTTATAATGGTGTCCGTGGGAGGAGGCTGGCCGTCTGCCCGTCGCCCTCCCCTCACCGTGGCCGCCGCTCTCCCTGCGGGCACCGTGAGGCGCCCCGTGCCCACCTGAGCAGCCCCGTGTGGGCAGGCTCTGTCACACTCCCTGGCCACTGCGCCCGAGGGCCTGGGGGCCCACTTTCCTGCTTCTTTGGGCACATGTAGGTGCACGTTGCGGCTGCGTGGCTTCGAGCCATTTGGGTCCTCGTGGACTGCTGTCCCCGCTCAGGAGCCACCTCCAGCGCCACGAGCCGCCACACCTCAGGCGGCCCTCACCCTCCTCCTGCAGGTGCGCGGGCACCCCCAGCGCACAGCGTCCCCCGCCGACTGGAAGCGACCCTTCCCCAACACCTGGGTCAAGGCGGCGGCGCAGGGAAGGCTCAGGGCTGCGGAGCTGGGGTGTCCGGGAGCCTCTTGGTCTGCAGGGGCTTCTGGCTCCGGGCCGAGGTGGGCTTTCTGTGGCCTGGCACTCCTGAAGGTTGCACCACATCGCGGCTGGCTGCTTTGAGGGCCCTCTTTCTCTGACCCTTTGCGGTTCTGCTCCTGGAGTTCAGCTGCAAAGAAGACAGGGTGCATGTGGGATCCTGAGCCTCTACCAGTCATTTTAATTCTGTTTTCATCACCTATCATTGGGTGACCTCTGGGTTCTGGCAACTCTTACTTTTATTACAGTTACACCAGTCATTCTCTCTCAGAGAAGAATTGTAGAACAAGCCAGGAGTATTGGTGCATGCATATAATCGCACCTCTTGGGGAGCCTGGCTCCGAGCCCATGGTAATCCCAGTAGCAGCCTGTCTTGGGCAGCATGGCTCTGACTGCCAGGAAGCCCTTTCAGATGGTGACCCACTATCTTCAGCCTTTATCCACTCATCTCATTTTTCTTCCCTGTGGAAGAGGCAACAGTATCATTCCATGTGCTCCCTGTCACGCAAATCCCAAATCTTCGCTTCATCCAGAGAAGGTGCACAATTAGTGTCAAGTCAGCAACACCCCTTCTGTGTGGCCTAACCATGTCACCAACATCTGCAGGTACCCAGTTGGCTGATAAATGAGCCCAAGCCGTTGTTTTCAAACCCAAGCCCTCTGATCTTCACGAGTGAAAATTTCCAGCTGGAGTCCCTGGTGGGACATCCCTCTGGGGTCCATGCCTGGCTGTAGAGAGAAAGGATGTCACAGAAGTTTCTGGGAGTTTTGATTGCACAAGGAAATGGGGTTCCACTTCTCTTTCATGGAGATAGCACTTAGCACCAACATTCTGGCTTTGTCTTTGTTATGTCCCCAGAATGGCACCCAGCAAGCATCATGATTCCTTCGTGCACATTGGAAAACAGTCTCTGAGAGAGTATTAATGAGGTGACCGAGAGCTCTGAAGTCTGACATACAGGAGCAAGAATTCTCTAAGAAGGTGGCCAGCAACCTGGCCCCATGGAGGGAATGTGGGTTTAGAGACACAGTGGCCTGGCTTCAAGTCTTTGCTCCCCCATAACTAGCTGTGTGACCCAAAGCAAATGTTTAATTTCCCAGAGCCCTGATTTCTGCTGTTAGACAATAAGAACAGGGGCACTTGCCTGGCAGGACAGTTCTGGGTGTTGAATGAGACCGTCTGTATGGAGCCCTCAGAACACTGTGCTTGGCATATAAAAGAAGCTATCTCGGATAGCATGTTCATGGTTTCAGCTGGGCTGCCACCTGGTGTGGTGGCACATACCTGTAATCCCAGCTACTCAGGAGGCTGAGGCAGGAGTATTGTGAATTCAAGGCCATCCTGAGCAACTTAATGAGAGACTCTATTCTCAAAATTAAAAGAGCTGGGGATGTAGCTCAGAGTTAGAGTACCAGGCCCTGGGTTTAATGCCTAGTAAGAGAAAAGCAACAACAACAACAACAACAAAAGAAAAGTTCTGGGCTACAAATCCTCAGGCCTTATTCTGGTGGAACCCTAAAACTGTTGATCTTTATGAAAAAAATGATAGATGCTTAGAGCTAAAGGGCCTAGGAGTGTATGCACAGACTCTTGAGATTATATAATCTTAGTATGATGGACTCGGGATCTTTCCAATTAAAATAATTTTCTACAACTTACTGAGTATGTATGTATTAGCTCCAGATGAAACATATATGAACACTATATCACTTAATCTTTAAAGCCATGCTATCATTTTGAGATTATTGTTAGACCATTTACTCCTAAGTAATGGAGTTGTAGAGACTCAACCTTGTTAAATTTTGCCAGTGAGCAGAGAGTCTGAATTTGTTTGCTCAGATTTGGGAGCGAGTTCCACACTCTGTGAACCAGGACCTGAGTCCCAGATTGCTGGACTGAAATGAGAACCTCTGGCTTTCAGAGAGGGCTGTGAGGTCTGGGAAAGGCTTGGGAAAGCACTGAGGTCACCTTTGTCACATACAGATGGGGACACTGAGCTCAGAGACGGAGGGGACCCGGCCACCAGGCACATAGAATAAAGAGCTGAGCTTGGAGCTTGGCCTCTGGACACTGGATCCCAGGGCTCCTACCCTTCCCCTGCTGTCAGCAGGTCCCTCCCACAACAGCCACAGCCAAGGGTCTCCGGATGTCCCAGGATGGAGGGAGACGTCCATACCTGAAATGACGCAGATGAGCAGGAAACAGGCCGGGCAGCGGATGGCCCTGGAGTCCATGGTGCTGAAGCCTGGAGCGGAGATGCAGGTGCAGTGGTGGAGAATGCAGGGCAGACTGCTGGGGCTGGTGGGGTGGGACGGACGCAGCCAGGGGTGAGGAGGGGGCCTGATTTCCCGAGTCCTGGCTCTCTCTGGACTCCAAACAAAATTCCTTTCTCTGGGTTCCCCCACCAAGGTGAATGGAGCTATTCAGAACCCTGCTTAGGAAACAACAGTCCTGCAGCCAGAAAAGGAGGGTCCCTAAGGACAGAGCAGCAGTGCTTGGAGGGAGCTGGAGCGGCCCCTGGGGGTCACAGGAGAGTCGTGGGGGCCTGAGGACAGAGCAGTTGAGCGTGGCTGGGTGAGAGATGCGCTGGTACTGGCCTTACAGCTGGGCAAGCTGCCGCTCTTGGGCCAAATCTGGCTGGCAGGCTGCTTTGGCATGGTTTATAAACTAAGAATGATTTAAATCTCAGTATCCACAAATAAAGTGTTATTGGAACATAGCCACATATTTTTCCCCCATACTGGGGATTGAATCCAGAGCTCTTATGCTGAGCTACATCCCCAGGCCTCTTTATTTTCTATTTTGAAACAGGGTCTTGCCTGGCCATTAAATTGCCCAGGTTGGGCTTCACCCTTCTGATTTGCCTGCCTCAGGCTCCTAGAGTGCAGGATGACAGGCCTGCACCACCATACCCAGATCACACCCATTCTTTGGATTGTCCACAGCTGCTTTCACTATAGCAGCAGAGTGCAATAGTCGTGACAGAGATGGTGTGGCCCACCAGACCTAAAATATTTACTGTCCAGCTCCTCACAGAAAGTTTATCGACCTGACCTTTACTCTGAAAGGTGGTATTTCTAAAAAGCAGTTTCACTTAAACAAATAATATACCAATAAAATGTATTGCCCCAGAAAAGAAGGCTTAAATTCCATTTGACCAACACATCCCCCTCCCATTTCCTCAGAGGTTATAGCCTTCGTGTGTCTTTCAGACCATTTCCTGAGTCTGTATATGCACCCGTGTGTCTGTAGAAAAAGGCAGTATTGGGGCTGCAGCTGTGGCTCAGTGGCAGAGAGCTTGCTTAGCATGCACGAAACCCTGGTTCAATCTCCACTACCGCCAAAGAAAAAGGAAAGGAAAAAGAATACAGTCTTGTTTTGTGAGTTCTTTTTTTTTTTCTTCTGTAAATGATTTTACGCCAAACATGCTTTTCTCCAACTTCACTTTCATTTCACTCAGTAAGGCGCTTTGGCTACAGCCGTTCCCTCTTAGAGCATTCCATGGTGTGGCTCTGCCACAGCTTATCCATTTCTTGTCAAAGGGAATTTAGGTTGCTTCCTTTTCTTTGCTACTGGAAACAACATTGCAGTGAGCAAGAGCTAGCACTTCAAGGCTCAAATACCTGCACTTTCCTTGAAGAAAAGGTTTCTTCACGGAAAGAAAGCTGTTCAACACCAGTGTCCCCAGAGCCACTTTCCCTCCTCTGTGTTTGTGACCTAAATAAACAGCACGGCCCAGGTCACTCCAAGATGTCCAGAGACCTCTTGCTCTCCCGCCACATCTGAACCCTGGCTTGCAGCCAGGCCAGGCCCTCCGGGGTTCTTCTGAAGCAGGCTTTCCTTACGGATAACGTCAGTGGCTGTTTGTGGACCAAGGAAGGCGGAATGATGGGTTGTGTAACAGTTGGTGCTTACTAGAGAAACAGATTGAATGTAAGATACACAAACACATAAGAATGTACAAGATTAGGTTCCAGTGGGCACCCACAGAGTTAGGTGTGGAAGAGCCAGAGGTCTGTCTGTGCCCTGGAAGGATCCAGTTGAAGGTCTGGAGCTCACGGTCGTGACCTGTGCTAGTCCTGTATCAGGAAGCCGGGGTCTGTGCTGGAAGCCGGGAGATGGTGTCCGAGGCAGGAGCGAAGACTGGAGCTCCTCTGAAGACACGGAACCCAGCCTTCCTCCCTTGTTTCCCTTGTTAGGCCATTCTGGCGGCAAGCCCATTGGTTGCTGTCACACACCCAGTAAATCCCAGTAAATCCCCTCGGCCACACCCAGAACTAAGCATATCCAGTTTAGTTGGTGTTTCTTGCTCAAGTTGACACAATCAGTTAACCATCACGGTTAGAAGCTGCAGAGATTCAGGAGCTGAATCTGGACTCTAGTTCTTGCTTTGCCTTTCACTAGGTGACCTAGTGCGTCTTCATCTCATTGGGCCCCATGTTGCCCAGCTGTTCAAGGAGGGCATTGAACACCCAGCACCCTGGCCTTTAGAGCTCTTCTGTTCTTCTGTGGCTGAGCCCCACAGGGAGGGAGGCGGTGGCTTAGCTTCCAGCCTCCCCGACTCAGTAAAGTCAAGGGAGGTGCTGGGAGCTTGGCGAGTCACCACTGTGAATGCAAGGTCTAGCTGACAGTTTTCCAGGGGAGAGATTTCCCAAGAACAGTATCCATGGGTCCCATCTAACAGACATGCAGGAGGTGCCCTAGGTCCTGGTGAATCCCCACTATGTCCTCCAGCTGAGATCTGATCTGGACTGCACTACCACATCTCATGGAGCGCTTTCTTCCTCTCCATCCTGCTGCACTTAGCACAGTGCGTACGTGCACAAGAGTTTGTGCAACTGCATCCTGACTGCCCCGGGGGGGAGTAGGACGTGAGCAGTCTGAGAGCCAGGACTGGGTCTACTTCACTCACACTCTGTCCCCAGGGCCTGGCACCTGGCTCCCAAAGAGGCAAATGGCAGGCAGGTGGGGAGCAGAGGGGCAGGACAGATGTGGTCTGGGGACATCATGAAATTGGAAAGGTTGATTGTTCCCAGGAGTCAGTGCTGGGATGAGTTGGGAGTGGGGAGCAACTGGAATAAAGGCGTTGGGAATAAAAACAGGACCCTCGAATTGTAGAAGTCATTCATTGTGTGGTTTTCATTTCATCAAATATTTATTGAGTGCATATTCTATCAAGGAACAGACAGGAAGATGGGCAGTAACCAAAATCATAAATCGGAATTGGGTCCATGCTAGGATGGGGCAGAACAGAACTTGAGAGCAGACAGACAATGTGAAGGGGTGTATAAAGTGAAGGGAGGGTGGGTGAGATAGGAATTTCTGAGCAGCACTGTTTAAAGAGAACCCTACCCTACAGTAAAAGCCAGTAAGAGCAACTCAGGCCGGCTGCTTCCAGGCTTGGAAGAGCTTTCATTCCTTGCGGAGGGCGTAACTTACACAATGGAATCTTGTGACAGACCTTGGAGGGAGTCATAACATCTTGGAATCCCAGAGAGAGGACTCAGAGTCATGGCATCCTCGGCTCATTGGTTCTTGGGACAAACACAAGACTCTTCAAGGAGGAAATGGAATGTTAGAGACTTGGAGTCTTCACATGTGAGAACAAAGGGAACCTTGAGAATTCACTCCTGTTCCCCTCTCACCTACTATACATGTAAAAACAAAGTGCAAGGTCAGAGAACCCAGCCAGAACTAACTCTCACCCTTTATTATGAATAGGCTGGGGCTCTAACCCTTTATGAATAAAAATACCAGCGCTTGTATTTATTCTCATTACTATGTGGTAGTCTGTACTAAATGGTTTATATCACCCTATTGGTGAATTCCAACAACAATCTTATGACATGCCTTCAGAATACCCATGTATTATAACTGAGAAAACAGAAACTCAGACAAAAAATAAATTAATGGTTCATGGCCACGGAGCTAGAATGTAGTACAACCAGAAACACAGAGCTTCTTTTTTACTTTTTTTTTTTTTGGTACTGGGGATCGAACTCGGGTCCTTGCGCTTGCAAGGCAGGCGGTGGAACCACTGAGTTAAATCCCCGGGCCTCTTGTTTACTTTTTAATTTAAAGACTCCACTGGAAAGCCCTATCCTACCCTGCCCATTCTAATGACAGCTGCTTTCAGGTTTACCTTTCTCACTGCGAGCCCTTCCTTTCTAGAACTTTCCCCTTCCTTTCTAGAACTTCCCCTTGGAGATCGAGGTAAACTCAGAACTAGAATTCTGTCTTGGAGATCAGCAATACACTCCCAGCTTCAAAGAAGCCTCCTGAAGATCCAAATGCTGTTAAACCTACAACTGTGAGTTTGTATAGGAGCCAAGAGACAGCATGGGGTCAAACAAACAGTCTAGGGTTAGGAGTCAGAAAACCTGAGTT
Organism: Heterocephalus glaber; assembly: GCF_053883595.1. Classification (NCBI taxonomy): domain Eukaryota; kingdom Metazoa; phylum Chordata; class Mammalia; order Rodentia; family Bathyergidae; genus Heterocephalus; species Heterocephalus glaber. The sequence continues at coordinate 40,309,493 of NW_028258377.1, read as the reverse complement.
CCAGAGAGCCTAGGCACAAAACAGCTGTGCTGTCCAGGGCAAGTCAGGGAGCCTCACTGGAGCTCAGTCACCTTGTCTTCTAGATAGGAGTCTAGGGCTTGCTCTGTTGGAGATATGTGGTATGCACATGTGTTTCCTGACCCACCAGATACAGTCATGCACAATATAATAGTCCAGTAAAGGGTCATAGACCAAGTGGCCCTGAAGATGATGGTGGAGCTGAAAACTCCTCTCACCTAGTGATGTCGTCACCATGTATCTTAGTTACTTTTCTCATTGCTGAGACAAAATATCTGATACTCAAAGTTTAAAAAGAAAAGGTTTATTTGGCTAACAGTTTGTAGAGGTTTCAGTCCATTGTCAGCTGACTCCAAGGCAGGGTGTCATGGCAGAAGAGAAACAGTCCATGGCAGAGCAGGCAGGAGGCAGTGGAGCCACAAGCAGCAGCAGCAGCAGCCTCCCTCTCCTTTTTATCCCATCCAGGCTAGAAGCCTTTTGGGCGATGCCACCCACACACAGTCTGGGCCTCCCCATTATCCACACCCAGATCTATGCTAAACCAATTAGTTTATCACATGCCCTTAATCCCAGTGTCACACACCCTAATCCACCATCACATACCCATGATCTAGCCACCTCCCAAAACCCCCAGCCATGAGCACATGAGGCTTGGGGGGGACAGCTAGACACAAGCTATAACACCATTGTATCCTTTCTCCAAAGAGCATGACTCACATATTTGTGGTAATTATGGATAAACAGACCTTCTGCACTGCCAGTTACATAAACATATAGTGCATACAGTTACAAATAGTACATAATGCTTGATAAAGATAATAAATGACTATGTTACTGGCTTATTTATTTACTGTACCATACTTTTATCATTGTTTTATACTCCTTCCATTTATAAAAAAAAGTTTACTACACCCAGTTGTAGTTGTCCACACCTGTAGCACTTGAGAGGCTGAGGCAGGAGGATCACTGCAAGTTCCAGGCCAGTCTGGGGTACATAGTGAGTTTAAGGCCATCCTGAACTACATAGCAAGACTCTGTCTCAAAACAAAACAAAACAAAACAAAACAAAGCAAAAGTTTACTGTAAAGCAGTATGTTGTGTTATGTAGGCAGCAACCTCTTTTGGCCTTTACCTCATTTCTTGATTACATCACTTTTCCCTTTTGCTCGATTTAAACTCTTGTTTCATTCATTGTGGCCCCTAAGTATGAAAATCTACTGCTAGTAAGAGGCCACATCAAAGTGAAATTAAAAGTGATGAGAGACCATGAAGGTGGAAAAGCAGCGATGGTCACTGCTCGCCATGAGGTGTCCTGTTCCACCATGGCTAGGAACTTGAAGAATAAAGTGGCAGAAGCAGTGAAGGGATTTGCTTCCTTGATGCCAATGAGACTAACAAAAATTTGAGGTGATACAGAGAAAGTCCTAATGACCTGTACTGAAGACCAAACACAGAAACACCCCTCTGAGAGCTATGATGATTATGGGCAAAGAGCTTGTTTGTGTTGTTGAATAAAGAGCCTGGACCTGACGATGACGTTGAATTTACCTCTGGCGCTGGATGGTTTAAACAATTCAGGAATCATTATTCATCACATCATGTACCAGTGGGTGATGAGTCATAAATGCTGATCTGAAGGTCATGGAAGAATTTTTGGAAACCCTAAGTAAGCTGACTATAAAGAAAAATTACCTGCCAGAGCAGATCCTCAGTAACAATGGGGCCTCTGAAAGGACGGTCACCCGTGGCCAATGTCAGGTCCAAGCACAAGCAGCAAGTGCAGCCACAGGTTTTAAGGATAATAGCAGCCTCGCCTGGAGTGATGTGGACTACAATTGAAACCCTTTGTGAATGAGTGCAGTGAGAACCCCAGGCCTACAGGCGTGGCAATAAGCACACCCTGCCAGAGAGTACTGGAACAGGAGGAAGACAGGCATGGCCCAGCCCCTCTCCAAGATCCCCTCCTGTATTTCTCTGCCAGAGAAATGGAGAACTGTTTGGAGAATAACAGCCCTTGTTCCAAATATCCTCCTTTTACTGGTGGTTTTCCTGTCTATATCAGTGTGTGTGTCTGTCTCCAAATACCATTTCTCTGATCCAACCACTAAGTCATCAAGGGGCCATAGCAGTGTTTAAGGCCTACAACCTGAGGAGAGCTTTTGCCCAGGCTCTCACTGCAACTGGGGAAGACTCCAAGAAGACACCAATGCCGTCGTGAAAGCCTTACAACATCTAACCCTGCATCTGAGCCTGGGTCAGGGTGATGTCACAAGGAGCAGATGAACATCAGCTGGAAGGAGGCACGAAAGCCTCACGAACGACATCGAAGGACTTGCCAGGGAGGAGGAGTGGCAGAAACCAACTGCTGCTCAGACAGAAACAACTTCCCCTGCTTGTAGGTAAGGACAACACCTCCCCCTAGGGGTGGCTTCTGAGGAGCTGACCGGTGAAGAGCTGTTCAAGCTGGAATGGGAAGACACAGCTGAAGAAGAGGCCAGAGAAAGGGAAACTGCAGGAGATGCACAAGGAAGGGTTAGCAGCAGAAGCCTTGGCAGACCTCCAAAAGCTCCTTCAAAAGCTTGAAAACTGACTCCCAACTGTGAAAGGTTTACATTATCTGCTTACAAGCAACTGTGTAATGAAAAAGGGAAACAAGAAATCCACCATGAACATATTTCTGAAGAGGGACACTGCCCAGGGGCAGCCTCGAAGGGTCCTTCAGGGGATAGAAGGTGGCCTTGTCATCACAGGAGACTCCAGTAATGACGAGCTCTAGGGATTTGAGGCCCAGGAGTACAAGGCTGTGCCACATAGCCCAGGTGTGAGGTGGGCTATACCGCCCAGGACTATGTGTGTGCACTCTATTTTCTGAACACATAATGAATTCACCAAACAGTGCACTTCTGAGAATGTGTCCCCATTGTTATGTGACTCATGATTGTATGTGCAATTGTTCTAGGATTCAGTGCTTTCTCTTCTACCTACCACATGAGAACATGGACCGATCTCTCCAAGGAGAGCATTTTGGCAATATTTATAAAAGTCTTAAAAATCACCATTACTGTTTTATCTGAAATTCAAGTTTTGGAAAACAATCTCTAAGCAATACTAAAAAGATTAGAAACAACCTAAATGTCCAAAAGCAGTGAGATAATTGTACTATTATAATGGAATTTGATGCAGTTATTTAAATTGTCTTAATATTTAATAAAATAAATCATAATAAAGTTTTTAAAAAGATAAAAATATTTGCAATAAGTTTCCATGTTTGCAAATAAGTTGGGGTTTGGGGTGTAGCTCCGTGGTAGAGTCCGTGCTTAGCATGTGCAAGGCCCTGGGCTCCATCTCCAGAAAAATGGAAGGAAGAAAAGAGGGGAAGAAAGAAGTGTGTATCATGTAAGTTCTCCGTAAATATTGTTATTATAGATATTGTTATATAATAAAGACCACTGTGTTAGCATAGTGTTAATGCAGGCTATCTTTGGATGGTAGGTGTATTAGTCAGCTTCCTTGACACCAAGACACACTATCGGACACCCACAATTTAAAGGAGAGATTTAACTGGGCTTATGATTTCAAGAGATTCGGTCCATGATAGGCTGGCTCCCAGGCAGGAACATTCAGGCAAAAGGCATGGGAGCAGCAAAGATTTTGTTTGTGGTGCACAGGAAGCAGAGCAGAACAGTACCAGAGAGAAGGGAATAAGGGACCAGATACAGCTCCTAAGGTCTCACCTTCATGACCCATCCTGACGCCCCTAGAAGTGTGCAGCTCCCAAGGTAAGTAAGTTGACCACATAAAACTCAACCACCATAGCAGGAGTATGGCTTTTTCATTTTTTTGTTTTTGTAAAGAAACTCACATTTTTGTATTTATATATTGTACATATATGCATTCATATACAAGCAGAAATTAAATTTAAAAGTTATCAAAGTAATGACAAAGTCTCAACTGATATTCCTTCTCCACTTGGGTGTCTAATAGCTATCTACTTGGAATCTTTTATTATCCATGCAAAAACGTCCTCAAAGTTATTCCAGTCTTAGTAAATAGCCTTTTTCATTTTTTGATTATCCACAATGAACACTTTTTTTTACAATAAGAAAAACAAAAATTGTGAGAAAAGTAATCTGTGATTTTGGAGTGTGTGCATGTACTGGGAAACAAATCCAGGGCTTCGTGTATGGTAACACTCTGCTACTGACCCACACCCCAGCCCTGGCTGGTTTTAAGCTTCTTTTGGGTGTGCTTACTGCTTGTCAAAGTCTCCATCCCGTAAAGTGAACATTTTAGCAACACAAGTGTCCTCATGTTGCTGAGATGCCATAGCAGAAATAATAATCTATTTTATGCCAGGTGGGTTTCTACTCCTTATTTTCTCTCCAGGAAAGACAAGCAAGCCGTAACTCTTATGGAAGAAGCCAGGCACTGAGAGAAGCTGTAAGGGGCGCTGCTGCGGAGAAAAGCGTCTCCCGGGTTGTACTGGAAGAGTATTTTGGGGGGCGCCAGACATAGGGCGCTCAGAGGACCCTCTGAGACGGAATACTACCTCGCTCAGACGGAGCCCAGGCAGAGCCGGAAGCTGCCAGCAGGTGGCAGGATCCGACCGTTTCCAGCTTCTGGGGCAGCTTGAATTCTCTCCTCCCTGTAATCAGCTGAAATCAAGGCCCAGAAAGGAGGTGAGGAAGTCCGGGGTCCCAGTCCACGGGCCTGCCCTAATCCCGGCGTCGTGGCACTTCCCAGTCCTCCTCTCGGGCCTGGACGGCGCTGCAAGCCCTGGAGGCAGGGGCCGTCCTCTTCCTCCCCGGTTTGTTCCCGAGACAGCTCTGTGACACCTGCTTACTCCTCCTCTGAGCCCCGCCTCCTCCGAGCTTCAGACCATTTCCTCTGGACGGTTTCTCAGAGGTGAGGCCGCGCCGAGGAGCAGACCCTTCCCCTCCCTCCCCTGAGCTTCCTGCAGCCCAGGAAGCAAGGCCGGGCTCTCCTGCAGGGAACTGGGCTTCGCATTCTGCCCTGCCACTCTGGCTGGCTCTCTCGGAATTTCACCTACTTTTGCTGCTAATTAACTTAAATCAATCGCCAGCACTGCGGAAAAAAAAGTGAAAAGAAATAAAAACAAAAATAGAGGGTTACTAATAGTGCCTCCTTTCTACAAATACAGCCTCAGTAATCCTCGCGCTCCTCTCCATCAGATTTCCACTCCGCATCTGAACATTTCCAACAGCTTACAAAAAATAGCTACTGTTCCAATATTTAAAGAAAGAAAGAAACCCTCTGTTCTCACCCCGCTTCTCCTGCGGACGCCCTCTCTTCCCAACTGGCCTGGGCAGCCAGGCTCCCGAAACCTGCGCCTGCGCGCTGTACTCTCCGGAGCGGCTCCTCAGGGCATCCCGCCCACTGGGCTCCCCAGGAGAAGTGCTGACCCTCGGGCTGGGCCGAGCTAGCGAGGCTCCCCGCCTCCCTCCTTCCCTCCCAGGCACCCCGGAACACATCTGTCCTCGAGCACGCCTGTCACTCACCCACTGGTCTCCACCCAGCTCCCTGCAAGCACTTAGCTGAAGATGCCAGACCGGTTCTCTTTGCCCTGAGGACCTCCTCTCCAACTCAGGACTTGCATCCAACTGCCTGTGACATCCGCTCTCGGATGGGGAGGCTGAGGCAGGAGGATCACCTCGAATTGGAAGCCTGCCTGGAGTACATAGTGAGACCTTGTCTCAAAAACAAAATCCTGGGTGAAAAGTGAACTGATCTTCTCTCACTTCCACCCCCAAGACTGCTCAGTCTGCAGTGTTGTTCATCTCGCCTGGCCTTAATTCCGGTGACAAAGGCTGAGATCCAAAGTCATTCTTGGTGTGTTTTTTTTTAGTACTAGAGGGTCAAACCCAGGAGCACTCTACCGCTGATCTGCATCTTCAGCCCCATTTTATTTTATTTTACTTTAGAGACAGAATCTTACTGAGTTGCCCCCAGATAAGATTCAAACTTGCAATCCTTCTGCTTCAGCCTTCCTAAATGCTGGGATTACAAGGCTGAGCCTGGCTCTTGAAATCATTGTGAACTCCTCTGTTCCCCTCACACCTAGTCCTCCACGAAGTCATGTTCAGTCGACCTTCAAAGATACCCAGTCTCTGAGTGTCCTTCCCACGTCCCTGTGTAAACTCCGGCTGAGCCATGTGGACTCTTGCCTGAGTAACCACCAAACATCCTGAAGACCCTTTCTCCTAATCTGGACCCTCAGCAGTACTTAGTGTTCTCAATAGAGTCTTTAGTGACTCTTAAAAATGTCACAGTTATACCCAGGGAGGCTGAGACAGGAGTATCAGCCTGTTCAAGTCCTGCCTGGGCAACTTAGCAATACTGTCTCAAAATAAAAAACAAAAATGAGTAGGGATGTGGCTCAGTGGTAGCACACCCCTGGGTTCAAACCACAAAAAGTCAAATCCACAGTAGATGAAGAAGTCTCACAGCTCAACTCAAAAATGGACAAAGGAAAGCAATTGAATAGACATTTCCCCAGAGGGAAAGGGCTGAAAGCATAGAGATGGGCCACATCATTGGTCAGTAGATAAATGATAAAACCACAATTAGATGCCATTTCATAGTGACCAGGACAGCTTCTTCTGTTGTTTGTTTTTAGGGCAGCAATTTTTAAAATGAAGTAGCTTGGGCCAGGGATTTAGCTCAGTGGCTTTGCCGCCTGCTGCGCAAGCGCAAGGAACTGCGTTCAATCCCCGGTACCAAAAAAAAAAAAAAAAAAAAATGAAGTAGCTCGATGGTTGAATGTTTAAATAAAACGTATTGGCAAGGATGTGAAGAACCTGGAGCCCTGCTAGGAGTATCAGATGGTGCGGTCCCTGTGATAACCTGGCTGGTGGCTCCTCGCAAAGTTCAATGCAGAGTCCTGTTGTACCCTCTGTGTTTGTCTAGCAGGCACAGAGTCTGGGTTCAACTTCAATCCCCAGCAAGGAAAAAAGAGTTAAGCATAGGATTACCATATCGCCACACCAACTTTAGACCTAGGTAAAGACCCAAGAGAACCGAAAGCAATTATTTTTTCCCAAAAGTTCACAGGAGCACTATTCACAAGAGGCAAAAAGTAGAAATGACCCAAATTCCATCCACAGATGAATAAACAAAATGTATATTCACACAATAGAATATTACTCAGCCATAAAAACAAATGAAGTCTGGATACATGCTACAGTATGGATGAACTTCAAAGCCATGCTATGAGAAAGGCCAGACAGCAAAGGCCTCGTACTGTGGGAGTCCACTGATAGGAAATATTCAAAATGCCTACATCCAGACAGGCAGGAAGCGAAGTGCTGTTGCTAGGACCGGAGGAGTGAGGGGATGGGCAGCCACCGCTTCCCAGGTGTGGGTTCCTTTCGCAGTGATGAAAGTGTTTTGGACCCGGACAGACACGGTGGTTGCACATCCACGTCCCTCCTTTGCTCCACCTCTGCCGAAGCTTCCCAATAACTCAGAGTAAAAGACAAAGTCCCTCAAGTTCCTGTGCTGGGATGCAAACTCCAGGAGGGCAGAGATCTTTGTTAAAATAGTGCCCCACACATGGTAGGTGCTGAATAGGTATTTATGAAATGGACTACGAGGCCTAAATGTGACATTGTGAGTAAAATGCTTACAGCTGGGGATTTAGCTCATGGCACTGCACTGGCCTCACAACCGCAAGGTCCTGAGTTCGATCCCTGGTACCAAAACAAAACAAAACAAAACATGGAAGTACCTGGCTCTTAGGAAACGCTCATTGCATGCTAGCTGCTCTCATGATGCTGAGGAGACCCTGCCTCCACCCTCACTGGGCCGCCCCTCCTACTCTGTCTCTGAAGCTGTTGCTTCAGCCTGCAGCAGACCTCATCTTATGATGATGACATGAATTACTCCCTCTCCCCACTGGAGTCCACTCTCCTTGCTGGTTGCAATTTAACATCACTCATTCAGAGGCCAAACTGGGCTGGCCGCACCTGTCCAGCCGTCATAGTTTCTGTATTACCACACCAGAAGTTCCTCCAACAGTGGAGGCCTCTCTCTGCTGAGAGTTACACTCCACGAGGGCAGGCCAGGTGTTCTCCCACCTCCACCTCGGAGCCTGGCAGCTCCGACAAATGTTTGTTGGGGCAACAAAAAGCAGGAAGGGCAGATTTGTCAACCAAATCTCTGTGTTAGAAGTTTACAGTTTCCTGAGCTAGTACCGAGCAGGTTCTGAGAGTGATGCTGTGGAAAAGCTCTGAGTATCGTTGCGTCTCAGATGAGCAAACTGAAAATCAGAGCGGTTAAATTTTTGGCTTAGGGAGGAGACCCAGCAGCCGAGCTCGCAGCTCAGGGTTAAAGCTAGAATGGACGTCTTTCCACAAAACCAGGCTTTCTGAGGGGGCAAGGAATGCAGGTCCTTACCTTTAATGCATCTCTGCCTCCTCTGGGAAAACTACAAATCCCCCGGAGAAGGGGACAAAAATTCTCTCTTCCCTCTGGATTCCCAAAGAACTTGTTTTTCAACACACCGCTGTGATTACAGCTTCTGGTTTTCTTGCCTGCCCTCTACCCCCACCCCCAGCAACGCGGTCCCCAGAGCCAGGCAAGGGTAAGCGGCCTCTGGAGTCACTTGGCACAGGTTCGAGTCCCAGCTCCACCGCCTGCTAGCTGTGCGACCTCGGTCAAGGGCCGTCTCCTCCAGACTCTCCTTCCCTGGAAAGAGGGTAAATAATGCCAGTGACCGATTGGGCTGTTGAGGCATGAAATCTGATCAGGAAGATAAAGTGCTTGCTTGGCTTCAATTTTGGCAAAGTTCAATGTTCTGTTTCTCAACAAAGCTTTGGCGAGTCGCAGGAATTTGGGAGAAAGTGTACAGATCTGGGAGTCAGGAGCCCTGGAAGGCCGGGAACCTTGGCCAAATCCCCCCTACCCTCTCCAGATCTCGGGTTTGGGGCCTGAGAACTCCCCGCGGTTCCAGGTTCCGGGGTCCCCCGCCCTCGGCTGGTGACATTCTAAGGTTTCGAACGCGACGAACCCGGGGGCGGGGGGTGGGGTGGGAGAGCCTGATTGGCCCGGACCCGCCACGTGGCCGGCGCGGAGCATCCGCCCCCTTGCGGCTCCGCCTGGCTAACGGGCTCAGACCCGAAGCTCCAGTCTGCCCGCCCAGCGAGAGCCCTTCGCGGTGAGTGGGCTGCGGCCCGGGGAGGGCCCCGGGGACCCGCCGAGGCGCCCGGGCGTCGGCGATCGCACCCTGCGGGCCCGGGAAGGGGCGCATGCTGTGGAGTCCGCGGGGAGCGGGGTGCAGGGCGCGGCCACCGAGGGCGACGCGTGCCAGGTCGGGCGGGGGCGGGGCGGAGAGGGACCCCGGCTCTGCGGAGGGTGTGGCCCGGGCTACCGAGCCTGATCTGGGGGCTGGAGAGACTGAAGATCCGGGGTTAGCGACCCTCGGCGGAGAGTGTGGCCGAGGCTGAAGACGGAGAGCACGGAGAAGCGAATCCTAGCTGCGCGCCGGCTTTGCTGTGGGGCGCCTGCTGTGTGGGGACCGACAGACGAAGGAGCGGCACTGGGACACCCACCCCTCTCCTCACCCTGGCTTCCCTTTGAAGGAGAATCGCAGGGCCCCGCCCTGCCCTGCACTGGGGATTGAACCCAGGCCAAGGCTAACAGCCGAGCGCTCCACCACCAGCGCTTTTCTGTATTTAATGTTTTTTTTTTTTATTCTTTTTTTTTTCTTTCTGTATTTAATTTTGAGACAGGGTCACATGAAATTGCCCAGGCTAGACTGGAAATTTTGATCCTCCTGCCTCAGCCTTCCCAGTAGCTGGGGTTACAGGCGAGGCCCACCACACCCAGGTTCCAAGGGCTCTTGTGGCTCTCCCGTGCTCTACCCTTCTAGACTGTTCCACGTGCAATCTATGCGTTCCCAAAGTTTGGGGGCTCCGGGTGCTTCCCAGAATGCCAGCATAGGCGGAAAATGCCCGAGCTCCAGATCCCAGCTCCGGCAACAGCTTGCACAGTGACCTTGAGCAGCTCCCTGTCTGAGCCTCCTCACAGAGCTGGTGAACCTGGCCCCTTTTGGAGGAGACAATGGCTACAAAGCTGTATTTATCTGTCAGCTGCCAGCACACATTACAGGTTTGGGGCTCTTGATGGCAGGTTTGGAATCCCTGGGCCAGCCCTTGTAGGCCCTAGGAGGGAAAACACGGGAAAGGAACCCTCTGGGAAGACTGATCTGGCCACTGCTTCCTCCCTCCCCTTCTTTTGTCTGAGCTCTGGTGGGTCTTCCCCGACAATTCCAAATTTGGACATATAGCTCAGATCTGTGAGAGGACTCTCTTTCCCCAGGAATCTGCCCTTCCCCTCACCTTACACCCGGCACTGCACCTGACGCGGAGCATGGTGGCACACACCTGTGGGCCCAGCACTCTGGGATGTTGGAGCAGGAGGATTCAAAGTTCAAACCCAGCCTGAATAACTTAGTGACTTAAGGAGACCCTGTCTCAAGATTTTTTTAAAAATGAAAAAGGTCTGGGGTTAGCTCAGTGCAAAGGCCCTGGGTTCAGTGCTCAGCTGGGGAGGGGGTCACTGCTGACCCCTTCGGGTACCCTCACCTGCTTAGCCCTTTGGAGTGTCTGCCACAGTTTCAGCCCCTAGGAACCCTGAGCTTTAGCTGGCCATGCAGAGGACAGTGGCCAGGGGTTGGTGGGAAGTGGGGCTGCAGCCCAGGTGGACTGGGGTCCCTGGACAGACCCCGAATCTCAGCCCTCCATACCCACAGCAAAGTGCTAAGAGGCTGCCTGTTCCTCCGCAGATGACCTAGTGCTCACCTGTCTCACGATTTAGGATTCTGGGAGTTGGGCGGGGCAGGGAGGGAGACGAAGGCCCTCACCCCCTCTGCAGCTGTGGCGGTCACTCACTCCCCTCCCTCTGCTTGCCAGCCTTTGTTCCCAAGGCACCTTCTGCTGGGACCCAGGATGCAGCTTTGTTTCTGGGGAAGGGATATCTGTCGCCAGGTGGAATGCTGATGTGCAGTGCAGAGGAGGGGCCGCCCAGAGTCCAGGGCTGGGCTCTCAGGCAGACCCTGGGGTGGGGTGGGCTGGGGTGCTGTGGTATTGGACAGGTGCCAGCGTCAGGAGCATCTGCACTGCGGCGCCAGGCTCCAGCCCAGCCTCAGCCGTCACTACCCACCCCGTGCCCTGGCACACCCGCCCCTGTGGGCCTCAGTCCCTTCCTCTCTGGGGACTGAACCTGTGCACAGGTGCCAGCCAGGGAGAGGGTTGGGTCTGGAGGGCTCTGCTTGCTGCACGCTTCTGGCATTTCCTGGAGGACCCGGCGGAGTCCCCGTCTCTCCACACCCAGCCTCTCTAAAATGCTTCCTGGGTGGGGCAGAGCACAGGATGTGGTCTCTACACTGATTCCTGAGCATCCTCCCGCCTAGAGGAGAGGAAGTTGCAGGGGTGGGGGCATCACTAGGCCAGTAAACCTGTCCCGGTTTCCTTTTCTTCTGGCCTTGAGAAGCCTCCATAGACACTGGCTAGGAGGAATGACTGTTTGTGGGCTTTTGTGTTTTTGTTTTTGTGTGGTCCTAGGATTGAACTGAGGACTTTCCCAGCTCGTTTATTTCATTTTGAGACAGGGTCTTTCTAGATTGCCCAGACTGGGATCAAACTTAAAACCCTCCTGCCTCAGCCTCCCAGAGTGCTGGGATTACAGGCGTGCGCCCCCATGCCCAGCTTCGTGGGTTCTTTATCCCTCAGGTCACTTTCTGTCGGAGGAGGCTGAGACTGTTACCTTGGTGAGGCAGCGAGGTGACAGATGGGAAAGTACCTTGGAAACTGAGCTCAGGAGGATGTGCTGCTTGAGAGCACAGGTGACCTGGGCCCCGGGGGCCTCTTCTGCAGCACCTGTGTCCTGGGGCTCCGCAAGTGAGCAAGTGATAACTGTGAAACGTTACCGTGATTATTTGTTGAACGTGTACAACTCACCGGGGGCTGGCTGTATCCTTGGTAAGTTAGGTGTTGTCACCACAGTAACCCATTTTGCAGCCATGAACGCTAAAGAAGTAGCAATAGTTATTGAAGTAGCAATAGTTATTACCTCTAGCGTGGAGCTTCCTAGCATGCCGTGCCCTCTTCTAAGCACTGGACGTGTCTTTGTTTCACCCTCACAACTCTTGAGTTGAGTCTTACTTACCTGTGAGACTGCAGAGAGGCTAAAGACCTGCCCTGCGCCACACTGCTACTAAATGGCACCTCAGGCTCCAGGCCTGCGGGCCACAAAACACTTTGCTGCCCCTTGCAGAAGTAACCCGAGCTGGAATTCAACCCCAGGGCAGACCCTTTCCGGTCCAGGGCAGCCAGCAACCTCTTAGGTCCCTTCCAGTCTGGTATCGATGGCTCTGGATAGGGCTGGGAAAGGCACTGCTCTCTGAGAAACCTCAGCCCCGGCCGGGCAGACCTTGCCCTGCTCAGCAGCCCGGGCTCCTGGAGGGAGATGGGCGGCACCTGTGTGTCTACTGGGGGAAACCGTCAGAAACAGGAAAAGGAAAGAAAGGGTCTACACTGTGTGTGAGGGGGATTCGAGGGTCTCATGAGTGCTAGGCAAGCGCTCCACCCCTGAGCAGCACCCCGGCTTAGGGAGGGTCCCGATGTCCTGGGCCAGGCCTCCAAAGTGGAATGGACACCCAGAGGCACTGAGGAAGGAGGGGACTTTCAGACTCCTGCAAGTACTCTTCATAGCACGTTTTTAAAGTGTACTTTTGTTTACCATGATAGACTTTTTTCCTTCTGTCGTTGGTGGGATATAGGCTCCAAAGAATGTTGCTAGCTGCTGTATTAGACAGCCAGCCTCGTCGGGGTGGGAGAGTTGGTCTGTCTTTTATTTATTTGTGTGGTATGGGGAATCAAACTCAGGACCTTTCACTTGCCAGGCAGGCGCGGTGCCACTGAGCTACATCCCTGGCCCTTGGTCTGTCTTGTTTTCTCTTCTACCCCAATTCCTACCGGTGAACCTTGTTTACTCAATGTTTGTTTTTCTTTCCTTTGGTGGTCCTGGCGATCCTGGGGATTGAACCAACGGCTTTCATACTGAGCTACATCCCCAACCCTTTTAAATTTTTAATTTTGAGACTGGGTGTTGCTAATTGTCTGGGCAGGGCTTGGACTTGTGGTCTTCCTGCCTCATGCTCCCTGAGTGCTGGGATCACAGGCACAATTCCACAGCCTGGTCAATAGGTATTTACTGAAAAATGAATCTCAGGTTAATCAGTAATTTTATTTAGAGAGTTGGGCAAGTTACTTAACTTTGTAAGTTCTTTTCTGTCCTGGCTGCAGAATAAGGAAGAAACAGCTTGATGATTCCTTTTTTGTTTTTCCTATGACTCTTCAAGGATGTCACTAAAGAAAACTTTCACAGGCACTCAGTACATTTCGGCCAACAATCTTTAAGAGCCACCTGCACTTGCTGGGGAAGTATTTAACCTCTCTAGGGGTGCAGCATAGAAGCATATGCAGTAATTAGGCAATAATTTTTCAAAAAGGGTACTGTCACATCTCACACAGATATGGAAGTGACATGTGCTGAATACACATTTTATTCTAATGAATCAAAGAGCAGACCCTGACAGATGCTAATAACCCACTCAAAAGAGAAGCAGCAGGTGTATATGGAAAGGAGTAAGCACAGAGAGCCAAAACTGGTTTTTCCACCCGAGGGGCAGGGGAGCCAACTGGGCCTTTACCAGATGGGGACAGAGCGAGAGCAGTAGCGCAGTGATCCACCACTTCCTGGCTATAAATAGTCTCCAGGGCCCAGAGCCTAGAGTCCGATAACCTGCAAGCTTTGCTCTGAAGTATGGACTTTTTCCTGCAGTTCTCCAGAGGCAGGCAGCCTCCACCTAACGACATCTAAGGAGGACAGCAAATCTGCTGAAGTTCACCACACCCAGGCAGGTGAGGGGCTCAGAGCACTGAGGGGTCCCAAGCAGGGAGAGAGTCATTGCCCTGGCTTCCTGGGAGGGGGAGCATTGAATCCCAGAGAGGACACTGGTGCTCAGCTTCCTTGGCTGTGCGTCAGAATCACCCAAGAAAAGTTTAGAAATGACTAGAGCCCAAGCCTAACCCCAGAACCGTGGAGTCGGCCTCTGGGAGTTGGCCTTTGGTGATTTTGAAAAAGTCCCCAGGTTCAAGAAGCACTGTCAAGATCTTTGAACTGTGGGTGTGTGTTGGAGGTGGGAGCAAAGGGGGCTGGTGTAAAGGGCACCACGGAAGACCGGGGGGCAAGGCGGGACTGGCTCAGATTACATCCCTCTGCACACCGAGGCACAGGGGGATCAGGCAGCTTTGAATGCACACTTTCCCCTAAAATCCCTGTAACTTTATGTGGTGACCTGACAGCACAGAGATTAACAGGGATAAGAACACACGGTGTGCAGATTATGTGCAGAAGCTCAGAGCCAGGCACAGAGTTCACCAAGGTGCCAGAACCTCTGCAGAGCTAAACAGGGACGGGGCCTGGGCTTCTGAGGGACTCGGAGGACCCAGGGAGCAGGGGTTGTCTTGATTTGCAAATGAGGTCTCCAGGTTATCCCACCTGCGGTCCTCTGTCTGGGCCGGTGTCAAACCCCAAACCGGTCCTCTATGAAAACATCTCTCTGGCTGGGTGTAGTGGTGTGCACCTGTGACCCAGCACTCCCGGAGGCTGAGGCAGGACAATCAAAGTTCAAGCCCAGCCTGGGCAATCTGGAGACTTAGCAAGACCCTGTTCCAAAATAAAAAGGACAGGGGATGTAGCTCAGTGCAGACTCTGGGTTCAATCCCCACCACCAAAACAAAACAAAAAAACCTACAGCAACATCACCCCTCAGGTGAAGACGCCTGCATCCGCTGTTCACTTCTTTTTTTTTTTTAATAAAAGGATGAATTTGTAGGCCCTGTCTTGTGTCTGCAGAGGTCTGCAGTTTCTCTGAAAAACTAACTCAAAACATGCCAAAGAAATACATGCATTCAGGGTGGGATATTTTACTGTCCCACAAAAACCTGGATGAATTTCTTTTTCATGATCTTCCAGTAACCTGCAAAAATGTTCCAAGATCGTCTTTCAGAGAAGTCAAGAAACTGAGGCAGGGGCAAGTTGCATAACTCGCTGAGGTCCTGAGCCAGGAGTTTGCAGTGTCAGGGTTTGAACTCGGAGACCTGGACTTTGAGGCCTGCGTTTGTCACCACATTGTCACAAAACCGCACAGGGTGGGGGGGCCCTGGGGAGGGCCCTGTGCATCACGGCCAGTGTCTTTGTATGAACCAGGAGACGCGGGGAAGGGCAGTGGGGACCTGCTCTTCCTCGAGTCAGTCCTGAATCCGAAGGGCAGGAAGGAAACTGAGGACGTGGGCTGAAGGGGCGCCATGGGAGGGCGCACAGCACTGCACTCCCCAGACTCCACCCCGGATGGATCTGGGTGAACCGTGATGAGCGCTCGGGCGTCCAGGGCTCCTGCAGAAGAGGCCCTGCCTGCCCACCTCGGGTCACTGTTTCCACCGAGGTGATGAGACAGATGATGTGCGGTTCGCGAGGGCTGGAGGGGATCCACGGCCTGGGGAGAGCCGTGTGAAAGCCCCGCTTGAGGTCTGTCAAGGCCTCTCGGGTCCCCTGGCTCTCCCACAGTGGGGAGCTCTGTTGTCCTTCTTCCATGAAGGGCCGAGCCCCGAGAGGAATCCTGCTGTCTGAGGCCGTGTGGGCCAGGCCAGGGCCAAACCCTGCACCTTTTCCTGCTGTCCCGTTGCAGCCAGGGTCCGGCCACATGGGGCTCACTGGGACCTGGAACTTCGCGGCTGAGGTGCTGGCTGCTGCCCTGGCCCCTGGCGAGGCCCTCTTCCTTGAGATGCCTTTGTCCCGCCTCAGGAAAGAGGAGCTTGGGGTAGCAGATCACTAGGCCTTGCTGGGGCTCTAGGCCAGCATGCAGAAGCAGCCGGCCCCAGTGAGAGGCTGGGCTGGCTTGCTCTGGGAGGCCACTGAGGGCCGGTGAATGCAAGCAGCATCTGTGATCCGCTCCAGAGCCTTGAGTCCTGGAGTAGGGGCTGTTGGCCTTGGCAAGGAGCTCGTCCCTGAGCTGTCGGCTGAACATGTTCTGGAAGCAGCTTGCTCTCCACGAGACGTGTGCTCACGTCAGGCACACAGAAACTGCACCCTAAGCTGAGCCCGGTTTCCCAAGGGCTCGAGGCCCCTCTTCTCAGCCGCATCTCTCCAAAAGGGCCTCTCGTCCAGACGGGCCTGGGTGGCAGCCAGCAGCTGAAGTTCCCAGCAACGCAGCCAGGGGAGCATGCAGAGGGTGCTGGTGACAGCCTCGGCCCTCACTCCCGGTGTCAGCTGCCGTCTGGGGCCTCATTCCATTCCTGTCTCCCTACTAGCCTTGGGGTTCCCTCTGCCCCGGCCCCACTGACCCCCAGGCCTGGGGAATCCTGGAGCTGGCTCCCAGCCCAGTCGTAGGGTAGATGTCCGTTCCCCAGCAAACACACACACTGCGAGGGGTGCGGTTTCCATTTCCTGGGGACAGCTGCACATTTGTGGCGGGGCAGGGCGGGGGGGGGGGGGGGAGCTAGTCACCAGGGCAACAGCAGGGTTTCCTGAGCTGAGCTGAGCTGAGCAGAGCAGAGCTGCACTGCGCGCTGCTCTCTGTCCTCTGCTGACTGCATTCAGGGGACTTGGACTTGTGTTCAGTAGCAGGACTTGGGCCAAACATGACAAAGCCTGGTCCTTAGCTCCCAGGGGACCATTTAGCCGGAAGGACCGGCCGGGAGGGGCAGTGACAGCTCATCCTCCAGCAGCCTATGCGGCAAGGACTGGGAAAGCCCATTTTAGCCCTTGAGATAACCTTGAACTCCGAGGGAGCAGTGAGCCCTTGGTCACATAGCTAATAAGTGACAAAGCAAGCATTCGAGCTCAGGTCTGTCTGCCTCTAAAATCTACAGTCTGTTGCTGTGTCACACCTTGTCCTGTGACCCCAGAGACAGAGTGGGACTGCAGAGCCTGGCAGGGCTGCTGTCTCCAAGGTCTTCCTTCAGTGTGGCAGGGCGTGGAGAGATCTGCGAAGCCCCAAGCTGGGACAACTCTGTCCTCCCTTGTACCTCTTCATTCTGCTCCTTGGGGGTTGCGTTTGCTCTCCTTACTTTTCAAAAGCAACACACAGCTGGGCACAATGACTCCTCCTGCAATCCCAGCTACTCAGGAGGCTGAAGCAGTAGGACTGTAAATTGGAGACCACCCGGGCAGCTTAGTGAGACCCTGTTTCAAAGTAAAATATAAAAAGGGCTGGGGATGCAGCTCAGTGCTCCCTGGGTTCAATCTGTTGTGCTTTGAGAGAAAGGAAAAGCAACACACAGACATGTTTAAAAAGATCAGCTCACGGGCTTGTGAAAACTCCAGAGCGGCGGCCCTTTGTTTCTCCTCTCATCCTGCGAGGGCCATTTCTCTTTCGTCTTTTGCCTTCATGCTGAGTGAGCCCCAGGCCAGTCCCACCCCAGCCCGCTTCCCCTTTCCACCTCGGTCACGGTGACTCCCGTTTGGGTGTCTGTGGGTGCCGCACCCACCGTGCCCCTGCCCCCGCGTTGGAAACTCTCCCACACCCTTACCCCGTTCCCTCCCATGTGCACTGAGATCCTGCGTCTAGTCTCGTTTTACCATCATGGCCTCGTCCCATCGGAAAATGCCAGTCCTCACGGTGGTCCTCTGCCGCCCTCCTTGCTTTCCCTGTGGCCGCCTCTGCCACGCCTGGCCCTTGCTGTCCCTACTGACCAGTGCCTGGGGTGCCACTGTCCCGGCCCTGACCCAGCTCTCCTTTTCTCCTACTTCCCTTCATAGCCTGATAGGTGCACTTGGCGATCTTCTCCTGTTCTATTTTTTGGTTTGAGACAGGGTCTTACAAAATCACTCAGTTGCCCAGGCTGGTCTCAAACTTGTGATCCTCCTGCCTCAGCTTAGCAAGTCGCAGAATGCTGAGATCACAGGTGTGTACCACCATGCCGGGCTTCAATTTTTTTTGGTACCGGGGATTGAACTCAGGTCCTTGCACTTTTGAGGGAGCCAGTGGAACCACTGAGCTAAATCCCAGCCCTGAATCTTTTTCATTTGTTGCTGTGTCTTCTGCCTGGAGCAGGGCCTGGTGGAGCAGATGGGGGAGCATTGACCTTAGGCTGGAATCGCAGACCTCGAGGGGCGGCTGGGAGCCCTGCATCTCCTCCCTGCTGGGCTCTGAAGCCTGCCTGGTGGGCAGGAGGGCGGCTCAGTGCAGACGCCAGGGACTGCGGCTCGAGGGGATTGCTGAATTCAGTTCTAAGCCGTGTGGCCTCAGAGCCCTCTCTGTGATGACCCAGCCTCAGTTTCCTGTCTGTGAGGAGGGGGACAGGACCCCTGAGGGTGGTGTGAGGACTGCGGAGACTTCAGGAAGTCCCTGGGGGTGCGGCAGTGCAGGTGGGAGGGTCACATTCACACCCTCCCAGCACCCACGGGTCCTCCTCCCATCCAGCGCCCAGTGCACAGTGCTGCTCCCCACACCTCTATCTCCAGTGTCCTCTCAAACAGTGCACCTGGCCTCGAGCCAGGCCTCAGGTGTGATTCCACCTGGGAGCTGTAGGCAGCTGGAAAGAGTGGGAGAGGGAAGGAGAGGAGCCGAGTGGAGCGCGCCGGAAGCTCATGGACTCTTTCTTCTCCACAGTGGCTTCTGCGGCAGAACCTGAGACCATGGCCAGACCAGCACAGGTAAGGGGCCCCCTCTCCCAAGGCTGTGTTCTGCCTTCCCTGGGCCCGGCACCCAGGAGACCTCTCACACCTTCAGCCTGAAAGGGTCAGGGGTCTCAGGTCCTCTTTTCTGGGCTACCAACGACTGCAATATCCCAAGCAGAAGAGGCTGCACGCTGCTCACATGACTGAGAAGTGCAGGACTTCAGCTCTGACTGCATCCAGGGGCCCAGACAGTCTGTTTTTTGTCTCCCTGAATGAGCTTCCCCTGGGCAGCTTCGTCCTTGGTTATGTTCTTCTTTCCCTGACACACCAGTCACCAGCAGCTCCGGGCTTCCGCTCCTGTCAGAGCAGGCGGGGCGGGGGGCTACCGAGCGTGTAACTTATCTCCAGTGATTCTGGGGACATCGGCATTTTGTGCTCCTTGGCTGGGCCTGGGAACACTCTTCCTGGGAGCTAGGAGATTGGGGTTGTCTCCCCTGAGCTGCAGGGCCAGGAGCGGTTCCCAGGAAGGAAGGGTGCTGACCCGACAAGAGCGCAGTGAGGCCTTCGCTGCTTCGGACTGGGAGCTGTCCGTGTTGCACCCACTTGGGGTTAAATTCCCCGGCTGTGCTCTCAGGCTGTCTGACTCTGCAGGGAGTAGAGTCAGAGAGCCATTGCATGTGTGTGGCCGAGGCCCCTCTGAGTCAGGGTCTGTCTGAAGTGGCGCTTGCTGGCCTCACGAAGGGGTGTGTTCAGCGGATGGCGTTGGCAGGGACAGTAAGACTGAGGGACACCTGACTCAGACCCGCTCCCCGTGCTCCAGCCACAGAACTGCTGGCCGTGAAGCGGAGGGCAGACGCTTCCTTACCTCCTCGGGGTCTCACTCCCCTTCGGAGGTGCCTGAACTCTGCTCACGGAGCTCTATCCCTGTTTCCATGACCTGCCGCTCAGTGGACCAGGGCGTAAAAGGTCTCATAGCTGGAGCAGAGCAGTGCATTGTGGGATGTAGGCCCAGTACCCTGAGAAAAGCCCTATCCCAGCCCGCTGTGCTGGTGCCTGTCTGAAGTCCCAGCACTCTGGTAGGCTGAGGCAGGAGGATAGAGCCCACCCTGGACAACTTAGTGAGACCCTGTCTCAAAATTTTAAAAACTCCAAAAAGCAGTGGGGATGTAGCTTAATGTGAAGGCCCTGGATTCAATGCCCAGGACTGAAGATAAAGAAAAAAAATCCCTAGTGCGGCCTCCCTGCCAGCCTCCAAGGAGTGCACTGCACAGTGGCCTCTGGCCAGGAGAGAGTGACTGTGGTCATGGGCAGAACCCCAGGACTGAACACTTACCGTTCCCCATATTCCGAGCGAGGTCGCACAGAGCTCTTCCTGAGAGGCAGTTTCACGCATGACTAGATGAGCCGAGTGGATGGGTCAGGTCCAGGGGACCAGAGGGGCCGGGAGCTGGGGTACAAATCTTTGGACTTCTGGTCGGGACCTGCCTTGGTGACTGGTGGTCTTCACTGCCATGGGCCGGGCCGATAGACCCCGCAAGGGGGCTCAGCCGCCTTTCGGCCGGGCAGTAGAGAAGCTCTGGGCAGGCAGAAGGGCACCCCACCACAGTGAGAGAGAGGAGAAGGCCTAGGAGAGCTTCCCAGAGGGGCCAGGACTGAGGCATGATGGGGGGGAAGCTGGATCGGAAGACCCGAGGCCTGTGAGGGAGCGCAGTGCTGAGGGAGTGCAGTGCAGTAGGTTGGGAGGGGAGGGAAAGTCACTGGATGCCTAGAGCTGGGGCTGGGGAGGAAGGAGCTGGTGGAAGGCTGAAGGCTGGTGGATGCTGAAGTGAGAAAGGTCTGCTTCCTCCCCTGGGCTGGGAGTTGGATCTCTTGCCTGCAGTTGTTAGCTCTGCTTCTATTAGAGTTAGTGCCCCTGCCTGCACACACATGCATGCATGTAAACATAGTGCGCGCAGCATTTGCACACTGCATGTGTGCAAAGACAGTGTGTGCGTGCAAACACTGCATGCACACGGCAGACTGTTCCCTCTTCTCGGGTCTGGCACCCCACTCTTCCACTCTGATGACTCTGCTGTCCTTCCTGTCTCCTTTCAGAAGAGGGGAACTTGAGGCCCTCAGACCTCAGTGAGGAAACTGCGGTCCAAGCGTCCCCACACGTTCTGTGGCCTCAGTGCCATGAGGTGTTCAGGTCGTCATGGATGAGCACAAGGGCCGGGCGAGGCCCAGGCTGGGAGCCACAGAGCTGAGGCCGCTGTGCCCGGGGCTGGGCAGGCAGCCGTCTCTCTGGGGACGTCTGCCTCTGCTGTGGGCAGCCTGGTCCACCGGTGCCGGCAGCAGCCTGGGTGGGGCCTGGGCCGCTCCCCAGCTGGCACTGCGACCTGCTGAATATTTCAGGGTGGAAAGTCCGGCTCTCTCCTCTCCCCCCACCACCAGCACTGGCAGCTGGGGTCACTGCCAGAGGCGGCTGGGGCAGGTGGGTGAGGGGAGGCGGGGCAGGTGCACAGGTCCTCAGTGACATGACCGGAGGGGCCGCCTCTGGGGCTCATGGAACCCCACTGCAAGCCCCAGGTAGTGACGGTGAGCATGGGGGCGCCTGCTCCTCTCTAAGCTCGGCTCGAAGTGAACACCTCGGTCGGGCCAGTGTGGGCCATCGCTCCGCGTGCCTGGGCTTGTTTCTGTCATGCCCGCCCCTTCCTGCCCCCCACCTGCCTGCACCGTGACAGAGACGGAGACGGACGCCGACGGCCGGGTGGGGAGCCTCAGGGGGAAAGGGGCTGCCTGCCTGCTGCCAGGGCCAGGGCCAGGGACAAGGACAGGGATGCGCTTCCGTCTCTGTACCCTGGCAGCTCGTGGTCCTTAGATCAGAGTTCCTGAGCTCGGAGCAGTCGAATACCGGATAGCTTGGTGCTGTCGCCACCAGCACCTCCCCGGCCAGCAGACAGTCAGACACCCCGCACCCATCAGCCTGGAGAAAGGTGTTAGTTTGAACCATGCGAAATGTGCTGCCATTTGGCTGCTTTTGCTCTACATAAAAAGCAAATTGTGGGCCGGGGATTTAGCTCAGTGGTTCTGCCGACTGTCTTGACAGCGTAAGATCCCGAGTTCGATCCCCGGTTCCAAAAAAAAAAAAAAAGCAAATTGTATGATTCAATCTAGTTTTTTTAAAAAAGGCCAACTCCGGGGACAGTGGGAGTGGGCAGCTCTGACCTGAGCGGCGTCCCTGAGCGAGCAGCGAGGCCAGGCCCACACCCTAGCGGTGTCACAGCCCTGGGGCTTGTTTCACCCGCTTCTCTGCCCGGCCTGTCCGGGTCAGGGAGCCCCATGACTCTGGGCTCAGCCCTGAGTGTGCAGGAATCTGGGGCTCCCTTCCCAAGCATCCCTCCCTCCTTCTGGGGTCTCCCTGGTGTGACACCACCCGCTGGGACCCACTGTCAGAACTCAGCTCTGCCCCGTCCTCCACACGTCCGTTTATGGAGCTCGCACGGAGGGAAGGGAGAGCCTCGCTGCTCCTGGCCCTCTGCTGGGGGCTGGGATCATCGTAAGCTCGGCAGACCTGGCCCTGCCTCAGGCCGCTTCCGAGGAAGTCTGTTGTCTCCGGCTCCTGTGCTGCCCGTGTAACACCTCCCACACTCGGGGTTCTCAGCGCTCCCTGCCCTGGCGCTCAGTAGATGCTCTGGGAATGCTGCTTGCCTGGCTGGGTGGGTGGATGGATGGATGCATGGATGTGTTGAGGGGTGAATGGATGGATGGATGGTGGATGAGTGGATGGATGGGTGGGTGGCTCTGGTCCTGGCTGCCCTGGAAACATGAGTGTGTGAGTGTGAGAAGCCGTTAGGGTCCTGAGGGTTGAGCAGTGCTGTTGCCTGTTTATAGTCTTGAAAATGGGGTCAGAATGACACAGAGGAAAGCGGCCTGCTGCAAGGAGCCTGTGCGGCAGACGCGGCAAATGGTGCAGTGGAAAAACTCAAATGCTTGGCATTGGAGGACAGGGAGCGTGGCCGCTGTGACGTGCAGCTGCGTGGCGGTTGTCCCTCCCCATGTCCTTCCCTGGCCCACATAGCACCTAGGAGGAGGGAGAAAGTTTGGTTGATTAGGAAGAGCCTGGGACTCCCCTCCAGGTGGGCCCGGCTTGCAGTGTGGTCTTGGTGTGTGACCACCTGTCTTGGGCTCATGGAGCCACATTGGCTCTTAGGGTGCTTTCCCTTCTCCTTTCTTGGGAGGCCTGGGAGGAGAGGAAGGAGGCTGGGCCCAGTGGATCAGGACAGGTGCAGAGCAGGGCAGCCGTGGACCATGGCAATGGCAGCCCGAGAAGGGTCCAGACAGACCTGGAGGACCTGACCTGGCTCCTCGTCGATCTTTCTTGGTACCCCCGACACTGGTGCCGGAGTCCCCAGCATTGCAAAGAGCGCTGCTGGGAGTGTGGTGCCCGGAAGCCCCACCTACCCACCTTCCCCTTTAGCTCTTCCTTCTCAGTGGCCGGACTGCTGTGTCTGTGTTTATTTATTCAGCTTGCTCACATATACTAGGCCTTTTCCAGTCTCTGTTGCCGCACCTGTGCCAGATGCTGGGGACTCTTATTCTTCTTCTACGTAGTTATTTATCTTATTCATGACACAGTCCCTGTTCCCCATGGAATCATAATGACACAGGCCTGTAATGCTAGCACTGGGGAGGCTGAGGCAGGACGATCACCTCAAGTTCCAGGCCAGCCTGGGCTACATAGCAAGACCCTGTCTAAAAAAAAAAAAAATCAAGGCAAAGCTAGACTAAAGGATTTTTAATTCCTTTGCAAAGCGGACATCCCATCCTCTGAGCCCTCTTCTTTCTCTGTCCATTGATGCTGGCTGCTCCTCTTTTCCAGTGTTGCTGGACTGGGGATCCAGAGAAAAACAGCAGGGTTTAAAGGTGAACTTCTGTAGGAGGCCAGCTGAGCTGCTTCCTGTGAATCAGGCTTGTGCCAAGGGCTGGTCGGGGCCTGCAGCCTGACCTCCTGGGTGGGCCGAACTGTCTCAGGGTGTCAGGCTCCTCCGCCAGCTCTGAAGTGAGGCAGGGGGTGCTGGCCGTAGTGAGGTGCTGTGCTGCTCACCGAGCTTTGGGCCAGGGGCTGGGGCTGGCAGTTTGGCCTTCGCCGCCGGGGTGTGATCAGGTTGCAGGGGACCCGTGGATGGCGGGAAGAGGCTGTGTCCCTTTCTGGTCACCTCCTGTCAGGACTTTAAATAGCAGCTCTCCGCCCACGCACACATACCTGGGGGTGGGGGTGGGCGGCGTCTGCAGGCGTAACCCACAGAGGTGGAGGCCTGGCCTCGGACCGGGGCGCAGGGTGCACTCTGCCAGGCTGCACCCGCCTCACTCTTTGGAGGCACAATCCATGGGTCACCACAGCTCTCCAGCTCCTTCTGGGAGCCTCTGCTGTCCTTGCCCGAGCCGAACTTCCTTGCCTCTGTGGGAAGGCTTTGGTACAGCCGTGTGGTGATGTGTGTGCTCAGCTCTCCCTGCCACCGGGCTCGGGGCTCCTGACGTGAGGCGTGGGTCCTCTTTCTCCCCAAATCTTCAGCACTCCGTGCCTGGTCTCAGCCCTCAGCCCCGGGCCTCTGCCCGGCCCACATTCGGTGCTGACCCACGTCTGACTTCCCCAGGATGCAGCTCCATTGTGCACTCACATTCCAGTTGCAGGTCTGAGATGGATCCCGGCCCCCTGCCTTCCTCTCCTGGCCTCAGGCCCTGCCAGCCTGTCCTCAGATCACCTCAGAGCTCAGTTTACACACCCAGCAGGGCAGCACCTTGTCTTGGTGTTGAAGCTGAGGTGGCTCCAGGTGCCCTGGGCCCAAGACTTCACCCTGAATCACTGGCAGCTGCAGGGCTTGCGGAGCCGGGCAGCAGAGGGAGCGGGAAGAGGTCAGGTCTGGGGCACTCTTTGCAGGTGGCTTTCCTTCTTTGTTTCTTTGTTTTGGTTTTGGTTTGGCTTGGTTTTTTGAGACAGGGTCTGTGTAATTCAGGCTGGCCTCGAACTTGCAAGAATCCTCCTGCCTCGGGCTCCATAGTCTGGGATTATAGGCGTGTGCCACCATGCCAGGGTGGCTTTCCTTCTTTGTGCTTGACTGCTTCATCTCAGACCAAGATTATTTTAAACCCAGTGTGGTGGCTCACAACTACAATCCCAGATACTCAGAAGGCTGAGGCAGGAGGATCATAAGTCCAGCCTGGGCAACTTAGCAAACACCTGTCTCAAAATAAAAATAAAAAGAGGTAGGGATGTAGCTCAGTGGTAGAGCACCCTTGGATTCAATCCCGAATTTCACCAGAAAAAAAAAAAATTTTTTTAAGCACTCCAACAAATGTTAAAGTAATAGAGTTAATGGGGAGTGAAAAGGCTTTGTAGACTATTCAGTGCCATGAAAATAGGAGAGGCTCTGGTTTCTCCACAATCGTCTTCCTCCCCTCCACTCAGCCAGGCCTGTTTACCTCTCGTAGGGGTGAAGGTGGTGCAGCTGTCACCCGCCGTGGGAAGTGGCACTGGCTTTGAGCAGCTGCGGCACTGGTGCGGAGCCCTCCCTGCCCGGCCAAGGCTGCGTCCTCTGCGCTCGATTTCGCAGGGGATGGAGCTCAGCCGGGGCCACAGCGAGGGACCCGACTGGAGTCCAGGCCCACGCTCAGCACGTCGTCCTCCGCTCTTCTCCCTGCAGGGTGCTAGATATCGGGGCTCCATCCACGACCACCCGGACTTCGACCCTGGCCAGGACGCGGAGGCTCTGTACACCGCCATGAAGGGCTTCGGTGGGTGCCGGCCCCTCACCACTCAGGGTGTGCAGGGCAAGGGTCTCGGAGGGCTGAAGCCATCCGGGCCCCGTGGGGAAGGGTTGGCAGGGTAAAATGTGCCCTTCCGTGTGCGTGCGTGTGTCTGTCTGTCTGTCACTAGGATGAACCCACAGCCTCAGTGCACGAGGCAAGCGCTCCACTCCGAGCCACGCCCTAGCCTCACCTGTTTTTCGCCCTCTTTTTATTTTTCCTAATTTTGTAATAAAGCATTTCATGCCAACAAAAGGTGTAAGGAAGAATAGCCCAGACCGACCACCCTGCAGCTCCAGAACTAGGGCTTCCTCCTGCCAGTCGACGCCTCCTGCCTTCCCTGGGGTAGCCGCGGCCCTGGACTGGGGCTGACTGCTCTCTTGCACTTTTCTTGGAGCTGAAGGAACCCTGTACTGGTGTTAGGACTCCCAGATTTCCTAAGCCGGGCCTCCTGCAAGACTGTAAGGAGACCTTGCCCCATCTGGGCCTCAGTGTCTTTATCTGTACAGCGAGGACTAGGTCAGGGGTCCCCCGAGCTCAGGTATCTGTGTGCTGCGACCCTCCCGGTGGGGACTCCCTTGGCCCCCATGGGTTGTGCGCCTCCTCCTCATCACCAGCTCCCTGAGAGCGAAGACAGCTCAGGCTGTGGCCCGGGGAGGAAGCACACGGGAGGACTTCCTGGAGGCAGCGTGGGTAGCAGGCAGGTGCACTGCTGTCTTCCAGGCAGTGACAAGGAGGCCATACTGGAGCTGATCACCTCCCGGAGCAATAGGCAGAGGCAGGAGGTCTGCCAGAGCTACAAGTCCCTCTATGGCAAGGTAACCATGGCAACCAGAGGGCGGGAGGCTGTCACTCACCTGGATGTTCGTTCAGGTTCTTCCTGCAAGTTTCTGTTCTGGGCTCTGACACCCACCCCTGCTTTTTTTCTTCCTTTAGCCTCAAACACAGCCAGGGCACCACTGTACTCCTGGTGTTAGGCCACAGTGGGGCACAAGCAACTGGGTCTGCCCTGTGGGAGGGAAGGGGACATGGGAGCAGGGAGGCCAACAGAGCTGGGGAAGGGGCGCAGTGCCCGTCAGCCACCACGGGACTCTGGGCGTTACCTGAGGCTGCTGGGCCGTGTCCTGGAGCCATCGCAGCGCACACCTCCAGGAGTGGAGACTCTTCGAGCTGCACCAGTGCCTGGCAGAGTAAGTGCCTGTGAAGCTCAGCTCGGGCTACGCCTCTTCCTGCCCCAGGACCTCATTGCTGACCTGAAGTACGAGCTGACAGGGAAGTTCGAGCGGCTGATCGTGGGCCTCATGAGGCCACTCGCCTACTGTGACGCCAAAGAAGTTAAAGATGCCATCTCGGTCAGCAGTGTGTGTGTCCCTGTGTGCATGTATGCATGTGTGGGTGTGGGTGTGTGTGTGTGTGCGTGCATGGGTGTGTTGGGGATGGGACATGGGTAATGGGAAGGTTCAGGCTCTCCAGGGAGCCCCGGAACCCACCCAGAAGGTGTGCCCGGCCAAACCCTGTCCCAGAGTGGTGCCCCCCACCCACACAGACAGGTGTGGACAGATGTCAGGGCCAGGAAGGGCCCAGGCACGGACCCCCCCCCAGGAGCTCATGGCCCAAAGCAGCAGGATGTAGGGACGTTAGGCAGTGTTCTGATCACCACAGGCAGGGTGCACTGAAAGTGGTCAGCGGGGTGGGACCCGGCTCAGGTGGCTGGGGGTCGTCTCAGGAGGTGAGAGAACCAAGCTGAGCCCACCAGCCTGGGAACGATTTGGTGGGAAGGAGCTCGGTGGTCTTTCCCGGCTCAGGAAGATGCCTGGAGAGGTTATGGGGGAGGGGGTGAGCCCGGGGTTCACTGTGGTTGAGGCAAAGCATTGCCATCTAGGAAAGAGGCAGAGACTAAGAGCCCTTGATCATACCTGGGACTTCATAACTGCTGTGGCCTTTGACGATCTATGCAGCATGAATTCATCTCATGAACTGATAGACTCCACCATGAGTGGTGTCACTTGCTCAGCCTTCTTAGAGTTTGACAGAGCAGCTAATAGCATCTGCATCTTACATATGTATGCCTAAGAGAAAACTGAGGCCCAGAAAGATAATATCCACACCTCCCCTCAGATTTTTAAAACTTTCATGGTCTCTTTCCCTGGGAGGATGTCTGGGGTCATCGTCATCCATTCAAGTAAGATCGTTTAGTCTCACTTAGCCAAGCCTATGGCCTTCCCCTACTAACAGAAGCCCCTGCGGTGTCACTGAGGCTGCATTTCCTGGTCAGATGGTGTTGGTTTGTGCAGATGTGCAGGAGTGAGACCCCGGACCAGAGCTGGCCCATCTTGTTCTCAGGGTGCAAAAAAAAAAAAAAAAAAAGCGAGATCAGGCTTCTTAAGGAGAAGCACAGGCTGCTGGCAGAGGTGGGACTAGAAGCCATGTCTTTTGAGTCTCGGGCAGCAGCCCCAAACTGTGCCTAAGACCACTGGCGTCCCTGTGGCTAGTAGCCTCCTAGCCCTGCCCGGACTAATGGCCCATCTCTTCCCCAGGGCATCGGCACGGACGAGAAGTGCCTCATTGAGATCTTGGCTTCCCGGACCAACGAGCAGATCCACCAGCTGGTGGCAGCCTACAAAGAGGGTGCAATGGGCGGGAGGGCCATTCGGGACCTCAGAGGCCCCTTAGATGCTGGGAGGGTGGGGACCCCAGGGCTGCCTGGCCCCTCTCCCTTCTGATTGGTCCGTCCGTCCTCCATCTGTCCAGCGAGCGCCTGCTCTGTGGCGGGTGGGCACAGGTCGTGGGATGTGGTAGTGGGCAGTACCAGTGCAGTCCCTGCCAGCTGGAATGTACAGACGAGTGAGACAGCAAGGTGATAAACGGGTAATTAGGGTAACATGATCATCACACATCGTGGAGGTTAAGTAGTGAAGGAAACAGGTAAACGTCAGGCTCTGATTGGGGAGGACCTTCCTCAGACCGGTGGTCAGGGAAAGCCTGTCCTAGGAGGAAATGAGGAGCCAGGTGGATAAAAACTGGACAGAAGGTCCTGCTGGCAGACAGGCCCACGCGCAGAGGCCCTGAAGTAGAAATGAGCCTGGTAGCCAAGACGAGGCCAGAGAGGTAGAGGGCAGGGCAGGATCACAGGAGGCCCGAAGGCCAAGAGGGGGATGGTGTGCTATGTGGAGTCCAAGGCGGCAGGGTGCGGTGACCCCAGACAGTGGTGTGCCCAGGGGCGTGGCATGCGGACAGAGAAAAGCAGGCAGACTCCACTTCACCACACCCGGGTACCAGCAGCTGTGCGCCGGCGGCTGGCTCTTGCCTGGCTGTCGCGTAGACCAGATTTCGGGATCTGTAGCAGATACCTGGTCATTCAGTGGGCAGCAGGGAGGCTTTACCCTGGGCCCCGAGGCCTGGGGAGCTGAGGTCAGAGCTCGCTTTCCTTCCCACAGCCTACGAGCGAGACCTGGAGTCGGACATCACTGGCGACACCTCCGGCCACTTCCAGAAGATGCTCGTGGTCCTGCTGCAGGTAGGTCCACGCCAGGCCCTCGGCCCCTCCAGGCACCCACTCCCACAGCAGAGGCCAGGGAGTGGGTCCCCTGCTCCCTGCTCTGGGGGGCGGCCTGGGAGGGGCACCCTGGTGCCGGGTCCCTCTGTACTGTGCCCGCCTCACCGCCCACCCCACCCAGCCGCCTGGATGTGGACTCTGAGAGCCCAGGGTCCCGGTCTGTTTTGCTGGTTGCAAGCCGGGTGTCTTCGGGTGCCGGCACAGTGCTGGGGAGTGGGCGGAGGCCGGCCCGGCTCTGCCATGTGAGGGCCCAGCGTGCTCTGCCCGTTGACTCGGTCTCTAAGCCTCCTCCCTCAGACGGGCACAGCCTCGGGCCGAGCAATGGAAGCACCAGGAGCCTGTGAGCTCAGTTCTTGGGCCCCGAGCCCCAGTCCTTATTGCCAGCCTTTGGGTGAGGGTGTGGGCCCTGGTGGGAAGCACGTGAGCGGCCTCTTGCCCCGCGGTGTCAGAGCTGGAGATACCGCGGGGCTGTGGCGGGCATCGGGAGCTCAGATGGAGAAGGCTCCTGCTGCCTCCCTGGATCGGCTCCCGGAAGCACCTTGGTTACCCCACCCTGTGTCGGATCCCAGCCCTGGGGAGAGGAAGGGGGCGCTGGAAGCCCGGCCAGGTGGCTCCCTGCAGCCTTGGCCCACTGACAGCTGCAGCCCCTCCCACCCAGTCATCCCTCCTGGGGTCCTGGAGGTGCCTGGGGCTCTGCCGCCCCCCACCCTGCACTGCCGGTGTCCAGGCTTCCTCCTGGCTCTGGTGTTTGAAACCCTGACTCTGTCCTCTGTGCAGGGAACCAGGGAGGAGGACGATGTGGTGAGCGAGGACCTGGTCCAACAGGACGTGCAGGTGAACAGGCGCAGCAGAGGCGCCGTAGAGAAGCCTCGGGAAGGGGACAGCCAGGGCCTGGGGAAGGCTGCGGGAGCGTCATTCGTGTCAGACACAGAACTACCCTGGTCCCAGCCAGCTTTGATGCAGGACTTTGAAAAAGAAAAGATTTCAGGGGCCGAGGATTTAGCTCAGTGGTTTCGCTGCCTGCTGCGCAAGCACAAGGACCCGAGTTCGATCCCTGGTACCAGAAAAAAAAAAAAAAGAAAAAGGAAAAGAAAAGATTTCGGTTCTTTCAAAGGCACAGAACATGTAAAGTTGGTGAGATGTATTTTGGAGCTTTAATTGTTTATTTATTCATTTCAATTACTGTGTATTTTTTGAATTAAAACACCCCCTGTGAAGCACTGGGGAAGAGTCAGGCGTATTTTAATAGCACAGTCACCTTCTCTGAAGTGTGCCCTACGGCCTAGGTGTTTTGCACATCCACTGTGTGGCCAAAGCACTGCGGATAAAGAGAACTCGAGACGTGCGCCCTGTGATTGCAAGGCCTGCAAGAGCAGGGAGACCGGCAGGAAGAAATGTCTGTAGCAGACAGGAGATGAAAGCAGTAAAGAAGCAGGAAGCTAGTAGAACCTTGAAGAGGGAGGGGAAAAGTTCTCTGCCTGGGACATTGGAGAGAATATGGGGCATTTAGATGGGGACCATGGAGGGTGAGTAGCGGCTTCCCCAGAAAGACAGGAAGGGAAGGGAGGGGAGGGGAAGGGAAGGAAGAGCAGGGATCCAAAGGCCCGGAGGCTACCAACTGCTGATTGTTAAGGGGTTGGGCAGCCGTTCTGGAGGCGGCTTGGCCAGCATGTCCCATCTTTGGGAAGTGCTTTTTTCAGTCAAGTCCCACTTCTTCCCCTTAGGACCTGTACGAAGCAGGGGAACTGAAATGGGGAACAGATGAGGCCCAGTTCATTTACATCTTGGGAAATCGCAGCAAGCAGCATCTCCGATTGGGTGAGAACCAGAGAGACCTATGGCCACTTTCTTGGGGTTGTGCCAGGAGACCCCTTTTCTTTTCCCTTCCGACTGGTGGAGCATAATAGCTACGTCATCTCCAGCCCAAATGCCCCTGCAGATTTATTAGACAGTGCTTTTATTGCACCAAAGTTGTCCACAGATGCTCCGCCCCTCTGCCTAAGTACCAGTCCTGTCTTCCCGTTGGAGAATTGGGTGCAGGCTTGCTCTCCAGTGCACGAAGCAGGACCACACAGTGCTGCTGACGTGTGTGACCCCCAGCCGCCGCCACCAAAGCACCAGGCCCCATTTCCTGCCGGTGGTCAGGTCCCGGCCACTGCACCCTGCCCTTTCAAAGTCCCCCCTCTCAGTGTTTCGGGCGCTGTCTGACCTCCTGTCTCTCCGTGTGACTCAGTGTTTGATGAGTATCTGAAGGCCACGGGGAAGCCGATCGAAGCCAGCATCCGGGGAGAGCTGTCCGGGGACTTTGAGAAGCTGATGCTGGCCGTGGGTATGTCAGCAGCTGGGCGCAGGGCAGCAAGGATGGAAAGGAGTGGGGAGGAGAAAGCCACGTGGGCTGTGAATGGAGGGTCTAGCCAGGGAGGGAAGGAAGTTGAGGCACAGACTTCTTCCCACCCCTTCTCCAGTGTGGTAGGGGAGAAGGGCACTGAGTTGGGGAAGAGTAAGGACGATCAGAGCCTGGCAGGGAGGAGCTACTGTGCCGGGCAGATGCAGGGAGCTGGGCTTAGCCCAGCTACTGTAGAGGCTGAGGCAGGAGGATTGCAAATTTCAGGCACCCTGGGCAACTGAGTACGATCTGTCCAAAAAAATAAATGAAAAGGGCTCTGGAAAGAGCTTGGTGGTAGAGCACTTGCCTAGCATGCCCGAGGCCCTGGGTTCCGTCCCCAGCACCATTAACACACACAGACACACACCCCAGGAGTGGGGACTTCACCTCACGGAAGATGAAACTGAATCAAGGTACTCTGGGGCGAATTCGAGGAACTGAGCAGTCAGTGTGGAGTCAGATTCAAATCCAGGAATTCTCCCAAATTTGCTGCTGACCCTGGGGCAGGTCACTTAGCCTGCGTGGGCCTCAGTTGCCTCATCTGCTAAATGGGGGATGGGCTACCCGACCCAAGTCGCTTGGAAGACCAACACTCGCGGATTCTGCGTCGTCGCACCGACGGTAGTTTGTATGCTTGTCTTGGTGGGGGAGGGCCACAGCCCAGGCCTCAACTTCCTGCCCAGCACTGTTCCCTGCTGACTGTATTTGAAGTATGCAGTCCTGCACCACTCTCCCAGCAAGATCCAAAGCGATTCATTGCCAATGCCTTTCTGGTGTAGCAGAATCTAACGAAAAACCTTTTCTACCTCCGTCCTCGATTCTCCTGACCTGGCCCACTTCTCTGAAAGTCCTTACCCGCCTGAGATAGATGAAGTGGTCCTCCAGGGTGGCCCCCAGCTCCTGATTTCTTTATCCCCCGAGTGTGTTACGAAGGCGAGTAGATCCCAGGTGCCCTGGGGCCGAGGACTGTCAGGAGGCTGGGGTTCTTCCTGCTTTTGGACCATTGGTTCCTAAGAAACAGAACCAAGCAGGGCCCCGGCCGTGCCTTCCTCATCCCAGGGCGGCGGGAGTCACTGCCTCTCGCCCTCTCCCTAGTGAAATGCGTCCGGAGCACCCCAGAGTACTTCGCTGAGCGGCTCTTCAAGGCCATGAAGGTGCGTGGTGGGGTCGGGTGGAGGATCCGGAGGGCAGGCTCTGTCCACCCCCCGGGACTGGTGGCCTCAGGGAGCCCTTTGGGTGGCCTCAGGACTACTCTGGGTGGCGCTCTGTCCTCGGTGAGCCCCCAAGTATGGGTGCTGCCGGTCAGACCTCCTACACCTATCGGAGGGCCTGGTGGCAGCCTGCACTGGTCAAGCCAGCCAAATAGTTGGCAGCCCACACTCAAAAGAACGGGAACTAAGCAGAATGTGTGCACAGTGTGCATGGTAAGGCCACTTGGAAACCACTTGGGCGTCACCTGTGGGGACTCCTGGCGCTCAGACTTCCAAGCTGGCCGCCCCGCCCGGGGCTTCCAAGAACTGTGCTTCTCAGGGTTTGCACACCTGCTGCACAAAGAAACCGGTGGTGTTACCACTGCACACCAGCGCGATTGAACTCATCTGTTGGCTGCTGGAGGCCCTCGGCGCAGAGCTCTGACCTTCCTGGCCCTGCTTGGCCACCCTAAAAGGCCAGTGGGATGTCAGTCCTCTCTGCCAGTGCGCCACAGTGAGGCCGGGGGCGCCTCTCAGAAATCCTTGCCTCCTAAGAATGCTGACGGGACTGTCTGCATTAGAGGAACAGGCAGCAAGCCCACATCCATCCGGTAGTGTGGAACAATGCACGCATGGTGCTAAGTCCCCAGACATGCACCTCTGAGTGTGCGGCTCAGAGTCACAAAGCTACGGGAAAGTGAGGAGAGAAACCAGGGAGCACCGTGAGGTGGGAGGGTGCACAGGAAGCTCAAAGGGAATCTAAATGTTTGCCTTTCGTCCTCCTAATTTTCTTTTTTTTATGACGAAATAGTGTTTCTACCTAAACTGGAGGCTGGAGGCTCCAGTCTTCTCTCTCAAAGCCTCCTGCTTGTCCTCTAGGGCCTGGGGACAAGGGACAACACCCTGATCCGCATCATGGTCACCCGCAGTGAGCTGGACATGCTTGACATACGGGAGATCTTCCGCACCAAGTACGAGAAGTCCCTCTACAGCATGATCAAGGTCAGCAGCCTGGTGGTGGAGCAGCGGGGACAGGCTGGGGAACCGCTTCCAGGAGAGGGCGGTGTCCAAGACAAAATGCGCCACAGCGAAGTGAAAGGGGAGAGGTTTCACTTGGCTCAGTGTGTAGAGGTTTCAGTCCGTACTTGGCTGGCTCCAGGCAGGGTTGCAGGGGGCAGCACAGAGGAGAAACCGTTCACTCGTGAGGGAACCTTAACAGCGACTCTCTGCCCCTTTTATGTTACCCACACTACTGGGATTAGGGCGGTGCCAACCAGTCAGGGTAATGCTTTAGTAACCACCCGCCCTCAGTGCCAGCATCACACACTAGATTCAGCCACCTCTGACCGCATGAGGCTTGGGGACACCCAGACCCAAACCCTAACACTGAGGAAGCTGGGAGTCTCAGGAATTCCAGGAGCCCTGCCTGGTGGCATCAGCAAGGACACTCAGGTGTCGGGGAGCTTGTAAGAGGGGAGGTAGAAGAGGTAGACAGGGCGGGGACTGGGGTCTCGCTCAGTGGTAGAGTGTTTGCCCAGCTCAGAGGGAGACCGAGAGGGGCTGACAGGGTGAGAGGTCTGTCCCAAGGCAGTGAGAGTCCTCTAGAAGAAGGACAGCCATGAATGCTGATCAGTGGTGCCTGGGGCTGTCCAGGGCGTGGGGCTTTGTCAAGAGGCAGGTGTAGAATCGAGTTTTATGAGGATGACAGAATCCAATTTTGTTGCTAAATGTGCTTCTGAGGAGGAATTTTTATTTTTTATTTTTTGGACTGGGGATCAAACTCGGGTCCTTGTGC
This sequence comes from Heterocephalus glaber, assembly GCF_053883595.1. Lineage (NCBI taxonomy): Eukaryota > Metazoa > Chordata > Mammalia > Rodentia > Bathyergidae > Heterocephalus > Heterocephalus glaber. The sequence goes on along the minus strand of NW_028258377.1, from coordinate 40,275,057 downwards.
TTGTTCTTGTGCAGCAGGCAGTGAAACCACTAAGCTAAATCCCTGGCCTAGGAGGAATTTTTATAGTGTTATATGCATCCTGTTCCATGGGGAAATAAGTTTGAAACAAATTAGAATAAGCAAAGATAAACTAGTGTCTTCACCTCAGACCTTCTCACAGCCTTTAATTTTTGAAATCAAGAAACTCTAAAAGAGAATATACCATCTACATGGACATGTGTCTATCAGATATATATTTGAGGGCCAGGGATTTAGCTCAGTGGCACCGTGCCTGCCTTGCAACCGCAAGGTCCTGAGTTCAATCCCCAGTACGAAAAAAAAAATATATATATATATATATATATATATATTTTTTTTTTTATTATGGCTCTTCCAGTGTTTTCTTCAGGGTACCCTAGTTCTGTGGAACAGCATACTGTGGTGGCAGTAGCTCTCTCCCTCCCTCTTTCCCTACCCTCCCCCTCCCCTCCCCTCCCCTCCCCTCCAATCCCCCTCCCATGAGACAGCTCTCAGTAGTGACTGGCACACCAGTCTGGAGGGCTCAGCCACTCCGGAAGCCGGAGCCAGGCCTGCTGTGGATGACTTGCAGCACTCTGCTGTTTGGGGCGCTGCAGACCCTCCCCCTTGCCTCAGAGGAGCCTAGGCCTGCTGAAGTGTCCTTTCCTTCTCTCTCCCCAGAACGACACCTCTGGCGAGTACAAGAAGGCGCTGCTCAAGCTATGCGGAGGGGACGATGAGTAAGCGGCGGGGAGCGCTGGGGCTCTCATGGGCCGATGGGTGGGTCTTGAGCCGGGTTCTTCGGAGCCAGGCGCCCCACACAGGTGAAGGTGGCCCTGGCAGAGCCCTGCTCTGACCGTGGGTCTGTGTCCGTGTGTGAGTGTGGTCCCCTCACACGGAGCTGTCTGTGCTGTGACCTTGGAGGCTCAGCTTGGGTTTGGCTCTGGAATCAGGATACGGCCGGGCCTGCGCCTTGGAGGTGTTCTCAGTTTCATCATCTTTGCAAGGGGAAACTGCAAGCCATTCACTGTGTAGCATGTTTGCATCGAGCGCCTTCCACACAGGCCCTGTAGGGAAGCTTCTGAGGAAGCCTGCAGCCCGGAAGGCGTGCAGAGGCGAGTTCGGCCCGGGGGAGGCGGGAGTGCAGGCGCCCGCAGCAGGAGCCAGGTGGAGAGGGCTCGGGCAGAGGGCCTGGTGAAGAGAGCACTTAGACAAGGCCTGGAGCCAGGAGTCGGCCCTGTGGCCCCGTGGTTCCTTCCGCTAAGGCCGCACTCGTGAAGCCTGGAGGGGGAAATGGGCAGAGAGGCGCACAGGGCCTCTGCCTGGAGTATCACACGGGGCTGGGCTGCGGCTTGGACCAATTTGTCAAAAGGGAACGGCGAGGCTCTGGTTTCCTCTCTCTGGGGTGTAATTGGGTCAGTGGAGGGATGTGAGAACCGCTGGTGACTGCCAAGCCCGGTTCCGACAGCAGCGCCTCACTGGCCCGGTTCATCCAGACCCTCATGGGGGACGCGGCCCCATCTCGACCGAGGGGGAGATTCGGGCAGGCAGAGGAGGCCGAGGGGTGGAGCAGCCTTCCCCACTTGGGCTGGGGGAGAGAGCTGAGGAGGGGCAGGGCGCAGGGCCGCTCCGGAGCAGGGAGGGGTCTCAGGGACCGAGGGAGGGCGCGGGAGGTGGGTCAGACGTGCTAGGAAGGCGCACGCTGGGCAGGTGCGTGCGTGTGCGTGCGTGCGTGCGTGCGTGCCCCCGGGGTGACGTTCCCTCCTGTCCCTCCCTAACCCCTCCATTCCAGTGCTGCTGGCCAGTTCTTCCCGGAGGCAGCGCAGGTGGCCTATCAGATGTGGGAGCTTAGTGCAGTATCCCGAGTAGAGGTCAGCCCCTCCACACTCCTGCTTGGCCTCCGACACGCTTCCCCTCTCGCTTGCACCTTCCTGCCGCTCGGGTTGGCACCCGGGTGCCCCCTGGCGGCCAACCCGAGAGCGACACTCGCGTCCGCAGCTTCCTTTTCTCCCTTCCAGGGTCCACTGGGCCAAATTCTGCATTAACTTCTAACGCTCTGCCGTGTTTTTCCCCGCTCAGTACTAACGAGTGCAGCCCGGCTGGTCCCGCGGGCGCCCGCCCGTCCTGTACCCGACAGGTGGCCCCCACAGGCAGTGCGCAGGGAGGGTGCCGGAGGAGATAGGGCTGTGCTCCCCGGCATCCCGACCCGGCGCCCACAGAGGAGCAGGGGCCGAGGTTACACAGAAGCAAAGGGGCAGACAGCTCCCGGGCTGTAGCTTAGTGGTAGAGAGCCGCAGGTTCAATCCTCAGTATCCCACGCACACATATGCACACACACATGCACAAACACATGTGCACACACATGCACATCTGCGCACACACATGCACATGCGCACAATCCTTCCAGATGACCTTAACTGTGTGAGAAAAGCGCCCTGAGTTTCACGGAGGCCACAGCTCCTCCTCCTCAGGTCCTGGCCCCTGATCATGCCCCGTTTACCACCTCCTCCTGCCCCACACTCTGCGGCGCCTGCTAAGCCCCCTTTCAGGGCCCGGGGCTGGCTTCATGCTCAGAGCCTGTGTCAAGCAATGACATCTTAAATTGGGTGACATTTTTGTTTTTGCTGCATTTGTTCTCACGAGTAATTGTACTGATTTTCTAACTCACGACAGTAATACAAAGCAGTTTTCATCATGAATTCGTTTAACAAGGGTTTCTTTTGGTGTTGGTTTTCTGCATCCCAGGCACTGTTGTGGGCAGAAGAGGATGCATCAAAGGGCAAAACAGATGCAAATCTGCCCTTTGGGGCCCGGGATTTAGCTCAGTGGTTCCACCTCCTGCCTCGAGAGCACAAGGTCCCAAGTTCAATCCCTGGTACCAAAAAAAAAAAAAAACCCCTGCCCTTTGGGAATGTGTAACCGCACTTCTCAGTGGATGCGTTGGGCTGGGGTGTAGCCAAGTAGTAGAGCATGTGCTTAGCATGTGCCAGGCCCCGAGTCTGATGCCCAGGCCCAAAACAAACAAACAAAAAAGCAGTCTTCCAGATGTGCTTAAGTAAGCCAGGAAAGAAGATGAGTGAGGTGTAGGTATTAAAAGGAGCGCGGGGTGTGTACAAATGTGGGAAGCAGGTGACCAGACATGGGGAGGCCGTTCTGATGTCCCTGAACAACTCGGCTGCCTCCTCAGGGACAGGGGACCCCGCAGGCAACAGAGCCAGCCCAGGCTGGGGTTCTGGAGGACTAGGGACCCTAGGGGAGTGAGCAGCCACAGGAGCTGGATGAGCTCAGTCCTGCAGCAGCGGCCCCTTGACCAGCACTTCCCTGCCCCAGGCCTGGGCGCGTGCTCGCTCGCGCTCTCTCTCTCTCTCTCTCTCTCTCTCTCTCTCTCTCTCTCTCTCTCTCTATCTCTATCTCTGCTTCAGGGTCTCTCTGCTGTGCCTTCACCCCGGCCTCTTTCCCCAAGCTGCTTTGTTTGGGGCTTGTGGGGAAAGCCTCCCCCACTTCCCATGCTCCTCTCAGCCTAGCCCAGAGCCCCCGACACCTGCTGACGCTCCTACTGCTTCTCTCAGATGAAGGGAACCGTGCGCCCCACCAGCGACTTCAACCCCGACGAAGATGCCAAAGCCCTGCGGAAAGCCATGAAGGGTCTCGGTAAGGGGCTGGGGGCAGGTGGGCCTGGGGGCAGTGGGCTGGGTGAGGGGATGGATACGGCCTCCAACCAGGGCCTGCTATTCGAGTGCTCCCCTCCTGGGCCCCTCCTGGCACGGACCATGTAGGAAGCAGGGGTGACAGAGCTGAGGAAGAACTTGGGAGTCTTTCCTAGAGACCAGGGTGTCCTGCGGCCCATTGGTGCAGTGTCCTGGTGTGGAAGAAAGGTGTGGCTCACAAAACCTGGATTCCTGCCCTGGCTTTGCTGCTGACTCACTGTGTGACTGAGCAAGTCTTTCAGCCACTCGGGGTCTTAGCTTCCCCGTTTGTAAAGTGAGGACTAACCGGCTGTGTGACCCAAGAGCCTCCGCCTTGGGGCGAGAGCGCCCCCTGCTGGTCAGCTCCTTCAGCCCCAGCCGCCGCTGATTGCCAGGCCGGCTGGGTGGCTGGGTGGCTGGGTGGCTGGGTGGTGGTCCTCACCCACTCCGGGGCTGGGCTGCGCTCAGAAGCCAGAAGCCGGGCTGGGGACAGGATGGCTAAGGTTTGCTTCCTGTGCCTTTTCTCCTCCTACCTGTCCAGAAGTGACTCCCAGGGCCTTAGGGTAAGTCCCACACCCCCTGGGCTTCCTTTCTGTTTGTCGTGGGAATGAGAATACCTTCCGAGCATTTCTAGGTCTGTAAGATGACAGAAGTAAAAATGCTTTGAAAGACAGACTCTGTGCGAGATCTGCGATGGATGGCATTAACGTGAGCCAAGGCCAGAACCCAAAGCGCTGACTCCCACCCAGTGCTGCCTGCCCCCAGCTGCCCCTTTCCCCCACCAGTGACACTGCAGAAGGAAGCAGGGAAGACTCCAGGGAGGGCAGGGGCGTGGCCTCGGCACGGGTGCCAGCTGCAGGGGCTCAGGAGCACACGGCACCCGAGCAGACTCCAGGCTGACATTGGTGGGGGCCGTCAGCTGAGTCACGGGCCTTCCTCTGAGGCGTGTGGCTTGGGTGACTCAGGAACCAACGAAGGTGCGATCATTGATATCATCACACATCGCAGCAACGCCCAGCGTCAGCAGATCCGGCAGACCTTCAAGTCCCACTTCGGCCGGGTGAGCCCCCAGCCCGGCCACACCCATGGGCCTCCCTCCCGCCACGAAGCTCCGCACCGGCCTTGGCCGTGTGGTCGGGGACCTTGGCCCTCGGTGCCTCTCCCCTCCCCGCTGCCTGGGCTGCGCGAGCCCTGTGCGCCTCGGCCAGCTGGAGCCAGAGGCTCAGGGCGGGCGGCGTGGGGGGCCAGGCTCTCGTCTCAGTGTGAAGTCCAGCAGCAGCGAGGCAGACGCGGGCTCCCTCGGCCCACACACAGCCCCGTCCTCTGGCAGCGCCCAGGCCCCTCTAACTCAGCTCCGCCCGCCGTGCAGGACCTAATGGCTGACCTGAAGTCTGAGGTCTCTGGAGACCTGGCGAGGCTGATGCTGGGGCTGATGATGCCGCCGGCGCATTATGACGCCAAGCAGTTGAAGAAGGCCATGGAGGTACGGTCTGAGCGCTAGAGGGCGGGGCCAGCCCCTGCCGGGGCTGACGGGCACGCGGGTGTCAGGACGGAGCCTGAGGGCCTCTCTGCCTGGACGCTCTAGGGAGCAGGCACGGATGAAAAGGCCCTCATTGAAATCTTGGCCACTCGGACCAACGCCGAAATCCGGGCCATCAATGAGGCCTACAAGGAGGGTGAGTGAGCCCTGCCCACACGGCTGGCCGCCCGGCTCCGGCCTGGTTCCTCCCTCAGGGTCCGCGAGGGTTTGACAGGCCCCTCGGGTGTGCCCCACCTGTGTCGGGAAAGACAGGTGTCCCAAGAGCACATGGTCCTGGAGGCAGAAGAGCCTGGATGGAGTGGGGAGGGCCGTGTCCCAGGCCACTAAGGCAGGGGGACGCTTCCAGGGTGCGGCCCCGAGCTGAGAAGCGCCTCCTGCCTGCTAGCGTTCTGAGCCATCACCGTCTCGAAATTTTCAAACAAGTGGCTTCGTATTTGCCTTCTGAAGAACTCTCGCCCCTCCCATAAGCAGCAGAGGTGTGGGGTTTCCGAGCAGGGGTGTCAGGGTCAGAGCTGTGCTTAGGGTCCAGCACCTGCGGGGTGGGAGGGCAGGTGGGAGAGCAAACGCAGAGAGGAGAGGACGTCAGCCAGAAGAGGCGACGCGCCAGCCACCAGGACAGAGCAGGGGCGCCGAGCAGGGCCCACATTGCTGCCTGACAAAAGCATCCGGGGGTGACTTGGTGCCCCAAGGGCCCCTGCAGACTCCTTTATTCCTACCTCTCCCCCCACACTGCTCTGGCTCAGCCTGCGCTTTCAGGGCCCTCGGCCACCAAGTTGCCTTGGCCGGTGGCTCCCATGCTCCCTCTCTGTCTCAGACTATCACAAGTCCCTGGAGGATGCACTGAGCTCAGACACATCCGGCCACTTTAAGAGGATCCTCGTTTCTCTGGCCACGGTGAGTGACTTCACAGCCGAGGCGGGAGGAGAGGCGCATCCTGGGCGCAGGAGAGGGCCTCCCGTCTGCCTTCTCGGGGTCACGCCACCTCACCTGCTGCTCACTTGTCCAGCTGCCTTGGTACCTTTCCTTGCCACCCGGCCCCCGGCTCACAGGCAGAGCCGCACGGGCGACCCTCTCCGTGTTGTCCCCGGGCTTCCTCCTCCGTCCCATGAATTCCCCCCACCCAGGAGAGACCCTCACTTACAGCACTGAGGGCCCGGGTGCCAGCCTTGGAGCTGGGCACCTCCACCTGGAAGGCAGGGTTATTGTTCCAGACGAGGAAAGGGGCTCGGGAGGTGAGGACAGGGCGGGATCCGTGGTGGCTGAGGGCCAGGGACGGGTGGGTGTTTGGGAACTGACTTTTCTCGCTGGTCCGGCTGCAGGGAAACCGTGAGGAGGGAGGAGAAGACCGGGACCAGGCTGGGGAAGATGCCCAGGTGAGACCCTGGCTCTGGCCTCTGTCTACGGCCCCTGGGCCATCTGGGACTGGGGCAGACGCCAGCAGGCGCGTGGCTGGCAGGGTGGGCAGATGCTAGGGCTCTGGGCCCTCTACCTCCACCCTTAGAAGAGACTGCGGGCTTTCAGAGTGAGGCTGGGAAATCTGGTGCTGGTCTCACTGGCGTTTCCTGTGCGAATATCAGCATCATCAGAAGAGGAAGAGACTCCAGCTCATCCGGGTCGAACCTCTCAGGTTACAGGGGAAAGGGGCCAGGTTAATGCTTCTAAAAGCCACACAGTGAATCAGTGGCCCGGGTGGAATTGAGACCCAGAGGAGGGAGCAGGTCTGAGATCTCACTGGGAAGAGGCCTGGGGGCTGAAGTCTCCGTTTGTGATCTGCAAAATGGAGTGAAGACCAGGGCGCATCATGGGGAAGCCTGGGAAGCCTAGAAAACCAGTTCCTCGGGGCTGCCACGTGCCGTGCTCGCCCTGTGCACAGTGATTGTGGGGCGGGGGGCTCTCTAGGGTCACTCAGCTGCTCTGCTTCTGCCCTGCTTCTCAGGCTGGGGAGCTCGGTCTGGACGGGGCTTCTCTTGGAGGCCAGGCCACCCCAACTCCATTTTCCCAGCATCTTCTGGCCTGGCCCGGGGCCCGGTCTCCGGTCTCTGCTCCCTGGCTGCCCCATACCACCCCTAAAAGCTCCACATCCAGGGTTGGGGTGCAGACACCACAGACTGTGAACCCAGCCCCCTTATTTTATGATTGGTGGGTCGAAGAGTACGGAGACCGCAGTATTGATTGCGCCCGAAGCAGGCGGTAAGCAGCGCAGGCTATAAGGAGTTAACCCCACAATTGGCTTGTTTTGGATTTCAGATGTTAGCAGGCAGCTTTAGCCTTGGGACTCTTAGAGCCAGGAGTGTTTTCCTCACTGGCATATGATGGACTGGGAGTCGGGAAACCAGCTTTTCTGTTCCCAGCCCCACCGGCATACTTGTGATATATTGCAACAGCACCTGAGCTAGAAAAATCCCTCAGTCCACCCCGATAAGTATACAACCAGAATTGCACTGATTAAAATGCACGCTCTGTAATACCGAGCATGCACCTGTTCTGTACTTGTTATGTTCCCTGTTGTGCTGGAGAGGAATGGAGCTCCTGACCTCTCCGAGGATACTGTTCTGAGTGGCATTGGTCTGATTGGACCTGGGCTTGCCCGGCTCCAGAGTCTGCCCTTACTATCAAACCCACCATTATCCTCCACGACCAGGACAGGCGTGATCCCTGCAGCTTCCAAGTCAGGTAGCTGCTGCCCAGCTGTCTAGCTGCAGACTGCATCCGCAATGATATTTCAGTTGCACTGTGGCGCTGTTTATGGGCGCTGGCCTGACACCGGGGTGGCTTGCTGAGATGCATTTCATTCATTCACTCAGTGAATGCTTGTTAAGCAGTGCCACAGCGGCCTCGCCTGCTAAGGAGGACTTTGGCCTTAGCTCTCACCCCATGCCCACCCTCCCTCTCCAGTTTCACTGTCAGTCCTACAAAGGTTTCACTGGAACAGATCTATCTGTGAGGCTGTGCTTCCAGTTGTTGCCGGAAGGGGGCGCTGGCGGCCTTGTTGGCGGCTGCTTTGCCGGTGAGAAGGGGAGAGAGAGAACCTGGCTGGGGAAACGGAGGGATCCTGGGGCCAAAGCTGCCTGACTCAGCTGGGGATTAGGACTCGAACCCTGATCTCAGTGTGGACTCTTCTTATAACTAGCAATCTTTTATCTCACGAGTAACATCCTTTCACGGAAACTTCAGAAAATAGAGGTAAGGGAAACATCCCTGACATGGTAGTAATAATCTAATAGTGTATATTGAAATTATCTTTCTACATATGGATAAAAAAAGATTCCTGATTTATAACTATTAAAAACTAACATTCTAGGGCCGGGGATGTAGCTCAGTGGCACCGCACCTGCCTGGCAAGCACAAGGTCCTGAGTTCGATCCTTGATACGGGGAGGCGGGGGACACACAAAACCCTAACATTCTGGACATACTGCTGCATATTTTTTAAACATCAGTACTGGTTAACTAGTTACTGGACAGAACTGTTCCACATCTGAAGCCACCATACTCTATTTAACAGCCCCTCTTCCCAGTAGCCAAGATTTTTCTCACACTCATGAGTTTTTCCTTAGAGTAGATTTCTAGAGGTGAAATGGGAATGTTAAAACAAAATAGATGTAGAATCAAAGGTATTTGAGGAACAGAACCAGTTTCCTCCGTTAGAAAGACAATGTGCGGTGGTACTTGGCGTTCCTTTGCTGTTTTGGGCTGCATCCCGGGCCCTTCCTATCTCGTCTGGGAGGCGGGGCTGCTCCCCAGCTGGTAGCTGCCTAGGCCTCCGCCTTCACCGGCAGCCACTGTTGATAGCTTCCTCTTTCACTGTCATTGTTGCAGTGTGAGCCATGGAAAATGTAGATCCTAATTAGGATAGGCCCACAAGGCGTGTTGTATTTATTTTTAGTCAGTCAATCCCCAGATTTTTAAAAATATAACAGCTCTACAGAAATATAATTCGTATTCCACACTGTTGACTCATTTAAAGTGCACAATTCACCGTAAAACTCATTATTCTGCATAATTAGTATGCAAAAAGGCTTGTTAAGAGATAAAAATTACTGGGGCAACCCACTTTGCAGTCCCCCTTCTGTCTCTCTTAGACAGAAGCTATCTTTCTCAATAAATTTTTCCTACTCAAAAGATAAAAGTTAGTATAACTGTAACGTGAAAATTGAAATTATTAAAAATGATTATACCTATGAAAAGCATAAAAATGGTATACAATTCAGCGGGGTTTAGTATCTCACAGGCCTGTACAATCATCGCCTCAACTGTAAGACATTTCATTGCCCCCACAGCAGTTCTCTCCACGTCCGCAGTCACTGATTTCCTCCCCACACCTGCCCTGGCCTCCTTCAGTCTCCTTCCGACCTGGACTTGCCCGTTCTGGACGTTTCACATCAGTGGAACTGCAGTATTTGGCCTTTGCTGGCTTCTGTCACTTGGCATCGCGTCTGCAAGGCCGCCCATGTGGCCGCCTCTGCCAGTGCCTCACCCCTCCTCACTGCCAAGGCCTGCTGTCCGGTCCACATGGGCTGCGCTGTGCTGCGCTGGGCCCCTCAGCGGCTGACAACATCCGGGCTCTGCCTGCAGCTGTGAATAACGCTTCACAAACACTTGTGCAGTTTCCAATACTTGGTTTTTGCTTGTCTGTTTGCTTGCTTCTTTGTTGTTGTTGTTGTTGTTGTTGTTGTTGTTGTTGGGAGTCTTCTGCTGGAGGGGGAGGGAATTCGGGGCCTCAGGCCTGGTGGGCAATGCTCTGCCACCAAGCTGAACCCCTGGCCCTGTGTTTAACCCTTTGAAGAAATGCACAGATTATTTCGGGCATGAAATAGCTCAGCTAATAAGGAAACACTTCTGTGTTCAATGTTATTTTATTGCCCACTACACTTTTTTTTTTTTAATTATTCTCTTAAAGGTGCTTTAAAAAACAAAAATGTCAACGGTTCTCTCACCTGACTAAATGAAAATGTTTAACACTTTTGATTCTTTTTGGCTTAATTTTTTTTTTTTGTACCGGGGCTCAAACTCGGGCCCTTGCACTTGCATAGCGGATGGCAAAACCACTGAGCTAAATCCCTGGCCCTTTTTGGCTTAATTTTTAAACTACCTGCCCCTTTTCCATGTATTTTCCTTAAATAATACTAGGCTTTTTTCAACATGTTTTCTAAATTTTTTGATAAATTATATGTAACATTTAGCATCTTATTTAAATTTAATCATTTTAAGTGTACAGTTTAGCGGCATTAAGTCCGTTTGCTGAAGTACAGCCATTACTTCTGACTCCAGTGACTCCCAGTCCCTCTTCCCCCAGCCCCTGATAACCGTCAGTCTACTTTCTGTCTATGATTTTGACCACTCTAGGTATTTCGTGTAAGTGAAATCATACAACCTTTGGCCTTTTGTGATTGGTGTATTTCATTTACCACCATGCCTTCAGGATTCAACTAGGTGTTTTTAATACAGAAAAATATTTAAAAACCAGAAGCAAATCTGTAATCCTAACTCAGGAGGCTGAGTCAGGAGGATCACACGTTCAAGACCAGCCCAGGCAATTTAGTGAGATGCTGTCTCAAATTTTTAAAAATTTTTTAAAGGGCTGGGCCCATAGCTCAATGCTAGAGTACTTGCCCAGCATACATGAGGCCCTGGGTTGAATGCGTAGTGTGATGGGGGAATGTGATCATAAATTCAGGATTAATTTTTAAATGCAGAAGTTTTTTCCCTCATTCTCTCTCTTCAAAGGTAATCACTGTCAAGCATGTCTTGACTATTTCTGATGTACTTTTTGTGAATGTTTGTATTTTTTTAATCTAGATAAAAGGAGCATTATTATACAAACTGCTTATACTATACTTGTTTTATATAATTTAAATGGGAGCCCCTTTTTATCTCTGTAGATCAGTCTCCCTGCTTTTCTCCAGTGCCAGGGATCGAACCCAGGGCCTTCCTCAGGCTCAGCTTGCCTTTCTGGGTGGCCCCAGCGCAACCCCCAGCCCCCAGCCCCAGCCCAAGGCCCTTTCTAGCAGCTGCAGGAGCTGTTTCCATTGACTGGGTATCCCTCGCTTGTTTCCCACTTTTCTCTACTACAGAAACGGCTATGATAAACACCCTTGTGTTATGTGGCATAAGATTTTCGCCAGTCTCCATAGGGCTCATTCCTAGCAACCAAAAGCCTTGACTAGAGACACATGCATCTTAACTTCTGATGGACTTGGCCAATTTATTCAGTGAAGAGGTTTCCAGAGCTTAACGCTGTTGTGGAAATTATAAAGACCAATGTTGGGGCCAGGGATGCTCAGTGGTTTCGCTGCCTGCTGTGTGAGCGCAAGGACCCAAGTTTGATCCCCGGTACCAAAAAAACAAACAAAAAAAAGACCAGTGTTGCATCTACCCAAGGAATACGGTGGCCGGCAGAGTCGGGCAGAAGGCAGGGGTGTCCCCGACCCGGGCCTACAGGGCCAGCTCTCTTGGGTTCCTAGGCACTGCAAGTCACAGCTGCTTTCCTAGCAAAACAGTGAGTAGCAGGGCCGGGTATTTAGCTCAGTGGTTCCGCCGCCTCCCCCACAAGCATGAGGACTCAAGTTCGATTCCCAGTACAAAAAAAACAAAATCAATGAATAGCAGGAGAGGTTGTGCTCTGCAGGAAGCAGGGATTAAAATGGACCCTGGTAAAATGCTTGTCCGCCTCCAGTGCTTGGCTGTGTGCCCCTCGCGAGGCAAGCGTGTGATCTCCTCCAGGCCCTGGCTCCCTGGCTCCCTGCTGCCTTCAATTCCAGCATCCCCAGCCCTTGCGGCCCTGCCCGAGCCGATGAGCACATTGGACCTTCGTGGTGGGTCTGCAGGGAAGGGATGAGGATTAGAGCTCCCAGCTTTCAGACAGACCAAGGCCTGCAGCCTCCGGGGGACCTGTGTGTAACTCTCCCAGGCCTGGGGAAAGGAGAGGAGGGAAGGGGATGTAAAAAGGACTGAGATGTGCTGCCTGCAGGTAGCAGCTCCCCGTGACAGGTGCAGTCGTTGTGTATGGCAAACATGTGGTAATAAAAATCAAAACTAAACAATCCCCCGGGCTGAGCTCCCATTGCAAGTGCTGGCCACGTCAGATCAGACCCCTCGTGGTGGTTCTGCTGTCGCCTGGGACCTGGGCCACTCCCCTTGTCCCCTAGAACCCCAAAGCCGTCTTCTCCAGCCTCCTCTGACTCTCGCCTTCGTCTCTCCCTCCTGTCTCTCCTCCCCACTCTCAGGTGGCTGCGGAGATCTTGGTGAGTCCCGTTCTTCATTCGGGTGCCAATAGTCCACCGCTGCGAGGGAAGTCTGGCAGGGGCTGGGCTGTAATGCGGACAGGGCGCTGGCCTAGCCTGTGCAGCCCGAGGGCATCCCCAGCAGGGCACATGAGAGAGAAATACTGCCCTTGCCCTGGGGCTGAGCGGGGCAGGATCCGAGTGACTTTGGGGGGCTCCTCCGAAGCTTCTCTCTCTCCCCTTCGGGCCCCGTAAGGACCCTGATGGTAAAAACGGGGCTGGGCGAGTGTTTACCCAACTGTGGTCATCGCCGCTGGCACGCTTTGTACACCAGCTATTATTATTCACTTTAAATCGACTCACTTTCTTTTAACCTACAAAAAGTTATTTTAAAGGGAATTTACATTGACACACAGAAGTGCAGCTGGCTAGAGGACAAGTGTGGAGGCACAGAACTGTGGTGTTCAGCTGTTTGCCCTTGACCCCCCTGGGGGGAGCAGTGCTTGGGCCACTTTTCCTTGCTGATGTGAACATCCGTGTTCCCCGCTGGGGCTCTCAGAGGGGGAAGGAAGGAAGGAGAACCCCAAGTCTCTGCCCAGTGCCACTTTAGCCCGTCCCACAGGCCGCAGCACCGGGCCCATCTGCGTGTGTCCGCAGGGCCCCTGGGACCCAGGGAGGAGAATGTGGAGGCCACTGCCTTCGAGGCTGCACAAAGAAAGGGCCAGATCTCTGCCCCAGGCTCAGCGTGGCTGGACTCGTCCCCTGCTGCTTCCCCTTGGCCTTGGCAAAGATGCAGAAGTGGCCAATAACCAAAGCTTTTTGTCTCCCCTCCCACCTGATGACCCAACCTGGGCTCCACAGGAAATAGCAGACACGCCCAGTGGAGACAAAGCTTCCTTGGAGACACGGTTCATGACGATCCTGTGCACCAGGAGCTTTCCGCACCTTCGGAGAGGTGAGACTTCACTGGACCCTTCCGGGCCAGCAGGAGGAGCCCAATCTGAGGAGGAGTTTGTGGCCCACGGGCACTGGGCACACTGGCACACACGCCCTAGGGCAGCGCCCGGTAGCTCCTTAGGAGAGCAGGCAGGCCCCTGGGCTGAGGGACACAGGTGATTTGACCTCTGAGGCCGACTCTCTGGCTCGGTGCTCTGTTGAGAAGGATCCCGAGGTCCGGTGCTGTGGCTCATAGGTGGCCAGGAACAAGGCAGTGGGGGGGGAACACGAGACCCCATGGAAGTCCTTGAACCACACCTGCATGCTGTGGCCCTTCATTAGATGACCATAAAGTGCCCCTTCCACTAAGACATCTACAATTTAACATGCGTTTATTCAGCACTTTTCAAAATTTATGTAGTCTTAACTTAGTGGCTTAAAGAATAGACTTGGAACTGGGCATGGCAGTGCATGGCTGTAATCCCAGCTCTCGGCAGGCTGAGCCAGAAGGATTATATGTCCAAGACCAGCCTGGGCAATGTAGCAAGACCCTTTCTCAAAATAAAAGTCATTTAAAAACTGGGGAGCAGCTCAGTGGTCAAGTATTTGCCTACCACGCACGAGACCCTGGGTTCAATCCCAGAACTAAGAGAAGGAAGAGCAGATTGGACACAGATCTGAATCCCCTGCTTATCAGCCATGTGACTGGCTGGGCAAGCTGCTGAATGCTGTGCCTGAATCCCCTTATCTAGGAATTGGGATTTCAGTTCCGCCTCACTTGATTGTTGTGTGGATACAAAAAACACTACCCCCATACAGCACTGGGCAGCAGGCCTGCTCTCTAAGCATCGTTGTGATTATTGCTTAGAATAATCCCTGTCCCAACTCGACACTCCAGGACAAGGAAGCGCAGAAAGAGCACAGGCCTCGGTCCCCAGCAGTCTGGGCAGAGCTGTGACCAGGACCCTGTTCCTCTCCCTGTGCCAGCCTGGGTCCTTAAACTTGCCTAAGGCCCCAAGCTGGAGGCGCTGACCCAGCACAGATTTAGCTCTGAGCCACAGCGGCTTTGAGGGCCGGCCTCACTCTCATAGTGACCTGTGGAGTGCCCTGAGCCTAGCCATGGCCCTGTCTGCTGCCCTTCCCACTTTCTGGGCACAGCCTCTGGGTGGAGCCGTAGGCCAGGGTGGGCGAGCTCTCCTCTCTGAGCTGAAGCTCACCTTGCCCTCTGTGCTTCTTTTGCGGTCAGTCTTCCAGGAATTCATCAAGAAGACCAACTACGACGTGGAGCATGTCATCAAGAAGGAGATGTCTGGGGACGTCAGGGACGCCTTTGTGGCCATTGGTAATGGGCAGGGACCATGGAGAGGGGCTGGGAGCACTGGGAATGTGGCTGGGTTCCCTGGAAGAGTGACCACAGCAGCCTCCTGCCTCGGTCACCTCCAGAGGCCCTGCCAGGCGTGTGACTGTTGATATCCTGAGGACTTTGTCCAGGCTGCAAGGTGGAGCAGGGAGGGGGGACTGTCCAGGGAAAGAACCAGGAACATGATAGGAAGGCAGGGGAAGGGCTCAGTGTCCTACATGCCTAGAATACACACACACACACACACACACACACACACACACCAGACAGACACACAGGACACAGTATGTGCACACAGTGTGAGACACCTTCTCATCACTGTGACCAAGTAAGTACCTGAAAAAAACCACTTAGAGGGTGGTTTTGCTGCCTGCTGCGCAAGCACAAGGACCCCGAGTTCAATCCCCGGTACCAAAAAAAAACAAACAAAAAACCAAACAACAACTTAGAGGAATGAGGAAAGATTTATTTTGGCTCACGGTTTCAGGGGTGCTGGTCAGTGGTCAGCCGGCTCCATTGCATTCAGCCTGTGTGTGGCAAGGCAGGAACATCACAGAGGGCATGACGGGAAAAAGCTGCTCACCTCATGGCAGCCACAGAGCAGAGCGGGGAAAGAGTCCAAGAGGAAGGGGCCAGGGACCAGATACAGGACCTGAGGTCACGCTCCCAGGACCCCTTCCCTTCAACTCGACCCACCTCCTGTATCTGCCGCCTCCATGGTGCCATCACATCTGATCTCTTCAATGGCTCGGTCCTGTGAGGTTAGAGCCCTTGGGATTGCTGGCCTTCTGAAAGCCCCCCTGTGAACACAGGAGACTTAAACCAAAGCAGGCACCACACATGGCACGTGTACACATGCACGCAAGACACATACCCGTCACCCCACACACGCACGCACCTTTCCCTTCTCTCTTCCCAGCATCTGACTCTCTTTTGTACTCTGCCCATATAACTTGAGTCCTTGACTTTGAAAAAAATCCCTTTTCAATTTCCATTTCTCCCTAAGAGATAAGAAGATAGAGGGCCTGGGATTTAGCTCAGTGGTTCCACCGCCTGGCTCGAAAGCACAAGGACCCGAGTTCAATCCCCGGTACCAAAACAAAAAAATAATAAATTTATTCTAAAAAAAGAGAGAGATAAGAAGATAGAACAAGGGTCAGATTGTATTTATTGGCATAAATTATTTTGGGGCTCCTATTTAATTTACTATTCAATGCCTTGTAGTGGTGCAGGTGCTTTTTGATCTTACCAGGAGACATCTGTGGAAAGTTTCACCTGTCATCAGTGATAAAAACGTATTTTGAGTTCAGAGGTGCCAAACGTGGCGAAGGGTGCTTGAGATTGGACAAGTGGAGGTGCTGCTGTTACCTGGCAGGCAGTGGTTCCTTCCTGCCCAGGAGCCCAGGGAGCCACAGGGATCCTTGCTCGGCCTCTTGCTATCTGTCTGTCCTCACGCAAATTCAAAACCAAGTGCCGTTTCCTTCTGAGTAGGTGGGAGGTAACGAGAGTACCAGCCCAGAGGTGGCTTTGATAAGATTTCCCTGCGTACACACAGGTACTCAGGTGAGGCCTCCTGCCCGCCCCTGCCGCCCAGTTAGCTCTGCAGGCGCTCTTTCTTGTCAGCTGATCTCAGAGGGCCCTGGTCCCCGAAATCAGGTAGCTGCCTGGCACGGTGCCTTCAGGTAAACTGGCAGCCATGCTTCACTTGGGGGTGGTCTTTCTCTGAATCAGAGGCCAGGCTGCGCCCTGCCCGTGAGCGGCTGCGGGGGTGTCCCGGGTGAGCTGGGATAAACAGGCCCCCCACCTCCAGAGCTTCACATCCAGCACCCTCAGGGTGAAGCATGAGAATTTGCATTTCTACCAAGTCCTCAAGTGATGAGTTCTCAAAATGTGTCTAGAAGCCAGGCGTGGTAGTACAGACCCAGCATTGAGGAGGCTGAGGCAGGAGGATCACAAGTTGATGGCCAGCCTAGGCTTCTCATGTGATTCGATCCGCGTGAAAGTTTGAGCCCCTGTGGGTGGGGTTCAGAGGGGTCCACCCCTTTGACTGCTGTGCTCCTCTTGGTGAGCTGTGTGCACCTCAACGGGGAGTGAGCTGCAGCCCAGGAAGGGCCAGGGCTGGGCAGGAGCCAAAGGAGGTGGCCCTGGAAGGGGAAGTGAAGATGTCACCCCTGGGTGTTACCCGGGCATGGCAGTGCTCTGTAGAGCCAGGTTGGGAGGTGAAGAGGGCCGAAGGGCAAGCCAGCCCGGAGTCTAGGCCAGCGGTAGAGAACCTCTCAGAGACTGGGTGCCAAACCACAGCCCCAAACCTGCTCATTTCTCACAAAGCACCAGTGCTGCAGCTCCACCTGAACACTGAGGTTTTAGTTTAGAAAAAACAGCTCTACATTCACATCTTGGTCTTTTTCTTTTTTCTTTTTTTTTTTTTTTTTTGGTGCCGGGGATTGAACTCAAGACCTTGCGCTTGTGAGGCAGGTGCCGGAACCACTGAGCTAAATTCCTGGCCCATCACATCTTGGTCTTAAAAACACAGTAACACTCGTGGCCTAGGCTCGCTCCCACTGGTCTGAGTGCACTGGGCTCTGACCAAGCTTCCCGCGTCTCTCCTCCCACCAGTTCAGAGCGTCAAGAACAAGCCTCTGTTCTTTGCTGACAAACTCTACAAATCCATGAAGGTAAGCGCTTTGGTCCACCATCCCGCCCCCTCGAGTGCCTCGGTTCATGCACACTGACACTTGGGCCCTGGTCAGGACTCCCATAGCTGCTTCCTGCTTGTTCATCAGCGAGCCCCCCTGTCTGGCTCTAGGACAGTAGTTCTCCCCAGAGGATATTTGGCGATGTCCAGACACATTTTTGGTTGTCACCACTTGGCCTGTTCTGTCAGGGAGAGGGGGAGAGAGAGAGCTGCTAGTGACCCCACAATGTGAAGGGGAGCTCCCCACAGCAAAGAATCATCTGCCCCAAATGCCATGGTGGCAGACTTGCTCCGGGGACATACACTGTGCCCTCTGCATTCACATGCTAGCAGCTGACAAATGATCCTCCAAGGTCTCCGGTGCTCGGCCCTGTTCTGCTCAGAAACCCAGGCCACCCCCCAGCCAGCCACCGGGGTCTCAGCTGCTCACCTGGCCAGAGCAGGGGCTCAGGAAGGAAGGACTGAGCGCACGTCATGCCACATGCCCCAAGCGGAGCACTGTCTGCCAACCCCTGTGCCAAGTGTGCCACTGCCCTGGCAGCAGCGGGCCCCGTGGCCACCCCGTGAGCTCACGGAGCACCCCCTTTTCCAGAGCAGGAAACAGAAGCCTAGTGGGTTTCACCTGTGTGTACGTGGCTGGCTCCTGAGGCCCAGAAACTCTGGCAGAGCCAGCCCCACTGTCCCCGCCCTCTGAGCGGCCCCCAGTTCATTTCCTAGGATTTCTGCAACAAATTAGAATAAATCAGGCAACAACAGAAACTTATCCAGTCCTGGTACTAGAAGGTAGAGATCCAAAATCCAGATGTCTGGAGGCTCAGTCCTGTCCAATGCTCTAAGGGAGGAACTGTCCTGTACCTTGCTCCTGGCTTCTTCCGGTGGTTGCTGAGAATCCTTCGTGTTTCTTGGCTTATGAACAAATCACTATACTCTCTGCCTTTGTCTTCACGTGGCCTTTTCTTCAAAGACACCAGAGCGGGGGAAGGAGCTCAGTAGTAGAGCACTTGCCGAGCAGGCATAAAGCCCTGGGTTCCATCTCCAGTACTGCAAAATAATATTAAGAAAATTAAAATAAGTAAATAGGAAGCCGGGGATTTAGCTCAGTGGTGCCGCTGCCTGCCTTGCAAGCCCAAGGTCCTGAGTTAGATCCCCGGTACAAAAAAAAAAGAAGAAAAAGAAATAGGGATAGTAATTATGTGTGCAAAGACCCTGTTTGACATTAGGCCAGGTTCTGAGGTTCCATCTGGGTCTGTTTGGGAGGGGATACTGCTCAACCCAGGTGGTACCTTCCGCCTCTCCTCTGGCCAGTCCCGGCAGGGGAGTCTTGGGTCAGGACTGTTCATGGAGGACAGGCACAGAGTATTCCACCCTGGTTTTGGAGGACGAAAGGGAGAGGGCCAGATACCCACTATTTCTTGCCTGACCCAGCTCTGTCTCTGCTTCTGCCCTGTCTCCCATATGCCCGGCTCCACCAGGGGGCTGGCACTGATGAGAAGACCCTCACCAGGATCATGGTTTCCCGGAGCGAGATAGACATGCTCAACATCCGGCGGGAGTTCATTGAGAAGTACGACAAGTCTCTCCACCAGGCCATCGAGGTAAGGGGGGCTGACGAGGGGGTCCCACAGCGCTCATGGGCGGCCCTGTGGGAAGCCAGTGTGTGTACATATGCAGGGTGTGCAGTGTTCACACCAAAATAGATTCCAGGAGTATCCAAAGTCCATAGCCAAAGTTTTCCAAATGAAACAAATTCCGTTTTTTACATGTTAAACAACTTTATCAAAGTATAATTTACATTCCATAATTCCGTAATTCTTAGTGAATCTACTGAGTTGTGCTCCTGTTACCACCAGCTGGTCTCCAGGCCTTTGCATCGGCTGCTCCACTGTCTCCCGTTTGCCTCTTTCCGCCGTAGGCAGCCATTAGGCTGCTTGCTCCTCTGGACAGTTTGCCTTGTCTTGATGTTTTGTGGGCCCACGCAGAGTGGCATCTTCTGTGCCGGGCTTCTCTGACTTATGGAGCCCACGTTTTGGTCTTTGAGTGTGGCCAGTGTCTGGTTGAGAGGACATGAGACCCCACAGGCCATATTGAAGGTTTAGTGGATATTTAAATCCCTCTCACAGCTTTGAAGACTTGAGGGAAACTTTAATTTACGGCACTTTTCAGACAATAATTTGGCAGTTTCAAATCTTTAGATATTTCTACTTTTGACTTGGTAATCTACATACTTACAGGAATTTATTCTGTGGACATAACCACATGTTCCCAAAGACATGTAAGAGAATAACATTGCCAGCATTGTTTATAGCAGTAAGACTGGAGCCTTCTGTACAGAACTGGTTACATAAATCATGGTGCAAGAGGAGCCTCCCCAGTCTGACTATCAAAAGTCTGAAAAGCTCCAAGATCTAAACCTTTCTAGACAGCAACATGACAGCACTAGGGGAACTGTCACATGACAAAACTCTCATTTCATGCACGTAATTACTCAAGATATTACATAAAATTTTATATAAATTATATACTCCTTAGGTATATGCAAATATTCAAAAAATCCAAAACTCTGAACACTTCTGGTCCACAGGCCTTTTGGATAAGGGATACTTAGCCTCTGTATCCATAAATAGAATGCAACGTAGCCTTGAAAAAGCATGCCAAGTCTCAATGCACTGATCTGGAATATTCTCTAAGTCCAGAAATATAGCCCTGGACAGGATGTGTCTTTGTGTGGAAAAAGATGTTATACACATACACATATTTGCATATGCACAGACTGTTGCTGGGAAACCATACAAGAAAGTTGTAACAGCCAAGCATGATGGTACACACTTGTAATCCCAGCACTCAGGGGGCTGAGGCAAGAGGATCAAGAGTTCAGGGTCAGCCTGAGCTACATGGCAACACCTTGTCTCAAAAAAGGGGGGGGGGAGTAGTAATAGTGGCTACTTTTTTTTTTTTAATTCTTTTAATTTCTGAAACAGAATCTCACTAAGTTGCCCACGCAGGACTTCAACTTGCAATCCTCCTGCCTCTGTCTCCTAAGCGTTGGAATTATAGCTGGGCACTATGGCAGCAAGCTACAGTGGCTGTTTCTTGATTTGAGGAACTAGGTGTCAGAGTTTTACTGAATGATTATTCCTTTGATTGAAATTGTTTATAATGAGAATATGTTATTTTGAGAAAAATCATATGTCACAAAATACCCAAAGAAAAACAGCGCCCAGATCTGTCTCTCTCACATGGGCTGCAGCTCTGTGAGGGAACCCGCACCGCGGGCACAGTGGCCTCCCGGCCTGCTGTGCAGGGTCACATGGTGCTGTCACATCCCGGAGGCACCCTGGCGTAGCGCTGGTCCCATGAGGGCTCACATGTCGCATGCAGGGGCCTGGAGCCAGGCTGAGACCTGGCAGGTCTTCCTGAGCATCTCGGAGCCACAAACCGTCATGGTCACGTTTACCTGCGGGGGGGGGGGGGCTCTGTGACGTCACGTGACACTGTCTTGGGGACGCAGGGACAGAGGGAGGCAGCAAGGTGTGGGCCCTGGGACAGGGTCGTCCGACTCCCACTGCTCTCCCTGTTCTGCCAGGGCGACACCTCCGGAGACTTCAGGAAGGCCTTGCTGGCCCTCTGCGGCGGCGAGGACTAGGCCGGGAGCCCCTCTGCTAAGATGCGGGCGGCAGCGGCAGCGACCGTGACCGAGCTGCTGCTCCAGCTGCAGAGACAAGGAGGCAGCGCGGCTGGGCTCGTCCTGGGCTTGGGACGGCCCCACTCCCACAGCCGCCCCTCGCGCTGCGTGGCTGAAGAGCCGCAGCCCTCGCTCCCGTCCACCCTCCTCCGCCTCTCCTCAGAACTCCCCAGCTTGCTCCCCCGCCACCCTGGCCCTGCTTCCGGCTCTGTCCAACCCCTGAACACACTGAGCCTGTCTGAACCGCGTGGTGTGTGCCTTGAATGGCGGGTGTGGCGGTGGGCCCGGAGGAAGGAGCGAGTCGGCACCAGCCCCTTCCACACTGACCTTGGGCCAGTGCCTTTGTCCTGAGTCTCTGTCTTCTTAATACAAAATCAGAATGGGACAAAAAAAAAAATCTTGGCTTCTCTTTTAACACTGATGTGCTAGAGTGAGCCTCTGATGCATTCCCTGAGTCTCGTTCATTCTCTTCACAAAAGAACAGAAAGAGACACAAACATATTTCCAGTGGGGACCCCTCCTCCTGCTGGAACCTGCAGCCTGGTCCTCCTCCTTCCACCCAGGTTGCTGAATCTGAGTCCCCCCTCGGGCGCTTCCGGGCCTACCTGAGAAGACCGCTCGGCCTGAGTCTGGACGCTGGCCCAGCTCCTCCTGGGGTCTCAGGTCCTCCGCCCCTCTTGCTGCCTGACCCTCTCTCTGTGTGCTCCTCATGCCTCACAGCCAGCCGGGTCTGTGGACCTGAGATTGCCCAGTGCCTGTAGCAGGAGCCGCCCGCTGCCCAGGGGGCTCTGCCACTACCCAGCTGCCAGCCAGGTTATCACAGTTCAGCAAGGTCGAGGTAATGGCCGTGCGGCCAGCAGGGCCAGGTGAGAGGCCTTCTGGGTCTGTCTCGTCCCTCCCTTTCTGCATGACCCTGGGCCAGCCATTCATTGCCATCCCTGGGCCTCAGTTTTCCCGTTTTCATAGTGAGGTTTGGACCCAACGATTTTTTTTTTTTGGTACCGGGGATTGAACTCAGGACCTTGTGCTTTCAAGGCAGGCAGCGGACCCACTGAATTAAATCCCCAGCCCCTGGACCCGACAATTTTGAAGAACTCTTCACCTTTGACATAGTGTGAACTAAAAAGTTATCTTGTGTCTTCTCCACTTCCTTTCTTTCCTCCACGAGGCAGTGAGCCCAAATCCCTTGAAGGTCAGTGGAGAGCTTTTTTGCCTATTTGTCCAATTTAATTGAGCTGTTACCGAATGATAAGTTAGCAAGATGGTTAAGGGCTTTGGAGCGAGGGCTTCGTGGCTGTGTGTGTAACTTCCTTGAGCCGCCTCTGCCTTGTCTGTAAAGTGGGCTCTTAATTGGACCTCACCTATCACCTCGTGGGATTTGAGTCAGATAAGATGGGCGTGGAGATGCCCAGCTGCGCCTGCATGGCTTGGGGTCAGCTGCTGTTACTCCTGCCCTGCACCAGGCTCAGCTGTCGGGGCTGAGAGGGTACCGTGATGTTTGCTGAGCTTCGATGGCAAGGAGGTGCTCAGCTGCAGGTCACAGGGACATGTGTGCCACAAGGGCAGCAGGAGTGACGTCTTAAGGGGGAAATGGGTGGGGAGTGGAATGGAAAGCAACAGAATCCAAGGAATGAGAAGAGAGGAGCCCCAGGAAGCCAAGGGAAGCAGAAGAGGGGCCTGGGTACAGAAGCACTTCAGGTAGACAAGGTGCCATTCTAAAGCTCCCACACGCACTTTCCACCTCATTGTCAGCCAAGGTGGCTGTGCTGGGGATTGGCCAGTAACGGGAGGGGGCCTTGGAGGATTTGTAGGATGAGAAAGGTGAGATTGGAAATGGGATTTGGATCCAGCTTCTGACCACGAATCTCAGGATTTCACTTCTAGCCCAAGGAAGCCTTTGGAGGTTTGAGGCAGGGAAGAAACCCGTCAGAAGGAAGTGTGGCCCTGTGAAAGGGTTTTCCTGAAGGGCAGGTGGGAAGCAGTGGGGAGGATCCAGGTGCCTCCAGACCACACCGTAAGCTTTCTTGAAATTGCAGCAGAAGAGGGAGGCTCTTGTTCCGAACCGGAAGCGCCTTGTTCACTTGTCCACAAGCTGACCCTCTCGAGGGCCTCCCTGTGCCACCTGAGGTGCTGAGGACTGGATCCTCAGGGGCCCAGTCCCTCCGGGCTCCCACTGGGGTTCCACCTGCTGGCTCTCTCCAAAACTGCACCGGAAGTTGCGTCTGTGGCCAAATTCCATGAGGAGAAGTGGCGGGGCTAAATTCATGTGAAAGACAGAGAAAGCAGAAGGATTGCCGTCTCAAAGTGGGAGCCAGGAGCAAGACCGTGATGTCCTGCGTGGGAGGGGCCCTCAGAAACTCCCCTCGCCCCCTCGGCCCCAGAGGAAACCACTGTCACTCCACAGGGAGGGAACCCTTGGCCCAGGGTCACGGCAGAGCCGCAGCGGGCACAGCTGGACGCCCCGCCCCCCGCCGTGGTTGTGGCCTGGGCCCAGGACTTTTCTAAGCACCCGTACTTTGTCCCATCCCTGAAGCCCCCCTCTGAAGTGAGCACAAGGCCAGGGTCACCTTCCCCAGCTGCCCACTGCTCCCCCCGCCCTGGGCGCGGCAGATTCCCTTCAGGAAAGCGCATTTTAGACCCTGTGGCCTGGGATGAGCCAAGCTCATGCTTTGGGGCCGCAGGGAAATCTCTGAAGGAAGTGGCTGGTGGCGAAGCAGCTGCCCTTGGAGCTGAGCAGAGAGCAGCTCTTTGGGAACCTCCGCTCTCATGCTTGCTGCTGACCAGAGTGGCGTGGGAACCCTGGCTGTGCTGACTCCTGCTGGTCCCTGTGCCTGGCCTGGCTGAGATCAGTCACCATGAGTCAGCCCACTCCTCTCCTCCACGGCGTGTGACTGGCAAGGAAACGAATCTCCGCAGCAGGGCAAGGTGCTGGAAAACATCACATGTCGACACAGGCCAGCACTCTCGTGTGACAGGTGTGGTGACCAAGGCCGCAGAGCAGGATAGTGGCCTTGCTGTCCATGAGGGCCGGAGCTGGGGCCAGGACCTGGGCCCCTGGGTCCTGCTCTGCTGCATCTGCTGATGCTCCTTCCTCCCCTCTCCATGGCAGAAGCCGGCAGCTGACAACGGGAGGCAGAAGTGCCAAGTTGCCCAACCTGAATTTCAGAACCCAGAAGCGGTAAATCAGCATCTGTCTGACTGGCCTCCATTCCCACCAGACCTCGGGTTTCCCAAAGGAGACTTCCCCATTTTGCAGACAGAGTGAGGCGAGTGGGAAATTCTTGGGACGTGACAGCTTTAAGTAAGACGAGGCATGTGCATCTCTTAGCACACTGCTGGACCCGGGGTGGGCTCAGTGGACATCAGCTCTTTAGGGTTAATGGTAGGCAGGATTGCACTTTTTCAGAAAGTATCAGTTGCGGAGGGGCCTCTCGAAGCCTCCACGGCTGGACTGAACCCTCACCTCAGCGAGCTACGTGGGGAGAGCAGATTATCTGACCAAAGCCACCAAGTGCACAGAGACAGGGAGCTGAATGCCAGCCCACAGATTCACTGCAGGGAGCTCTGAAAAGATCTCCTGGAGAACGGGGCCTTAGACAGGGAGTTCAAAGACCGCGAAGCCGAGCACAGCAAGGAGGGGTGGAGCAGGAGCAGGCACAGTGTTGGGAAGACAGAGGCCATCGGAGGCCTTGGGGACCTCTGTTGTGTGAGGTCACCTCCCGGATGGTCACACGAGTCCAGGAAAAGGACTTTGGACTTTATCCTGCAGGTCCTGGTAGCCCCCAAATATTCCTGGGATGGGGTGTGGCACGAGAGATGCCCTTTAGAAAAGGCGGCTGAGGGCCGGGGATTTAGCTCAGTGGTTCTGCCGCCTGCTTTGCACGTGCAAGGTCCTGAGTTCGATCCTTGGTCCAAAAAGAAAAGATGGCTGGGGCCACAGAGGACCAGCGGCAGGGTATGCAGGACCAGCAGCTTGGTATGCAGGCAGGAGGAAGCGAGCCAGGGCAGAGGAAGCAGACACGGAAAAAAGACACTAGGGAGCAAGAGAACGAAAAAGGGGCCCATCCTGCTCTGGGGAGTGGAGGAGGAGCCAGATACAAGCCAGGTGGCATTACCTGGGCACCCAGGAGCAGCAGGGAGCTTTACAGGCAAGATATGAGCCCCTCAGCTGGGCGAGGACCGACAAGCCCTCAGCCACAGTCCTCTGGGAATGGGCCTTCCCTGGGCGGCTGTTCCCGAAGCTCAGAGCATTTCCTCCTGTGCTGGGTCCCACCTACCCTTCCCCTCGGCGCCCTCTGCCTGCTGTGCTGCCGGCTGTAGCCACAACCTCCTCCCTGGGAGCTCCCTTCTGGGCACCCCATTCTGAGGGCTCTGGACCTGGACTTGGGGGGCCTGACAGAAGCAGAGAGGGAGGGAAACTGATGTTTCCACTCAGAGCCCATGGAACAGTGTGCCCCTGGGGACACACTGTGGCCACCCCGAGTTGGAAACAGGCTGCTGGTGATGCACAGGCACGTACTCTGCTGGGAACACTGCTGACTACACAGAGGAAACTGAAGTTGCTGGGCCCATTGTAGTAGCCAGAAGGCGGGAACTGCCGGGGTGTGAGGACACAGTGTGTGCAGACCTGAGCACACGGGAGCTCCACAGGCATCCAGCCTTCCCCTTCACACACGCACACTTCCCTCAGCAAGCGTCGCACTGTGCCATACACGGCTCTGGGCACGGCGGCCTTGCATGCGACACGGTGACAGGAGTCACAGGTCCCATCTTCACAGCCCTGACCTGTGCTGTCCTCCAGGATCCCTCACTGTGGGGAGACAAGACTGGCTCCCTGGAGCACTGTGCAGTGCCTGGAGCCAGCCTTGGAAAGGAGTGGACTTCAGAGTGGGGCTGAGGAGCTCCTGCTTTGGAGGAGGGACCCTGCTTGTGGATGCGCCGGGAGCCGGTGGTGCAGGGGTTAACAGTGCCAGCCCCTTCCTGCCTCCCCTGCCCCCGCGGGGCCCTGAAACACCAGAGCCCTGGGATTTGCCCGAGGTGAGTCAGGGTCACTACCTGCCCTGTTCCCAGGATGAAATTCCCCTGGTGAGTGAGATGGAAACCTAAAATGAAACTTTGCTAGACATCTCAGACTCAGGCTGAGCACGGCGGCCTTGCGTGTGAGCACGGTGACAGGAGTCACAGGCCCCCTCTTCACAGGCCCCCTCTTCACAGCCCTGACCTGTGCTGTCCTCCGGGATGCCTCACTGTGGGGAGACAAGACTGGCTGTCTTGTCTCAAGACTAGACAAGTGAAGACTTCAAGACTGAAGACAAGACAAGACTCATGACTGTCGCCTTCAGCAGCAGTAGTATCACCGAATCCTTCGTCACTTCTGAGACCGGCTCTCCCTGTGGGCTCAGGATGTCCTGCCTTTTCCAGGGCCAGACACCTCCTCCCTGGGCCTCAGGTTCCCAATTTTCCTACTGGAAAATGTTTTAGGGACAATTGAGGGGAAGCATGAGAGCCTGGGGTGTTCAGGCCTCTCGCCTTCTGTCTTCCCAGTGTCCTTTCTCCTCTCCCCGCTCCTGTCCCGGAGTCCAGGGTGGCTGGGGAGCAGCATTTGCATATGCATGAGACCTCACCCTGGGAAATTCCCCCTGGTGACCAGGCTTCCTCTCTGAGGTTAAGACACATCATCAGGCTGCTCTTCCTCTCTGGTTTGCCCCAGCCACCTGCCGGCTGCAGCCCCTGTCTGGCAGGTGCTGATCCAGGCATGGATTCAGTCCCACCCTTTGACCCTGGGCATTGTTTCAAAGGGTGATGTAGAGGCTGGGACCTGGACTAAGGACCTGCAGAAAAACAGGTGGCGCCTACTCGAGGAGTAGAGGAGAGGGCAGCCGAAGGGGGTGGCCAGGAAGCCGGGACTGTGACGCTGCCTCACCTACCACACCCCGCCCAGCCCGGGCCATCGCCTTCTCCTCCCTGGGCCTTTGTTTCCCCCGCTGTCCAGAGAGCTGGGTGAGAGTCTCTCAGCTTTGCTCCAGATCTGATGGACTAAGAAGCCACTTCCTTTGGCAGCACAGTCTTGCAACATTTGTTCTTGGATCCTCTTCCTTTGACAAGAATCTTGCATCACACCTCTCGGTATCTGTCTCCTTGGGAAGCACACTTTTGCAAAACACATCCCTGAATCCTGTTTTTTCAAATGCTTGCAGAATTACATGCATCCTATTTCCTCTCAGTGACTTTATTTGAGTTTTAATCTTTTCCTTTTACACTCACTGTGTCTAAGGTTCTGTGACCCAGAAAAAGAGGGCGGCAGCACTGTTCTCTGCAGAGTCCAGGCTTTGCCGTCATCGTGGTCTCTGACCTGTTCTGAGAAGGCACCTCCCTGGGACACAAAGTAAGTAAGACCAAGGTGACCCAGAGACAGCGAGGTCCTGGGCTCACCTGCATCAGAACCAACCAGAAGGGCAGCTTCTAGGGTGGCGTCACAGCTCCCACCTTGGAGCCCCTGGGAAGCTCTGTGAATGTGCATCCCTGGCCCCAGAGCCTGGTCCAATTAGCCCGAATTTTCACTAAGCTCCCCAGTTCGCTCACGGTGCAGCCACGGGTGAGAACCAATGACTGAAGGCCCCACCCAAGACCTGGGAATCCTGATGGACACAAAGCTGAAGCACTTGGCCATTAACATCCTTCCCAAGACGATCCCAGCCGATGCCCCTTTCTGGCTGCACAGTGGTCCTGGACCCACAGAGAAGCGACTCACAGGCAGGAGGGTGAGCTCAGCAAGGAAGTCGAAGGCTGAGTCAGAGCCTGCGGTGCTGATCTCTAGCAGAGCCATAGCGATGTGTTTTCATTGTTTTATATCTAGCAGCATCTGAAAAAACTGCTTCCAGCTCCTCAGGCAATGAGTTGCAACTTCATAGAATGAAACAGGGAGGGATATTTTGTGGATTCAAGACTTGAATATTCCTTAATTAGTCAAGTCCCCTTTCTCAAGACACACTTTTCACTGTCCTCAAATCAGACCACTTGCAGGCCTGAAACAGCACCCCACGGTTCCTTGTTGCTTCCAGGATGGCGGCAAAACTCCTCAGCCCAGTATCCGAGGCTCCAGAGTTCCGTCCATCCGTCTCATCTTTCACTGTGTCTCCCCGGGATCCCCTCATCCCAGCATCAGGAATACTGCATGTGATGGTCACATTTGATGTGGTCCTAGCGATTCATCCTGTAGCTCATTCCCACCTCCCCAGTGTCCTTCCACAAGCACTCACTGGTTACCCTGAAGGCAGTAAGAGCCAAGAAGAAAAGGGTGGAGATGTGACTCAGTGCTACAGGGCTTGCCTAGCATGTGTGAGGCCCTGGTTCCACCCCTAGCACTGCCAAGAAAAAAGAGAAGCAGGAGGAGGAGGAAGAGGAAGAAGAGGAGGAGGAGGAGGAGGAGGAGGAGGAGGAGGAGGAGGACCAGATTGTCCGTGGCCACCTGTCACTTACACTCTAGCGTGGGTTTTCCCTACTGACAGATTCATAGCCCAGCACAGTGGACACACTGGGCCAGTGCCATGTTCGGAGAAGCAGGCCCCTAAAAATACTGTGGTGTGTCCTCAGATCCACTGGGCGCCGGACCTGGCACCGTGCCCTGTGCACTGTTTGGAACATTCCTGACCTCTGCCTACTAAAGGCCACTGGCTGACCCCCTCCCTAGTCGTGATGGCCAAATGTCTCCAGATACGACCAGATGCCCTGTGGGGACACAACCCCCGGGGTTGAGAATACTCACTTCAGGCCGACATCAAACAAACTGCACCAACAGTCATCTAGTCACATTTTCAGGGAGAGGTGAAGGGAGGAGGGCTTGACGGTGCAGCAGGAGGAGGGCAGCCATGGAGGCGGGAAGGCCAGGAGCGGCTCCCAAGGAGGAACAGGTAAACAGAGCAGCGCTGGCTGAGCCAGAGGTACGTGGATGGGCCAGTTCGGCCGCCAGAGGCCAAGACTCGGGGCAGGGAGCAAAGGCCATCAGGCGGCTGTAGAGGAGGTGGAAGGGGATGGCGAACGGAGGCTAGGGCAGAGTCCTGCAGGAATCTGTTCCCACTGATGCACAGCCATCCAAGGAGGCAGATCTGAGCTTTCTACAAGTGGCCATCGGCCAGGAATACTATGGGCCCCCTGGGTGGTGGGGCGCTCCCCTTCATGGGCAGTACATTGGCACATCTTGGAAGACCACCTGCCCGTGGGACCACTTGCTTGGGGTGGACAGTGGATGTATGAAAATGTGCGAGCCCGTGACCTCTTCTAGCTGCCTGTCCTCCAAGTTCAGATAAGGTCACTTACCGCTCGTGTGGGACCCTTCAGAACCCATGGATCTGACACTTGGGTGGCTCACACAAGTGAGGGGCGCTCAGTCCCTCCCACCTGCTCTCCGTGTCTGTCGGTATCTGAGCAGAGTTCTCACTTTGGAGTTGGAGACCCCGCTCAGGGAACTCAGGCAACTCTGCACACTCCAGGGTCACCCCTGGAGTTTAGCACAAGTGCTGCCTGTAGAACCCTACTCCTCCAGATGGTCGGATTCCTTGGGTCTGTGCTGGGCACAGTCTGCTCAATCCCTAGGTGTGCCGAGGTCCGAATGGTGCAAAGAGTTTCCGTCCCTGGGGAGCTTTCAACAGATCCGGTGGATTGGGAAATCCACAAAGTCACACCCACGAATCCCCTAAGTAAGCACTGGATGGCTGTTATGGGCCTGGCCCAGGGCTGGTCCCACATCAACCATCAGACCAGAGGTGTGGGGGGGATTAGGTCTCAGAAGAGCAGTCCCAGCCTGGTGTAGTGGTACTCTCTGGGAGGCTGAGACCAGAGGGCCTCGAGTTCAAGCCAGCCTAGGCAACTTAGTGAGACCCTGTCTCAAGAAAAAGAATGGAAAGGGCTGGAGATGTAGCTCAGTGCAAAGGCCTTTGGTTCAGTCCCTAATACTGCCAAACAAAATAACAATAATAATAATAATTATGGCAGTCCCTTGAGAATATCTTGCTGTGATCACAAAATACAATTAATATTTAAATATTTTAAAGTGTGTTACAGTAAAAACATTACCAGTAATTCCCCTCGAAATCCTCCCGTACCCTGAGCACGCTTATCCCATCATTCTTGCCACTTTCTGAAGCAGCTCTGGAAATCTTCTTTTGTGTCTTCAGTTACACTGTCCTGCTTGTCTTGATGTCCTAAACCAATTCAAAATGTTTACCTTTTGGGGTCATTTTGACTTTGGGGAAGAGCCGCAAGTCTCACGGAGCCAGACCCGGTGAATAAAGTAGATGAGGACACAGTGCCATGTTTTCATGAGCCTGCTTTTCTGTTGAATTGCCCTTGTCAGTAGCATTCACCATATTTTTTTAAAAATCGCACTTCCTGAAGACATTCATGAAAGAGGACCTCCAGAGCAGCTTCATAACGTGGCAGGAATGACGGGATAAATGTGTTTGAAGCAAAGAGGACCATTCTGGGGGTATTAATGCCAATGTGTCTTTCACAATAGTGAATGTTTGTTTAAACACACACCGTAGTTTTGTTTTGTTTTGGTCCCGGGGATCGAACTCAGGACCTTGTGCTTGGGAGGCAGGCACAGTGCCACTGCGCTACATCCCCGGCCCTCACACCGTAGTTTTTGATCAGCTCTTCTGTGTTAGATTTCACTGTCTTCTGACTCTCATCTCCTGGTGTCCCGGGCGACAGCACAGTCACCCCTTGGTATCGCAGGGCACTGGTTCTGGGTCATCTCAGAAACTAAGATCCAGGCGTGCTCTCATCCCTGGTAGGAAATGCAGGATTTGCACATAACCTGTGCACTTCCGCCTGTGTGCTTGGTCACCTGTCGTGACTTATGGTACCTGACATAATGCAAATGCTGTGTAAATAGCTGCTGCACTGTATTGTTTGGGGAATGATGGGAGGAGAAAAGTCTGCATGGTCGGAACAGGCACAACTTCTTCTGGAGACTTCCTATCTGCAGTTTGTTGAAGCCATGGGCAGACCACAGAATCAGAGGGCCAAACTCAGCGTACCTGAGGACCAGCACTGACCCCAGCCCATTAGAAGCCTCAGTTTCCTCATCTGTAAAGTAGCAGTACTGGTCTCATAGGTTCTGATGAGGATGCAGAAGCCTGGCATATGACCGTCTTAATAGCGTAAATACTCACCACTAGGTTATTATTTACCTGTGCCCCCGCCCCGCCTCTGCTCTTTCTCTGAACTCCCAGACTTCCTTACAGGGTCGGGACAGAAGGCCCCTCAGTGGTCCTCCAGTCCGAGTCCTTCACACCCAGAGGAGATGCTAAGGGGCTGAGAGGGAAAGGGTTGCCCAGGACCTCAGGCTCAGCTCTTCTCCCAAGACCTCTTCTTCCCAGACATCTGCCCCACGGCGTGACCAGGGAAGGCAACTTCAGAGAATCATGGCTGGGAGAGGGAAGAGGTGGCAGAGAAGGTGGGAGAAGCTGACTGCTCTCAGCACTGAGCAGAGAGCCGGAGCCAGCCCTCAGGACAAGCTGGCTGAAGGCTCCTAATGGGCGATCCTGCTCCTGCTGGCCCAGCTCCTTGAACCTCTGTAGCCCCTCAAAGCCCATCTGGCTTTATTTTTATTTATCTGTGTGTGGGGGGCACAGGGACTGACCCAGGGCCTTCACACAGACCCACATCTCCAGCCCTTCTACATTTTTCTTTCTTTCTTTCTTTCTTTTTGAGACAGGGTCTTGCTAAATCATCTAGATGGGACTTGAACTTGTGATCTTCCTGCCTGGCCTCCCAGAGTGCTGGGATTACAGGCGTGCACCACCACACCAAATGCCACCTGCCATTTAATACCCCATGGGTGCTGGGGATGGTGGCCCACTCCTGTAATCCTAGCACTCAGGAGGCCCAGGCAAGAGGATCACTCCAAGTTCAAGACCAGCCTGGGCTACATAGTGAGTCAAGGCCAGCCTGAACTACATAGTGAGACCATCTCAAAAAGCCAAAAATAGGACCAGGGATTTAGCTCAGTGGTTTTGTCGCCTGCTATGCAAGCACAAGGACCTGAGTTCAATCCCCGGTACCAAAAAAAAAAAAAAAAAAAAAAAAAAGCCAAAAATAAATAAATAAATAAATCAAACCCCATGAGCAAGCATGGTCCAGCAGGCTCCGAGAGCTCACAGAGGCTCTATGATTACTGGCCTCAAGTGGAGAGAGAACATCACAAGGGAATGTACCATACTTCTGCCTGGCCTAGTGCAGGGATTGGTGCCATTGGCCCAACAATTCCAATGCTGAAAATATCTGTGCAGCCTGGCATGCCGGCTACTTGGACAGGTGGCCCCTGAGGCCTTTAAAAGTGGCCAGCGGCACAGGGGACACCAGACTAGGTGTCAGGAGCCCCTCTGTTTACCCGCTCATTTCCCCTCTGGTCTCCACTTCCTCCCCGGTCGAGTGAGCCTTGCTCCGGAGCCTTCCATCGCTCCCACGCAACCCAGTTGGAAGGCACAGAGCCACCGAGGCAGAGGCCCCATCCCCAGCCTCTGCCAGAGGCTTCTCGGAGCCCCAAGTCCTGCCCAGGCACCCCTTTGTCCTGGCTCCCACAGGGCCTGGCATTTCTCCTGCCGAAACACATCTCTCCCTACTTGATTGTAATCACCTGTGGCCTGCAGAGCAATGCTGTCCAGTACAAGCTTCTGTGCTACACATACACGTGTGGCTGCTGAGCACTGGAAATCTACCTAGAGCTTCTGAGGGATGGAGACAGTTAATTTATAGCTCAGCAGCCATGTATGGCTGATGGCTACTCTACCAAACAGGGTGCCCAGTGTCTGTGAGCTTTGAACAGACAGAACGTGGGTCAGATTTGTTCAATCCTGCATGGCCAGTGGTCCATAAATGTCGCTGGAAGAATGAAAAAGCTCCAGAACCAGGAGTATCAAGAAAGTCCAGCTGGACGTGGTGGTGCACGTCTCTAATCCCAGCACTTGGGAGGCTGGGATAGGAAGATAGTTGCTAGTGCGAGGCCACCCTAAATGAATAATGAGACCCTGTCTCAAAGAAGAAAAAGAAAGTTCAGCTCAGGCAGGCGACCTGGTCCCACCTGCTTCCCATACACCTTCACAGGGGATGGAGAGCAGAGACCTTGTTTCTAGTCGGAGATTATGAACCTAGAGTTTTTGGTGGGGTTTTTTTTTGGGGGGGGGGGTTGTACCAGGAATTGAACTCAGGACCTTGTGCTTGCAAGGCGGGCAGCAGAACCACTGAGCTAAATCCCCAGCCCTAGTCAGAGATTATGAAGGAAGTCTGCAAACTGAGATTTTACTTTCGTCCTGATGTCGAAGCTTGGCCATCAGGACTCCTCCTCTATCCAAGAGGGGCTGCCTGGGCTCAGGTGGTGACTGCCAGGATCTCCAGGGGCTAACTTCGGAGCAGGCTGCTCCTGGCCTGGGTCTCCAGGTCTCCTGGAGCGGCTCCCAGGGAGCAGTGGGCTCTTCCTTCCTGTGGAGGAGCCACAGAGCAGTAAGTGGCAGCAGATGGACAGGGACAAGGCAGCAGGATGTGGGCTGGACATCTGGCGTTTTCCTTGGGCTCTGGAATCCCCCACCTCAGGCAAAGGAGGAAACTGAGGTCCCCAGGAGAATCCAGGCAGGCAGGCTGGGTCGCCCACCCCTGCCCCTGAGCCTGTGCCCCCAAGATCCAGGTTTCCAGCTGTTTCCCGGAGCCCCTCCCTCCCTGGAATTCACAGCAAGTGACAGCCAGCCTGGGACATGACAGGTGGAAGCTGACGAGCGGGCAGGGCCCCTGCTCTGCTAAAGGTCGGGAGGGGGCCTCAGCTGGGCTTTGTGGGGCTGCGGGGGGGCGGCTCCTCCACCGTGGCGGGGGAATTCCCCTCCTGCCTAAGTCAGCCCGCCCCAGCCCTCCTTCCTGCAAAAGCACGGCAAGCACGCAGCCTGCAGCCCGCGAAGGGCTGGAAGCCCCCCAGCACACCCGCGGTTTCCCGCCCTTCCCAGGTGAGTGGCCCAGACCGGGCAAGTAGGCCGGGACAGGGAGGGGGCTCCACAAAGGCTGCAGGCTGCGAGGCCGGCCACAGAGCCTTGGGCTCCTACCCAGGGCTTCCCGGCCTCCTCCCCTTGCCGGTGGGGTTCCCTGGCTGCCCAGCCCAGCTGGCTCGGCCCCGACGCCTCGGCTCCTGGCCTGACCCTGTTCTCCTCAACGTCTCTCCCTGCCTCGCTTCCTCTTCCTGCCCTCTCTCCCTGCCCTGCCTTCTTGGCCAGTCTTTTTCTGTCCAGTGGCTGCTAGCTTTTCCAAAGGCAGGAAAAAGAAAGGCCGGGGTGGAGGTGGAGGTGAGCAAGTGGGGCCGTGGACTAAGTCCAGGGCAGCGAGGGCGTCCGTGCTGGGGCCCCTGTGTCAGGCCCACGAGAGGGCGTGCGCGCGGGTCCCTGAGGGCGCACCGCGGTGGGCTAGTCTGTGGCTGCGCGCGTCTGTGTGTGAAAGGGAGTTCTGGAGGCTGGGGCTGCGGGGCACGCTGGGCACTGCAGAGGCCGGAAGTCGGGAGAGCAGGGCGGGCGCTGGGACTGCCCTCGGCCCTGAGCAGACGGACCCTCTCCCCTCACCTCTCCTCCCGCTCTGGGGGCCACGGGACCTGGGGTTGGACCTTTAACAGGAGCCCAAGGCCCTGGGCCGGCAGAGGGCACTGGCCTGATCACAGACAGGACAGATCTTCCAAAGCTGACCAGAGGCCAGGCCAGGAAGTCCCAGGCCAGAGGCCGAAGCTCGCTGTGGCTCCGAGGGAGAATGGGGACAGCAGGGCCCCGGGGAGGCGGGCACTGGAGGGTGGGACTGAAAGAGGGCCCATGAGGGGTTTGCCTGCCAAGGGCTGGGCCGGGCGTGACCTCTCCTCACCTGCAGGAGGGTGAGGCCGCAAGCCAGGACCCCAGCCCAAACCCAG
Source organism: Heterocephalus glaber (assembly GCF_053883595.1). Taxonomy (NCBI): domain Eukaryota; kingdom Metazoa; phylum Chordata; class Mammalia; order Rodentia; family Bathyergidae; genus Heterocephalus; species Heterocephalus glaber. Next base: position 40,240,006 of record NW_028258377.1, on the reverse strand, counting down.
CTTGACGCCCGCCCCACATGGACGCAGGGGGCGAGGCTGGAGCAGCGGAGACCAGGACCCCCAGGGGCTGTGGGCGGGGCCTCACTGGGCCCTGTACTTGAGGGTGACTAGGCTGGGAATTTCCCCCATGTCACTGTGCCCTTCTCTGCTCACGGTGCCCTAGGAACCGCAGAGTAACAGGCAGGCCAGGCACGCGGGGATGGAGAAACAGGAAGGAGCCTGGAGGAAGAGCGTGCCTCAGAGGGCCCAGCTGGCCGCCCCGGCTGTGGGCCGGGTCCTCCTCGGGAAAGATGACCAATCCCTCCTGCCTCCTAGGGTTAACTGGCATGATGTCCACTGCTCCCTTCCCCCAAGGCTGAGCCCCGTAGGGTTTAACCCTCACTGTCTGGTGAACCTGGCAGCTACAGCCTTCGAGGCATTGATGAGGAAACTGAGGCACAGACCTGTGTTTAAGCCCCGCCCTATCTGACCCCGAGTGCACACCTTGTCTCTGGGGAGAGGGGGAGGATGTGGGTATAAAGGGTTACTTTTGCCTTCAGATGCCAAATGGATGAGAAGTTGCACATACTGGGCTGTCCTCCCGTGGAGGTTGGTAGAGAGAATTTAAGCCTTCTTAGGCCAAGGGAGGGAAGCTGGGACTACAGACACTGCTGATTTATTTCTTACATTTAAAAAAATCCTGGTTACCTGGCACCAATTCAGTCACTATCATGTTCGTGATATGCATTATCTCACTTAACTATCACCCACATCTCTCTTCCATATACATACACACCCAACCCCAGAAAACGCCTAGCACCCCCTGCAGGCTTTTACATTCCTGGGCTTGCCTCAGGCTACCGCTCCAAGGCCGATACCCTGAACTGTTGTCTTCAAGTCTCCAAGGCTGATACCCTGAACTGTTGTCTTCCAGGTTCCTTAGTCACCGCCCCCCCCCCCCCGCCGTTCCATTCACCTGGTTACCCCCTCCTGATGGGATGAGGTGCCTGCCTGTTTGATCCAGAAGCCCGCTTTCCCATGTGTGGCTGTGTGACGGCTGCACGGCACCAGGAAGAAAGGAGTCTTGGTTCTGGTCCCGAAAACTAGTCACAAACTGTAAGAGCTCCTGTGAGTTCTGTTCCTCTCTGGGGCTCGGTGTGCCTCCATTCCTACAAGGGCAAGGCTGGACCGGATGGTTTCTTTTCTTCTCCTTTTATTGTTGATATCTTTATTAGAAAATTAATTTTGTCATTTATTTTCAGTAAAATTCTTTTTTCCTCTCTTTCTTTTGCTTTCATTCCCTTTTTTTCTCTTTTTGAAGACCAAAAACTGTATGTGGCTTAGGCTGGCTTCAAACTCCCAGTCCTCCTGGCCCCTGCCCCTTAGTGCTGGGATTACAGGTGTGTGCTAAGGGTCAGTCACTTGCACAGACCCCTCCAGTGGGCGTTCTGAGTGCTGTGTCTTGCAGCTGCAGTGGTGTGGGTTTAAGAACCCTCTCTGTGCTCCCTGAGCCTGTTGCTCTGGAAGTCTTCTAACATCTCCAAGCCAGTCTCATCTGTGAAATGGGGCTCACCTCACAGGCTGATTGGGGATAGAGTGTGTGAAAGTGCAGGCCTGGTACATAGCAGATACAGGGGACCCTTGATTTACAAACTCAATCCGTTCTCGAGGGCTGGTTGAAGCTCAAGTTGGTCAACTGAAGGCTCAGGCTCCTCTGCACAGCCTTCAAAGTCTCTCTCCTGTGTACAGGCAGATCTCAGTGCCCTTAGAGAGACCCTGGTCCAGGATTTCTCAGTGAACCCCACACCAGAAAGGATGCTGTCATGTTCCTTCCAGAACTCTTTACAGGTTAAATCTGCATCTGAGACCATCTGGAAGCACAAGTGGCCAGCATCTGGGTTATAACTCAAGACTCTGTTCATACGTTAAAACTAAAATTCTGGTTGTAACCCAAGTTATTCATATGCCAGGCAGTCATAACTCAAGGATCCACTGTACTCCATGCTACCTTTTAATGCTTTTAAAAAAATGTAGCCTTAGCCAGGCATGGTGGCACATACCTGTAATCCCAGCACTTGGAAGGCTGAGGCAGGAGGAATGCCCAGAGTTCGAGGCCAGCCTGGGCTGCAAAGTGAGTTCAAGGGCAGCCTGGACCACATAGCAAGACTCTGTCTCAAACAACAACAACAAAAATAGTAACCTCTACCTATCTTTTGGCACTTGGCTAGAGCTATGTCAGTTACGGGTGGATTTGGGGGTGTATTTTTTATGTCCTTCAAATGTGTATTTGGAGCCACCCTAGTAGAGATGGTGGAGGAGGAGGGAGTGGCAGAATGACTGGGAAGTCGCGTGCTTTAAAACAAAGCAAAATAAAACAACACTGGCAGCTCTGGGTGGGGCTGGGCATGGGCACTGCTGTCACTCTGGAAGAGCCAGAGGCTGCCACCTGCCTGAGTCACTCTACTCCCACATCAGGCCAGCCTCCTGACTTGGAAATCCCCTTCTAGGCCAGGGGAGGCCGGGGTGCCAGATTAGGGAGCCTGTCTCCTCTCTGCTCCTCATCCTGGGAAGATGTAGGCGTGGGGATGGAATCTGCTTCCGTTGCATTACCGGTTTAACACTGAAATTCCACTCAGCACGGGCAGCCCACACCGTGTACCACACTCACTTCTCCAATGCCTCCTGGGCTGAGCCTGGGCTGTGGCTTATAGGATCTCATTCACCTTAGGGTCACCCAGGCCCAGGTGCATCATGCCTATTTTCTAGAAAGGACTCCGAGGGCACCGTAGTAAGTGCGTGAGAAAGGGTGTGATTCCATTTGACCCACAATCTGCACTCATGACAGAGCAGAGCCAGGTTTCTGGTTTTTGTTTGTTTGTTTTTTGAGACAGGGTCTCACTATACAGTCCAGGCTGCCTTGAACCCGCTCTGTGGCCCATGCTGGCCTCAAACTCGAGGCAACCCTCCTGCCTCAGCCTCTCAAGTGCTGGGATTACAGGCATGCACCACTGTGCTTGCCTCTAGAGAAAATTTCTGTAAAAAGGTGAGAAAAAGTAGGACCCTGTGAAGACACCAGGTGCTATGAGCAAAGGACACAGGTCTGAGAGCCACGAGCCTGGCTGTGAGTCTGTGTGTGGCCTGGAGCAGTCCTTCTCCACGCAGAGGGCTAGCTCATCCATCTCTCGGTAGGGGTTGTGACCAGTGGTCTCCACTCTCTGGACTGAAAGGGTGCAGGCAGCAGCTGTGTGGGTGTGTCCAGGGCCCCTCACACACGGGACACTTGTGGTGTGCTGCCTGATGTTACATCGCCCCTCCCTTCTTCCCTTCCACACCAAGGCGCGTGTCTACTTCTCATAACTGGAGAGGATCGGACACTGTTTTTGAAAACTTGATAGCACCTGTGAAGTAACTGAGCATTTGGAGTTGCCCAAAACCGTACAGCAGAACCCCTAGCTTGGGCGCACACTCCTGTCCCTGTTACAGCAGGAGTGTGTTCTGTCAGTCACAGGGGACTGGCCGGTCTCTCTTTCGTAAACCAAGGGCATGTGGGGAGCAGTCCCCCAAGCCTCTCTGAGGATGAGTGCTAATGGATGACCAAGTTTTCCACAATTCCAGTGACATTGGTCTCTTCCCATAGGGTCTTCATAAAGCCGTATTTAACCACTCTACCGAGCTGTCCTTCATTCCAAGGTCAGGTCTTTCTACCTTTTGGAATTAAAAACTTTCCTTTAAATAAAATGGTGGGCTTTAAAACAAAAACCAAGGGTTCCTAAGCTTAAAGCAAGTTGCCGTACTGCTCCTCGGTGACCCAGGAAACCCTCCGGCCTCCTGCGTTTATCTATCACATAGGTAGACAGGATGGAGGGCAGCTTCTGGATTTGCCCACCTGGGCTTGAGTCTTGGTTCAGCCCAGTACGGAGGTGACTAGCTGCTGGCCGCCTGTACCTCGTGGATTGTTTATGGTTAAACTCACAAGGGTCGTTAGTTACCGGGCCCCTTAGGTTCCTGGGTCCGGTGATGGGCCGGAGTCTTTTAAAGCAAGGACAGAAGGAAAACGGTGGAACAAAGGACGGTCTGGGCTTGTTCCATCTCCTCTGGACAGGACCTCTCCCTGCCTGGCCTCCGGGAATGCAACTGGGCTGGACCTCTTGGCCTCAGCATCTCCATACTCTGGTCTTCCTCTGGGCTGAGGGAAGTGGGGGTAGCCGCTCATGCCCTAGGCCAGGGAAAGTATGGAGCAGCCACTCACCTCTAAGGGAAAAAAAAAAATCTAACTTTTGAGGCTGCATTTGCAAAGGGGTGACTCCGTGAATAACATGCGCAGTGTTTACAAGGTCTGGAACAGTGAGTGAGGGGAAGAAAGTAGCACCCGCGGGCATCTCTAAGGGGTCTCCCGGGACGGAGCCCCGCGGCCGGCTGCCGCTCGCCTGGGCACGCAAGCTTTGGCGTCTTTCGGCAAGCCCCCCGCCCCGAAATCCCTGCGCTGGGGGACGGTCGGCGGCACCGTGTCCGAGGAGCCCGCGCAGGGGCACCGGGACCAACCGGCCGCTGCTGTTTACCCCGCGCGGTCCCGGCCCCCGCGGTCGAGCCGCCCTCAGCGCGCGGCGCGATTGGCTGAGCGGGCTGTCAGTCAGCGGGGACTTTCCCGGAGGCGGGGCTGCCTGGCCCCGGCACTTCCTCGTCCTTCGCCGCGTCCCCCCTTCCCCGGCGTCCAGAGAGCGCTGTGGGAAGGACCCCGGCCCGGGCCGCTGCCGCGTCTCTCTCCCCCAGCCCCTCGTCCTCAAGTAAGCCGGCCGGGCCGCCTCGGGGACGGGCCGGAGGGGGAGCCGGCGAGGCCGGCGGGGGTCGCTGAGGGCCGCGGCGGTGACTGGGCGGGGAGGCGGGGAGGCGGGGAGGCCCGGGAGGGCGCGGGCCGGGGTCTCAGGCCCGGGCGTCTCCCGGCCGCGCGTGGTAGGGGGCGCGCGTGCGCACTGCGAGGGGCGCGGGCCGTGGACAGCGTGGGCAGGGGGCGCGGCGCGGCGGCTGCGGAGTTGTTTACGGGGTGGAGACGGTGGCCTGCGCGGCGGCGGTAGTTTCGCCAAGTTTTGCAACCAGTGTGCACTTAACGAGGAGGAATATAATGGTAACTCCTACTGGGCGTTCCCAGATGTTGTGCTGAACGCTTTACGTCGTGTAGGTTAAGCTCTCGCTTCATGGTTGCGTCTGTTCTTATGGCCGTTTACAGTTTAGGAAGCGGAGCCCTGGGAGATTCGGTTCACACAGCTCGTGAGCAGCGAGGTCGGGATTTGAACTCAGGCGTGTGGCTCCAGAGGCCCTGGTGCACTGTTGGTGTTGAACGTGTTCTGCGGTGTTGGGGACCTTGGTGTGCAGGGTGGCTGCAGTGCCCTTCCGGGAGTGATTTTGGGGTTGGGGTTCTTACACGGGTGAGAGTAGCGGGGAGGACTTTGGCGTGCAATGTGTGATGAGGCGCCGGAGATGAGTGCGTTCTATGCGCAGCTGGGTGAGACCCCGGTGAGGGGAGGGAGGGACTTTTGTCGATGATGCAGAATGGGCAGCGTCCAGCCCCACCCCCTTGCAGAATGACAGTGCAGGGAAATGTGTAGATTCCTGATACATCATTTTTATTTCACTGTAACGTCAAAACGGGATTTAATCAGCTCTTACTCATTTTCCAAACAATGGGGGTGTGGTAGAGGGGAATTCGGCATCTGATTGAGCGGTCAGAAAAAGGGACTCTCAGAAAAAAAAAATGGTGTTGGTTCCTGACAGTGGATGTTGTATTAGGAGGGCGGAGTATTTTTAGTTCAAAGTTCCAGCAACCCTGTGATATTGTATTACTGTCCCTTTTGCAGCAGAGCAAGCTAAAGCAAGGGAAAAGCAGATCATGAGAATACCAGTAGCTTACATTTGTGACCGGTGGCCAGCCAGTGCTCTGTAGTCGATCTCTTATTTAATGTCATCACTCTATAGTCTCAATTTTCAGATGAGGAAAGTAAGGTGCAGAGAGGTGAAGACTTGCCCAAGCCTAGTGGGCCTTGGACCTTGAGCCCTGTTCCTTTTTACTGACCAGGGCTACTGTCTTTGTAGAACAGTGGCTCAGGGAAGCCTTCTGCCATTCCCTTCTGGGAACTAAGGTGGGCGTGTCCTGCATTCTGAGTGACCATGCCTGGTGACCCTGCTCATGGTCCCCTGCCCATGGGTGTTCTGTAGGCCTGGGTAGCGCTTGGTTGAAGGTTAGTGCCTGGCCCTGGATGCCCACACTGGGTCCTTTAGGGCCCCAGGAAGCCATGGGGTCTGACTCATACCCTTACCGAGCACTGCCTGTGACTCGGGGGCCGGATGTCCTGGTCGGGTCAGACTGGCCTAACTGAGCGCAGCAGCTCTGTGGGAGGCTGTCTGATAGCCCCTTCCCTGGTGACTGCTTTGCTGTGCACTTGCTGTGATTGAGCCACCCCGGGTTGGCCCGATTCGTCCTTCTAGTCTAGTTTATTCTCACCCTGGGGCCTTCATACTGCCATTCCCTGGCCTGGAACACCTTTCTCTGGCTCTTCCCGTGGCTGGTTTTGCCTTATCTGTCAAGTCTCAGCTCGGCTGTCACCTACTCAGAGGGGCCTTCCCTGACTTTTCTATGCAAAGTAGTCCCCTTTTTCACTTCTGTCATGTTACTGTTTTATTTTTCATGTGTTCATCCTGCTCTGAAATAAATTTATTTGTGAACGAGGGCGGGTATCTACAGAAATTCTCGGCTGCTGCAGTGTTGTCTTTCCCTGCCTGGAATGTAAGGGTGAGGGCAGGGACCCCTTTACCCTTCCCTGATGCTCAAGAGCGTTCAGAGTGAGGTTCTGCTGGGTTTGCTCAGCGAAGGAGAAGAGAAGAAACTAGAATAATTGGGAACCTGAGGCCTAGACGTGGGGAGGCAGGAGGAGAACCAGTCAGCTGTCCCCAGTGCTTGGGCATTGTCCTGACTCCGTGGCCAGTGGTTCTCTGAGCCTGGTGCTGAGTAGAGTGTGCAGGACATGAGGACCCTGCTTCCTCCAGGAACTCGTCGTGAGATGGGCAGGGTGCTGTGCACGCTACCCGGGGGCTGGTGTGAGCCAGCTCGTGCTGGGTGGGTGCGGCGGCAGCACCAGGGGCGGGGGCTTGTGGAGGCGGAAGACTAGAAAGGCCGTGAGTGCAGAGTGCGGCCTGGGCTGCTTCTGGGCCTTGGTGGATGGGGCAGAGGACTCGGGGTCAGGGGACTGGCTGGCTGGGCTGGGAAAGACCCCTGAGACACCCGGCGTGCCGGTGTCTGTGTTTCCCTGTTAGCAACACCGGGAAGTGGTGAGAGCATCGCTGCACACCGGAGAGAGGGAGGTCGCCTGCCTCTGACTGCCCTGGTTGCTGACCACTGCTGCACCGGTCTGGGCAGGTCCGTGCAGACCTCAGACGCAGGCCTGAGTGGGTGCTGCCTCTGCCCCCGGCCCCTGCTGTTTCCTGGAGTGGGGGGATTCGGGGAGTCCCCCAGGAGAGCAGGTGTCAGGCCCGTGAGGAACAGTGCTGCTGGGATAAGGTTGTTGGAAGGGTCTTGGTAGGAGTGGCGAGGACGGTCTGCTTCTCAGAGTCCTGGCTGCCTTGGCCTCACACCTCTGTGGCCCGCACTGCAGTGTCCTCCCTGGTGGGTCCTCTGCTGTCCCCGTGTGAGTGGTGGAAACTCGGATGTGGGAAGGACTCAGGACAGGATTGTGGTCCGAATTCTTTCAGTCATATTGAGCTCCCTTCTGCTCGCCTCCCTGTCCAGGACAAGAGCTCCGCATGGAAGGCAGCCCCTTCCCCTGCACATTCATTCTCTCTCTGCTGCCGGGGATTGAACCCAGGGCCTCGGGCATGCCAGGCCCACGCGCTGCCCCGAGCCACACCCCAGACCCCCGCCAGTGTTGTTGCAGACGTCTTTCTGTGTGAGTCCTCCTCAGTCCAGGTGGCCTTCTGCTGTCTGCTGTCCCAGGATTGCTCAGCTGCCCACTTGGGGCGAGGGAATGTGGTGAGAGCCACAGGGACGGGGAGCGCCGTAAGACCAGGTCAATTCTGTGTCTCCGCCGTCCTGGGAAAGCCAGAGCAAGGGTTTGCTCTTTGCTGGCCTTGGTTTCCCAGCAGTGAGATGAAGGCACTGGGCTGGCTGGCACCTCTTCCACCCCAGGACTGGGCTGCTCTCTCATTGGCTGCAGCAGGTCCTGGCTTCCTGGCCCCTAGACTGGCCCTTACTGTGCCCCTTCCCAGTGTCCTGTGCCTGCTCCTCCTGCCCATCTGCCCAAGGAGGCCTCAGGCTCTTGGGAGAGTTGGAGAGAAAGACACAAGATAGTGCCCCTACTCTGCAGAGTGTGGCTCCCAACCCCCGGAGACAGACACCGGCGGCCACGACGGCCACTGCAGCACGTTTGGAAGTCTTCCTCTGACCCTGCCGGGACAGTCACCTTCGGATGGGAACAGATGATTGGCGACAAGCAGCACCTGGGAGGCCCTTCGGGCAGGTGCAGGTGTGGGCAGGTGCAGTGGAGTGGTGTTGCCACAGAGTCCCGCTCGGAGGCCGGAGCTGGTATTTCCAGGGTGGGCGTGGGGTGCCCGTGAATCAGGAGCTTGCTGTGGGCTCCAGCCCCTCTGCAGTGCCCGCCCCACTCTCCTGGGCTGCAGGCTCCTCCCCCTGGACCTGCCTCTGGCCTGCGTTGCTCAGGGAACCTGGGCCTCCATACCCTTGTTCCTCCTCACGTGCTCTCCCCGGGAGCCAGTGACTCTAAGGGAGCCTTTCAGAGGAGCCTTTCAGAGGAGCCTTTCAGACACGCCCACTCACCCGTTCAGGAGATTATACATTTCCCACAAACTGGAAACTTCTTCTGATCGCCCCCGCAGGCCCCTCAAAGAAACAGTGTTCTGAGTTTAGTCTTTTTGTTCTTATGTATTTCTTATGATTTCATTACAAATGTGTTTATGTCTAAACAACTTGTAGTGTTGTTTTACATTATAAAATGGTATTTAAATGCTGTTGTACTTTCTATATTCTTCCACAGTAGCTTGTTTTACCTAACATCACATTGGAGAAATTAAACCAATGTTTACAGATTTAGCTCTGATGTAATTTTCACTGCTGCATAGTATGCCTTGATATGGAATCACAACATTTTGTGCTGTTTTGTTTTGGTTTGGTTCTTGGTTGTTTTGGGTCTCACTATGTGATTCAGCCTGGCCTTGAACTTGTGATCCTCGTGTGTCAGGCTTCCAAGTGCTGGGATTACAGGTATGGCCATCATGCCCTGCTAGCCCTTCCTTTTTGAAGTAGGCATCCCTGGCTTCTACCCGAGCACCCCTTGCCTGTCCAACCTTTCCCTTCTTAACCCTCCCTTAGCCATTATGGTGCCTGTTTGGGTAGCACTTTAAGGTTTACGAACAGCTCTATATCTCTGACCTGGACTGTGCAACATTTTCAGAGAGAGAAACAGCAGAGTGAGGCCTGTTCAGGGTCACCCGAGGAGGGAACAGAGCCCGGTCTGATTCCATTAAATCTTCTTCCCATCATATTTGATTGTTTGTTGTTTTTTTTTTTTGGTACCAGGGATCGAACTCGGGTC